>NC_140936.1:94550085-94887585 GCF_014529385.1 Adiantum capillus-veneris
GTACTATATAATGTATTATTGGATACAGGAGCTCAACATAATTTGTTATCCTATGGAGTTTGGTGTCAACTAGGAAAACCACCCCTATCCACAAGCACAATCCAAGTCAAGGGTGTCAATAAGAAGAAGACCACTGTTTTTGGAATCCTACACACTCCTATTATTTATGACAATGGAACCGTGGTTGAAAGATTTTTGGTCATGCCTATTGGTACTATGGAGGGTAATATAAACCTGGGGTGCAAATGGATGTCTGCAGTCAAATGTAATATCGGTTGGGAGACTGGGAGTATCACGACACAGAAACCAACTCATGTCCCTACGGCTCAAGGAATAACACCTGAAATTTCACCTCTTCATAACACAAAAAAAAACAAAATATTGCCAATCCAAAAAGTCACAACATCTTTGCCAGTAGCACAACCCTCTAAAGTTTTAACTTCTATGGCTATGACAGATAGTGCTACATCAAAGGCTCCACGTGATCTGACCAAGGGTACACTGTCAATGGGTCCCCAAGGTATCGTTATCGAACCCCCCTATCGTTCAAGTTAATTCACAAAGGAAACCTCGAAGGAAGGCATCCACTCAGGTTAAGAAGGTGAAAATCAAATCATGTTGGATTCCCAAACAACTATTAGAAGCCCAAGGCTACTATGATGGAAATGATTGAATATCGGTACCTAAACGTAAATCGTGTCCTTCCCTATCCACTACGAAACCATGTGAGTCAAACCTTGTGATTCCAAAGCCGATGGAAGACCGTGGGAAGGGAAAGATCACAGAATGCTACACACCTATTCTAGAGCTAGTTTGGGTTCCAAGGCAAAACCAATCTATTCGGCTTAGCTCAGGAAAGGGGGAGTTCCATGAAGCTTCTAGCTCCTTATGTAATGCATTTATAGAGATAAAAGCTTCTATACAAACCTCCACCTACCATAGGTAGCCTCCATGAAGCTACAATAGATTTGACACCTCCCATTGTTCAATTATTACCTGATGCACTACTTCAAGTTTGTTCATGGGAGAGTACCTTACCGCCCTTGCAACTCGATGAGGCACCCAATGTAATAGAGAACTATTGGCTAAAATCCTCACCTATTACCAATTGGAATAACTGGCTCTAAAAGGTGATGACATCCTTTTAAATTATGATCTACCCAAGGAAAGGGGGAGTCTTCATTCACGTTAGCCTATTGAATGATTTACCTCTTACCCTTCTTTCCCTGACCCTTGAGCTTTCTGATTTTAGGCATTGTATATATATATATATATAGATATATACTAACTAACCACCCTAGTTTAAAACAAAAGATTTTTTTATAAAAATAAATAGTAAAGAGCAAGAGCAATTAGCAAACAAGTGTGCACAATACTAGTCAAAACACGGCCTTATTGAAGAGGATTACACCTACCTTGATGATGAGGATGATGGTTTAGCCTTAGAGCTATTGACCGAGCTCTCCAACCTCCACTTACTTTGATCCTCATCACTTGAGTAATGGAGGGTAGGTAGGATTAATACAATAGGAGTGTTTCTATTTTAGAGTTTAGTGATTAGCAAAGTTATTTTTCCCATTGACGTGCCTCTGAAAGGTGGATGTTATTAAAATAGAAATGATTTGTTTCTAGCCTATAATTAGCAAGAAATATAGAATAAAAATTATAAATTCATACGATATTATCAAAGAAGCTGTATACTATAAAAATGTTGTGGTAGTTATCTAAAAAATATTTTAATAGTTTTGATAATTATTAAATTTACAAATATCTTTTTCAATAAAAAATAAAGGAGATAATTAGTAAATGAGCTTAGAAATTTATGGCATAATTATTAGAGTTACAATACACCAGTAAAAAACTATTTAAAAAATATCATAGTTATAGATTTGGTTTTATTAATTACTATGTCCAAAAATCTATATATTTTAGAAGGAAATAAAATAAAATAATTAGTAAATCAACTTAAAAATTGATGGGATACTTTTCAGAGTTACAACACACTCTTAGGGAGTGTGAAAAAAAATATTTCAATTAGATATCTAGTTTTATTGACTACTATGTCCAAGATTCTCTTCTTCTAACGTAAAATTGAAGGGTATAATTAATAAATCAACTTAAAAATTTATGACTTAATTTTTAGAGTTAGAATACAAAGAAAATCAGCTTTAATGAGTAAGTTAAAGAGTTAGAGTATAGTGTTAGAAAGTTGCAATAAAAATATCCGAATAAATAATTAATTTTACTAATTACTATATCTAAAATTCTCTACTTTTTAGAAAAAATGTAAAGAGAATCAATAGATTAACTTGAAAACTTATTAAATAGTTTCCAGAGTTATAACACACTATTAGGAACCTTTGATAAAATTATCTTTGCTAGAATTACTAACTCACACTTTTTAAAAAAAAAGCTAAATTAAAAGGGAAAAATTAGTGATGTGACACTAAAAATCAAAAGTAACTTTTGGAGTTGCAAGCCACTAACAAGACGCTATAAAATAATATCTTGATCAAATTTTTTAACTAGATGATTATCATGCCAAAATTTATCTAATGTTGGTAATAAATTAAAAGGGAAAACTAGCAATCTCCCAAGAAACTAGATGGTAATTTTTTAGGACAAAATCAAGATATCAGAAACCCATGATGAATATATCTGACCTAAAAGGATTACTTTAGGCAAAATTTGGACTCACAAAGGGGCCCTTTAAGGAGTTTGACTGTACCTCTCTCTACCAAAACGGGCGCATGGATAAATTTTTGCAAACAAACTCCAAAGTTGGCGGAGGTTTGACAGTTAGAATGTCCTCTTCAAGCTCTATCTACCTTGGAGGGATGGATTGCCCATGGCTTGTTGAAGCCTAAAAATAAGGTAATTAACAAGCATAGGGGCATCATTAGTAGCTTGTTCATTAGAAAAATCAAAGCTATCAACATTAATTTCACTCTCTTTACAATTGTCAGCCATTCTAACAAATTTTAGGTGCAAAATTTTTAAGTGTACTTTGGTACTTCAAGGCCGAGTTGCTACTCCTCTTAACCCTTTAGAAAAGCACTCAAGCTCCTGTACCCGTGGCTCGAATATCATTAATTGCAAGGAATAGAAGAGAGGGTCTTTCACCACCAAAAGGCAATGGATCCTGTCAAGCTTCTAATAGCTCAATAGTGGTTAAGCCGTAGGCAAGCCTCGTAGGACTCCACTATTAAGACCATAGCTCTCGATGATGATGCTACGTTATCTGCACAAAGTAGGTGCACTACTGCAAGGCTGAAAAATCCCTATTCTACTTACTCTATTGCAATTAATAATACCAACCATTTATAGCAAGCATGAGGACCTATCTTCTTGAGCAAGAAAAGAGAAACCTTATGCTCTAATAGCAGTGTAACATTTAAATGGTCTAGTAACTTGTGTGTAGCAAAAAATAACATAGACATAGTGAGCATTTCATTAAGAATAGATTCCTAATGAGCATAGCAAGAGTTCTTGGATGGAGAGAGCAACAAAAGAATAACACCTAGTTAGATAGGCATGAACAATACTTCAAAAGGAGAGAGAAATTAAGCTATTGACAACAGTTGAGCACCGGATTTACATGGAGCCGGTCCCCCCTCGAAAAGGATAGGTTTCCCCCATCAAGGGAGACATTATACAATACAATACTTTGTGTTCCTTCAATAACCTGCTGGTGCAACGAAGATGGTAGCTTCAAGCACCAAGCTTACACTTGAAAAAGCACAACATCAATTCCCTCACGGTCTTAGACCTAAGACCTCACACACCTTCAAAGATGGTGAGAGCTAGCAAGGTATGAGAGTAGATCTAGAAGAAGAAGTATTGTTACAAAACAGAAGTATTTCTCCTCACATAATCACTCTTAATAGCTTAGCATAGCTTAGTCATTAGCATGGTAGAGGAGATGAGCATGCATTGAAGCTTGGCTCTTGGTTGGATTTGCATCACAAAGCCAAGAGTTGTTGGTGTAGGCCTCCCTTCTCACGAGCTTGGAGTAGATGATGAGATTTCCATTAAAGCTTAAGAAGGAGATAGTCTTCTTTACTTCACACATGAGCTTGTGTGTGATAATGCCTTGCAAAAATCATCCCCCCCTCTCTCTTGGTCGACCCCTCTTGCTAGCCCCTCATTGGCTCATGCCAAGCTTAGCCAATGGCTGAAAGCATGGGTTGGTGGTGCAAAAAGTAGTGTCCTTGACACCTCTTGTGAGGCACTCTTGGATGGTGTTTTTTTGGTAGTTTTCAAAAGCCAAAAGATAAATATTTAATGTTTCTAAAGGCATTGTGCCAGCAACTTTAACGGTTCTTGATTTAGTCGAATGAAGACTCTCTACATACCCCTTCAGCAGTCTACGAGCTCCCTCTCTCTCTCTCTCTGTGTGTGTCTGCAGTCTACGTGCTCTCTCTCTCTCTCTCTCTCTCTCTCTCTCTCTCTCTCTCTCTCTCTCTCTCTCTCTCTCGCAAGAACAAGGAAAATTGCAGCAGGGACTTGTAGAGGGACCTTGTGGAGAATTGTGATAAGGTGTGGAGACTAAAGGTCCAGGATCGGGATGGAGATGTTGCAGCAGGAGATTGGCTAATAGGTTGTGTCCAAGCAGCAGCCTCCACTTGATTGTCACCTTTTGTGGAATGTCGATTTTAGCAGTTTGGGAGAGCATGTTCCGCACCAGCAACAACCTCCACAAAATTGCCATGTTGGATGGCCGGCCATTGCTTGTGGTGTCGGATGTTTTGAAGAGAGGATTGTGCACGACGAGCCACCTCCAAGTACACTGTAGGGCTCTGAGTACTTCTAGCAGCATACGCAATACAATCCACTTCATGATGACATGACTCACAATTACCACAGGGATGACTTAGTCACAGTTCACCATGAAGGTAACCATCGGATGCGAGAATATTGGTCTATGATGAAAAGAGAGAGCCGTAGGAGACAACGAGAAAGTGATGTATCAGGTTCAAGGTCAACAGAAGATGTGAATTAGGTTTGCATGAAAGTCTCAAAATGCTGGAAGGAAGCAACAAAAGGCATGACTTGCGATGCTAAGAAAACCACCTTTCAATATCTTCTAGGACTGCCAGCTTTTAGACGTTTGTATCATGCATCTGAGAAGTCAATACTATCCAATATCCAAGGCGCAATTAGTAAAGTCAAAGCATCCATGTCTGAAGAGGAGCTGAAGATTAAAAGAGCTATCTACGTGATGTTGGTGCATAGTGAAGAAGTTCCATCAAGGTCTATTAGCAACTCCAAGATGGCTAGATGTACTGGATTGCATCGGTGAAACTTTGTAGCAGTCGATTCATGGTTAAAACAGGCTGAGGTTGGCGCATTTCCTTTGCAATTATGTAGTCGTCAAGTACCTCAAAGTTCCACCATCACACAAGCGACAAAAGACCTTGTTTTTTCCTTTTGGCAGAGAGAGACAAGAGTGTCACCAAACAAAAAAGATGTGTGTCAAAAACGATTGGGCAGAAAATCTTACATAAAGCATCCAATACATTTGCTTGATGATTCACAGGTATGCTCCTAAAGTTTCATAGGTATGAACTTTGGATGTAGAGAAAAGTCATAGAGTTCCTTTCAAAGGTAGTCATGGAAGTACCATGATAGTACAAAAGGCTCTTTAGATACTCTGGATCTTTGAAAGAGTCTAGAATACCTCGCAAAGGTAGTCTTGAAAGTACCATGCGAGTCTAAATGGGTTCTCTAGGTACTTTGGAGGTAGAAAAAGTTCATAGAGTTCCTTTTAAAGGTAGTCATGGAAGTACCATGAAAGTAAAGAGGCTCTTGAGGTACTCTGGACCTTTGAAAGAGTTTAGAATACCTCGCAAAGGTAGTCTTGAAAGTACCATAGAGTTCTTTTCAAAGGTAGTTATTTACCATGAGAGTGAAGAGGTTCTCTAGGAACTTTGGAGGTAGAGAAAAGTCACATAGTTCCTTTCAAATGTGGTCATGGAAGTACCATGATAGTATAAAGGTTCTTTAGGTACTCTGGATCTTTGAAAGAGTCTAGAATACCTCGCAAAGGTAGTCTTGAAAGTACCATGCGAGTTTTAAATGGGTTCTCTAGGTACTTTGGAGGTAGAAAAAGTTCATAGAGTTCCTTTCAAAGGTAGTCATGGAAGTACCATGACAGTAAAGAGGCTCTTTAGGTACTCTGGATCTTTGAAAGAGTCTAGAATACCTCACAATGGTAGTTTTGAATGTACCATAGAGTTCATTTCAAAGGTAGTCATGGAAGTACCATGATAGTAAAGAGGTGCTCTAGGTACTTTGGAGTTAGAAAAAATCATTGAATACCTCACAGAGATTTTACTTTGATGGGTTTTACTTTGAAAAAAGTTTGAGCCTCTGATCGGTTTTATTTTTTCTTGCACACGGTGAGCTTTACAGGAGGTTCCAAATGCAATATCCACACATCAAGATCTCACTCAGATGTTTTGAGGGATTGAAACCTTGGTTTGTTCGTAAGTTGAAGGACCGTTACACGTGCTACTATATTGCTTATATTCAAATGATATATCTCAAGGAAGCATTCAACCACATGAGACACAGTAAGACAGCCATGCACGGTGATGGGTGTGGTTGCATGTGTGCTATATGCTTGCCAAAAGAGGATCCAAGTAAGTGTGAAGCTGCCATGTACACATACGCTAGTGTAAGCACATTGACTGAAAGGGTGTTATGTGAAAAACCAATGGACTTTGCATTTCATAAGTTGCCTTGCTTGAAGGGAGAATGTCGTCAATGTGGGTCGAAGAGATTAATGCTTTGTCCAAACAAAACACTTGAAAGTGCAACCCAACTTTCTGTTAAGGTTTTTGAAGACGTTGCCTCAACCCATTCTCAAGGCAAGAAGCGCAAGGATCTTCTAGTGAAGGAAATGGGATGCAAGGATTTCACAACTTTTCTTCAAAAGCATCTGACCACTTACATCTAACACAATTTTATTGCCCGGTGGCAATCTCAGCAGTTCAAAGATTGCATTCATAGGTTTCCTGTAGATGTAGTGGTCTCTGTTATTGACTTTGCGGAAAATTACTCATTTAAGGAGCAAAATGAAATCCAGTCAATGCATTGGTACTCTTCACAAGTCACCATCTTGGTGCACATTACATACATTTGAGACGAGAAAGACCAGGTGTTAAAATATACACATTTTTACATTTCTCATGACAAAGATCATGACATGCTCTTTGTGCAACATTGCTTGCAACTGCATAGTGTTTGGCTTCAAAATCAGGGATTCAACTTCTTGAAGCGGCACTGGGTGTGGTCAGATGGATGTGCTGCTCAATTCAAGTCATCTAGACCGTTATTCTTCGTGTCAAGGTACACTAGGTTTTATTCCACCTTTGATGAAAAGTTTCTAAAAATTTGTTTCTGCCCAGCATTGAAGGTGGGTCATTGTTTTAGGTACTATGGTTTGACTAGCATTGAAATGCTATGGAGTTTCTTTGCCTCGGGCCACGGCAAAGGGGAGCATGATGGGGCAGGGGTAGTTGTTAAGAGGGCTTTAACACATGAGCAGGTAAAGCCTGATGCATGGCACATGAAGTGTGCCAAGGATTTTTTTGGCTTCTTGAAGCATAAATTTAATGATGAAAGTGGTCACTCAGGGGTGAATCAGATTTTTTGGGAGATCCAAGCAACTGAGGTGCCAAGGGAGAAGAAGTGGAATTGCAAGCGAGTTGAAGGCTCACGATCAATACACTGTGTCAATGGATACTCCAAGAGTGACAAGTGTGCACTCCGTTGCAGACTTCTCTCTTGTTTTTGTGAATTTGGTATGTCCCAGTGTTGGAGGCGATGCTTGAACAACACACATGTTGAGAACTGGGAGTATCTAACCCTTGAGGCATTGGATGGTGACAATGCAGAAAGTGAATATTTTAGCGATGACAAAGGATCAAATCTGCTGATGTATGGTGGGCACCATGACGCAATTAGTGATGCTCTATGCATCGGTGATGCCTTTGCCACCAATGCCAATGAAGATGGAGCTAACTTCTACCTTTTGAGCTGCTCACATGAGAAATACAAAACAACAAGAGCCTTGAGTGATTACTGGGGAAACATACTTTTTGCAAGGAGCTATTTGGTTGAAGGGTACTATTACGAGCTAGTGGAGGGTTCCAAGCATATCTATTACATGCCTGCTAGTCAACCAAAAGTGCTTCTTGCATCACACTTGGTTAGATCGATTAAGATACCCTTGGAACCCTTAGAAGGAGAGCCACAGGAGTTCAAAATCGTTGCAGAAGTATACGAAAATGTGTACAACAGTATGCCAATAGTGATATAGGTTGCTACCCAAGTAACTTGTAGAAGTACCAGTAATTAGCTTCAAAGTACCATGCAGCTATTCCATAGGTGGTTTTTGTAGGAGCCTATTATAGGTTTCAAAACCTCTTGCAGGCCAGTCCAAACAAGCACTTGTAAACGCTTTTGTCTACTTGAGTAACAAAAATAGCATTTCAATTCTGGAACACAAAGTACCTGCTTATCAGCCTAAAGTACCTTACAGGTAGTTCACAAGCACTTCTGTTAAAATAAAGCACTTCTGTTAAAATATTTAGTGCAGTTTTAACAAAATTTTCATAAATTGAATATAACTTCTCATCAAACTAAGATTTTGCAGAGATTTCAAGGTGTATGGATAGGAAAAACTTATTTTAGCCAGAAATTGAGCTTCATAACCTACTTATGGGACTAAATTTTTGTTATAATCAAAAGACCAAAATCTTGAAAATGTTGACAAAGAGGAAATTTTTGGTCTTTCAAGGCCTTTTTCATTAATATGATGAGGTTATGGGACAAAATCTAAGGTGTATATTGCATCTATAGGTCAATACCCATCAACTAAGCATTTTTAGAGGGTTCAAACTCATAGGCATCTTGTAATTTAAGCTCATTTTAACAAATTTGTAGTGCGTAATTTCTTGCAAAAACAACATTGCTATGAAAAACTAATGAAAGTGTGTATATAAATCTCTCAATTGTGTCTATATGAGGTATTTGTATACAAATAAGTGAGATGAACAAAAAAAATCCAAAATTGGACTTTATTTTAAGGCTTATCTTTGATAAGTAAAAAATCATAATTACAACATGCGCAGTTTTTTGGATATGCCATAAATCACCAAATGTGGCTTGCATAACCATTAAAAATTATCACCTTATGTAATGGAGTCATAGATCTAGTATATATGCATCATAAGACATTGTAAATTTAGATGAACTAAATGTTTTTTGTGATTGTTAATTGAATTTGTGAACGTTGCATATTTGACCCACAGGACATTCTATATTTAATTCTAGTCACAAAGAATTTTTTTCTCACATGACAATTGCAAAAATATCAAACACATATATAAGTAGTTACCACAGATTATTGCATTGACCCTGCTCATTTTTTTCTTAGGCTAGAGTACGAGTTTTAATGAAACATTGAATGCTGTTTTGCGTAGGTTCTTTTCATGAGTGTAGTTACTATTGAGGTTATGATCAAAAGTGAGGGATTATAATTTCTATGAGTACTTTGGATAAAATATTATAAGTTTGCAAAACCATTTCTTGAGATGTGTTTTAGATTTCATGTACCATTTTATTTAAATTCGCGAAAAAAGGACACTAAAGTGTCCTTTTTGGTACCAAACTAGTGTCAAACTATGTAGGAAACAAGGACTTGTAAAAGTTGTTGTATGCCAGCCCAAAGTACCTTGTAGGTTCTTTACAGGTCTAACAACCAAAAGTACCTTACAGGTAGTTCACAGGTGGAAACTGTATTAAACTATGTAGGAAACAAGGACTTGTAAAAGTTGTTGTATGCTCGTCCAAAGTACCTTATAGGTAGTCCCTGGGTGGTTTCTGTACATAACAATCTGTTAAGTTTTGGTATGCCAACCCAAAGTACCTTACATTGTAATTGTCTCAAATTGGGAAACAATAACAGAATCAGAAAAATAAGACTTCAATGCTTGGACACTTAAACATTCTTAAACTACTTGAATCAGAAAAATAACACTTCAATGCTGGGACACAAAGACAACGCATCCAACCAGTTGGAATATATTACACTTCAACAATTTGACATCAAGTCATTACATGAGTTATAATGGCAATCAAAATGAAGCCAAAAAATTGGTTTCCACATGGAAAGTAGCATATTAATATACAAGGTTCTGGCACGGGTTTAGTTTAGCTACAAAAGGTATATAAAGGATCTGTCATCCTAAAAAGATCAAGGGATGTCATCGTCACTTGCACTCTATGGGCATGAGCTGTGGCCCACATAAGTACGCATCATACGATGTCTTTTCAAACCCTTTTGCAATTTCTGTGAATACATACTTGTCGTCATCAGTAGGTTTTGGTTTGTTGAATGTGTCTGCCAAGGCAGGACGATCTGTAGCATGCTGCCACCCTTCTAGCCAGGCCTTTAGATCTTTTGACAAGTATTGGCTGGAGCGGTGTTCAATACTAGACACTATGATGTAAGTACCATAGGGACTATAATGACATTTATAGGAACTGTTGTCAATTAAAAGGAAATTGCTGGTATGATACCGCTGCAACTTTGCCAAAAAATTCTGCAATACTTTGAAAAATGTTGGTCTTCCACCACCAAAACAGTAATTGCCCACATCACATAACTGCTATCCAGCCCATCCACTAATATAACTGTGAACCTGGGGAAAACATCTTTGAATTCTTAAGCCCACTCTGCTGAGCATTCCAGTGCTCCATATGTAGACATGTGCCCATGTCACAGCCCATGCGATAAAATCCTGTGCATCTTTTGAAACAAACAGGTACCTGCCATCCGCCTCCTCATGCTTGACAAATGATGTAGCTTCAATATCGGGGACAGACGAAGGGTCATACTTATTAGGTGTACATGTAAGACAAAGTACACCATTACAATCTAATATGAGGGATGATCAGGTTGGATCATCATATGGCAAGGAGGAGATAGCTGGGGGAATGTACTTTGGGGGATCTCTGATGATGATGATTTCCTCTACGGGCAGCTTGAGGGTCCCCTTTTCCTTTGGACACTCTGTAAAAAACAGCATTCAACATTGAAAAATAAACACGTGCGAGGCAATATTTGACATAAAAGCGACAAAAACATAGAGGCCGACAAAAACATAGACACTGCGCTTATGAAACATAAAAGTGACAAAAACATAGAGGCCGACAAAAAAGTTTCTTTTGCATTCAAAATCAAGAATCACAGATTCTTGTATTACAATTGAAGAGTCACAATTTCTTGCAAACTCGAGGCTTGCGGGGGTGGGAAACACTAGAAGGATTGCGAAGGGGAGTACTCTTTTTGGCTGTCTTCTTCACGGCAGGAGGTGATCTGGGTGCTTTCCTCTCTCCCATATCTCCATCTGCATGATGAGCATCCTGGTTTGAACGTGTGGACTCCGAAGGTCTATTCTTTTTGGAAGGTCCACCTATGTCATAAAACAATACATCAACCCCATGTAGACATTGCATAGAAGTTGACAAGTCCAATACCATTACCACTTACCATCACCATTTTTCTTGCGCTTCGACACCTTCATCATGTCACTCAGAAAGATGGGAGAATCTAGATTCTAATCACCAACTACCATGCGCTGCACTGCATCCACTCCCTCTTGAACTATTGCCTCCGCATTGTCAACCGTTGCATCTTCCTTTGGAGTGCTTTCGCTTGGTTGTGGCTCAACTGCTGCTCTGCTTGCAGGGGGGTCTACTTGCACAGCTGGAGTGCCCTCACTGGAGTACACACTATGGGCTTCAGGAGTAGCTTGTAGCACAACCTTTGGCACGTCATCCTGTATCGGCGCCACACAAGGAATATGGCCAGAACCTGCAAAAGCACATCAGTGAAGTTCAGGCTTGTGCAATCACCAGATACTTGAAGGAAACCTGAACTGTTCTTGGATTAATATGAGATTGGGAGAAACGACAACAAACCTGTATGCAGGAGCATTGATTTAAGTGAATCTGGAATACTACTCTTGCAAGAGGCGTCCGCACATACTGTCTCTGATCGAAGCCAGGAAGCAAAACACAGAGCATGGTACCACATGCATGACCACATGCCAGCGTGTATACACAAACCACATGGGAAGCCATAAATGCAAGACCACATGCAACACATAGGCCATTAAATGATACCTGGAAAAATACCCATGACCCCTGCACCTGTCATGGTAGAAAAAACTACCATGACAAGTACCACAATAACAGACAAACTTCCATGGAAAAAACAAACACTCATAGCAAAAAAAACCACCATGGAAAAGTACTTGGTCAATGTCACTGTAACAAAAAGAAATCCATGTAAAAAGAAACTACCATGCCAGGTACCTTGATTACCATGATAGAACCCCACAATAGAAAAAACTACCATGTCAGGTAGGTTGGGCACTTAGCACCATAACAGAAATAACTGGCATGACAAAAACAACCACCTAAATAGAAGAGAGTACCAGGTCAAGTACCCAGGGCATTACCACATAAACAAAAATCCTGCCTTGACTTGGTCGACACATACCTGGAGACAATCCACCTCATCTCTTACGTTCGAGCTGCTTGCATCGGCCCCAAGAGTTGTGAGTGCACTAGTTAGAGCAGCCATCTTACCTTCAATCACCAAGAAATCAGGGTCAGTATCGACAACTCCCTTCAGGCTAGACCGCAATATCTGCAGCTCTTGCAATTGCCCTTGAAGCACTGCCGCGGTTGAAGATGTCCCTTGTATCTTCCACATATTTTGGTTCCTGTCTTGTAGCTCTACTCTCACATTATCCAATGTTGTGTTCAGAACCTTTAATGCATCCCTTTTTGCATCTAGAATCTGCTCCACGTGTGCTTTTACTTGTTGGCTTGTAAAGGAGGCACTGACTAGAGAAGTGCTGCCATATAAGAGAGCATTTTGCCCACTTTTTTGACTTGCCCCGACATTGTCAAGATGAAGGGAATGAAGTGATGTCCCCTCATTATTCTCCGGCCAAATCTTTATTTTCTTGTCAATGCCACCCGGAAGATTCTTGCAATGGTCCAAAACCTGTTCACCAAAAGCAGCCACCTTTCGACCTGCAGGATCTTGCTGAGCAGCTGGGCATCGCTTGTACACAAACAACGTTGCAAACTTGTTTGTAATCTGTTTGTTGGATGGCATGCTTTGGTAGACTTTGTGAAACAGTAACCTGCATTCGTCTACAAACTCAGGTCGCATCATATGCAAAAAGATTTTAGAGCCCTTCTACCTTTTCTTCATGAAGACCAACAACCAATCCTGATCTGTGACATCAGCCTCACCGAGGTGCTGGTAGAGCTTACCCTCCAAGCTTAAGCCATATTCTTCATGCAACTCCTCTCGTGTGTAGAAAAATCGAGTTTGCTTGGGGTATTGAATCCTCCAAGAAGACCTTGCTGCAAACCACATTTGACATAGTAAACAAACATAAACAAACATTGAAAAGAACATTTCTACAATTGAAGAGACAGAGTTGATATGTACCAATGCTTTTGTCGCCGATAGTTTCAGACTTCATGCCCAATGTTGTGGAGCTCCTAGGCTTGCTACTGGATGAAAGCATGCTAGCTGAACCACCATCAGCTGCTGCTGCTGCCATGGTGCACTTTCGCGGTGGAGTCTTCATATCATTGTACAAACAAAAAAACACAATTCATGATTCACAATGTCCTCAAACAAACACATTGCTCAACTACAAACTACAACAAAAGAGAGAGAGGGGGAGAGAGAGCAAAAGAGAGAGGGGGGGGGGGGGGGGGAGAGAGAGAGAGAGAGAGAGAGAGAGAGAGAGAGAGAGAGAGAGAGAGAGAGAGAGAGAGTGGGGGGGGGATTACAATACCCGATGAAGATTGAGGTCGCACAGAGAGGGTAGGCATCTGCACTTCTTCCTTGCTATGTTCACACAGGGTGCATGAAGATGGAGTAGCGCGTGGGTATCTTCCTGCTGTGTAGAATGGCATGCAAGAGAAGTCGCAGTCACCCTCTACCCGTAAACAATGTTAAAAAAATGATGGCATTCTTGAAGTGGTGGCACTTTCCATTTCTTGCAAATTTCCAGGTCCTCGATAAATAATTTGAAGGGAACAAATAATACTTGAGAAGTACTTTGAAAACCACCTCGAAAAGCCCTTAAAAAATTGACCACCATTTCATGCTTTCACCTCAATATGAAATTAGAAGCATAATTGCTAGCCTTGTGACATGTGTCCCCCTTTCCCCTTTTGTCAGAGATTTAGGTATTTAAATAATTCAATCAAACTCTCATTGGACCTCTTAGTCTTCTGGCCAGTAGAAATCAAGCAAGCCATTGGGCTGTTGAATGCTCATTGGACCCCTTGGTAGACTGTCCAATAGTCTTCTAGAGAGCTTAATTTCTATTGGTTCTTTTATCAAGTGTTTTTAAATGAATTCAACTAAATTTACTCTAGCTTAATTCTCATTGGTCCACCTCTATGGCCATCCAATATGATTTGAATGCACCTTGGGGGAAACTGGGCGAGGAACCTGACATGTGTCTACTATGCCCTTTGTGTAAAGGGAGCTTGGAAGAGTGTGTGTGTGTGTTTCTCACTCATCCCCTACAAAAATGGCTCGCCCCCTCCTTGATAGGGATGTGGGAAGACATTTGAGTCTTCCCACAAGCATCCAAATTTCCCTAAGGCTTGACCATTGAGCATTTCATTTAATTTTGGAACCTAAGCTTTTTGGAAGTCTTAATGGGTTGAACCTTAGGGTCTTTGAGGCCCATTGATGCACATTGCTCTTTTGCAGATGGTCCCTTTTTGGATCCCAATTTTCCTCCATTGGATCCCTACTGAGAGTAGTCTGCTAGCCTTACCAATATTCTAGCTTTTACTCTCCTGGTACTTCCCCATATTAAATGATCAGTTTAACATGAGAAAATCATTTGGGGGTATTAGATATTAGTTTTTATGACATGTAATTTTCCATTCTTTTTGGATACTACCATGATTGGTGACACCCACTTTGTGTGTTCCATTTCATAGATAAACTCCACCTCTTTAAGCTTATCTATCTCTAGGCTTTGCTTTTTTGGCAAATGTTTCATTATAAGTATATGGACATTGTCCGTGTGTCTTAGCATCGCTCTTAAGGGGTATCGTATGTAGACATATGCTCGGATTGTCTCTCTTAAGATCTTTGTATAATTAAGCAAACACATCTATATATCACTTGAGAGTAGCTATCAATAGCTTCTCTTCCTCTTCAGTGAGATCCGTGGTTATGTAAGCTGGTCTCACTTCTTCTCCTAGTTTAGCTAGGTCAATTCTCTTTGCATTCTTAGGCCCATCATATGCTATATCTGGTTCCTTGAGTTCTCTCATCAATTGTTGAATCACTATTTATAGGTCCTGGATGGTGTACTTTTTGTAGTGAGAGGGCACATCGAATTTTTTTGTGTTAGACTCCTCCTCACTTTCCATCTCAATTGTCCAAACCTCCGTTTCAACTTTTGGTATTCGCTTCTTTGTTAACTTTTGGACATTTTTGTTGATGTTTTGGTTGTGTCCTTGGGTTTCTTTTTGTTTTGCTTCCTTGGATTTTTCAAAAAGTTGTCAATTTCAATGGTTTTCAGGTGATTTCGTCACGGACACAATCATCTGCTCCCACAAGCATGAGATACTGCATTTTGGTCATCAATCTAGGCATTGATTTTGTTGCTTTCTCATTCATTGGATTTGATATCTCCTTTGCCTCCTTAATTTTTGATAAGGAAACTCATAGAATATCAACTCATCATATTTTGGTGGATTTTTGTGTTCTGAGCTGCTCGAGAGCTCGTCTTTAGCATCGTTCCCTAAGTCAACACTCCGTGAATCATGGAATTTTTCCTCAATGGAGCTAGTTTTTTGTGATCATGAGTGTAGATTTCTATCCGGTATTTGCAGGCATGGCCCTCTTATGGCTTTGGAGGTGTCGGTCTATCCACCCAATTTCCTCCACCGATGGAAGATCCGGATATGCAACGTGCATTGTCTTTACATGAGGAGTACTTGCGTTTGATGAAGGATTAGTTTGGCCGCTACACTCCACATCAGCTTGTGGCCTATGGTCATTCACAACAGGCCACACCGTGGGGGAGCTAGGGAGGGACTACATACGCCTAATGCGTTCCATCGACGATACCTTCTTCTAACCTCCCTTCTTACCGACCCACCCCCTTCCCGTAGGGACCCACCCCCCTTGCATCATAGGGCCCCACTACATTTCATTTGACTCCTGCTATCCTCAAGCCTTGTCGACACTCCACAAGTGGTCCACGAGCGTCTTCTAGGAGTGCATAACGGTGTCGTCGCAGGGTAGCGAGTGTAGGCGGAGCGGCTGGGGTTCCTCTTGGGATGCTTTTTTTGGTGGTGGACGGGGGATAGACTCACGTGTTTTGGAGCATGCCGCACTAGCCGTAGAGGATGAGGACACTGCGTGCCCGTGGTGGCAGACACGGATCATGGGTGATACTATTGGGTAACTTTGGGATTGCATAGGATCAATAATTTTGAGGCCAAATGTAGATTCTTACACTCGACATATAAGGACTGCTTTACAAATTTCAAAGACCAAGTGTATAATCATGCTAAGAATTTCTTTACAAAATTCAAAGACCAAGTGCCCGATCATTGCGTGCTACATCGAGGAAGCGTTGCATGCTTGATTTTCGAATGCCCCCAACCAATGTGTCTCGACATAGTGGTTGGAGGGTATATCAAAACATATATATAAAAAAAGAAGCAATCAAGTGTATTACAATGCAGAGTGGCCAACTATGTCCCAAATCGAGACAGGAGCTACCGTGGTGGCAACATGGCAGATGCAGAGTGGGAGTGGGCAATGCAAAGAAAAGATTGAGCAAGCTGAAAGGAGCTCCTTCCACAGTCAACAGCGCAAAGCTGATGCCAGACAAACACCCACGCACTATGGTTTGAGAAGAAAAGTGACATGGAAAGATAAATATATTAGTTATTTTTAACTGTGCAAGTTCAAATAAGAAGGTGTTTTAGCTTATTACATTTAGTTGGTTATTTTTAACTTAGGAAAATATCACTATGAGCTGTCCTACTAGAGAATTGGTCAAGTATCGAGAGAAATACGCAGAGTTTGATACTTGGTGATGGTTGTTAGAAAAACCATCGAGCAATTTGACTCAGCAATGGTCACAACTTTATAAGCGGTAAGTGTAGACAATGAATTTATATTAAAAGTTAATTTGGGTTATTGATTTATCTAATTTGTTTTTGGTTGGTGTAGAGCCAAGGCGATCCAATATATGCAACTCACGACAAGGACGAGGACAAGGACTAGGAGAATTAGGATAGATAAAAATTTGTTATGTACTCCTCTTTTACAAGTGCAATGTGGCACAAAAAACAATCATATTTTGTATATAAAACTCATTTGAGAATTTGGCTTTATTTATAAAATTTTCAAATTATTTTTCTTTTCCATCTCAATTTATAAAGATAAGGTATGAGTTGTAATTTGAAAGTTTATTATTATGATTTTTACAATTTTCAAAATACAATCAATATTTCATATGTTTTATACAGGTCAATCATAAACATGCTCATAAATTGGGTGGCCCAAATGAGTATCTTTATTTAAAAAAGGCATATAGCGGTCATAAGTGCGATGATAGAAGGGATAATAGGCGTAGTAATACTCGCGGATATATTATCGCAGCTATTACCACACATATAATTGATAAACCATTACCCTCATCATTTTCACTGCTATTATCGAATACACAAAAATTCTCTCTCTATTTTCTTTTGCTAAACCACGAAAATACTGGCAGTTCTGTAGTTTTGCTTTTATAATGAGTATATTTGTGTGTAGAGTGCAGAGTGCGGCTAGGAAAGCGCCGGCCTCTAACTGTGAGAGTTCGTAGCAAAATCAAGCAAGTCGTAGAAGATTTGAGGCTAAAAACACACTAAAAAAGAAAAAAACTCCAGCTATGAAAGCTTCTCTTTGAAAAAGAACCAAGATCAACTCAAAAAACCAAGATCAACTCAAAACTCTTGTGTGTGGTGATGATTTGGTGTAGCCTCACTGCCAATTACACAGTTGCAATGCTCTTTCGCCCTGATAAAAACCCTACACAAACGCTTCAATTCTCCATCGTAGCAATTTCATGGAAGCTTCAGAACTTCATTATTCATTGCCAAGTAGGTATTTGAAGAGGGGAAACCCTAATTGGTGGCTTGCAGCCTCAAATACAGGGTTGGAACAGCACGATACTGCACTAGCATAGCTTAGGTGCAGGCATTGTATCCCTTCACAGAGGAGCTTATAGTGTCCCCTTTATAAAATGTTCCCTCCCTCCTCATAGTCATGGCACCGTGAGTGATGTGGCATTTAAAGCCATTTAGACCAATTTTGGGTCATTTTTGACCATTTTATGAGCATTCTCAGCCCAAAAATGCCTTTTTTTGCTCGTAAAAAGCCCAAATGAGCTAGGAAAAATAGCTGGAATTGTGGACAAATTCCATTGGGATTAAATTTCATCTTAAAACTCATTTTACCACTTGCCAAGAACTCTGGATGCATCTCTTCCGCCCGTGCATGAAACCTGGTATTTTTGGCCGAGATCGCCTACATTGAACTTTCTAGGAAAAACGAGCGTGCCACTTCGATACACTCGACATTTGCAAATTTCTAAAGAAAAATAGGCATCTGTTTATGTGAAAAATCATGCCATAGTGCCACATCGAGGGCCTGGCTGTCCCTGCAAGGTATATATAGATCTGCAATTGTGGCATCTATTTTCGCATATATCACACTATGTACATCATAGCATTTGGTCCCACACAAAAACAATATTGACAATGAGGTTGATATTTTAGTTTCACATTATGCAAGTGCCACGGCACGACATCCACCCCCTCTAAACCTGCACATCCTTCGGCATGTGCCACACGTAGCTTTTGCAAGGTTCATTCCTCATTTAAGTCAACATACATATCAATTTCATCATCACTTGCAGGGAAGTCCAATGCATCATCATATCTGTCTTGATCTTCATCCATAACATGTTCATGAATGCCTTTATTTTGACTTTCTTGTGAAACAAAGAGATCTGTATCGCCTCTTCTTTTGAACAATTTAATTCTTTTCCCTGCAATGGGAATCTTCATTTATGTACTATCCAACTTATACAAGGTATAAGTTGCATTCCTGTGTGTATGCTTAACCACATAAGGGCCAAAACATCTGTTTGAAATTTTTCTTATTGATGAATGTTGGTTATCAAGACTACTGTCATACACCAACACCCAATCACCTTTCTCAATAGCTCTAGATCTGAGCCTGTGCCTTCTATCAAATCTGTCCTTATTCTTCAACCTTGCATCTTTTAATTGTGGTACTGCAATCTCAATATTTTGAGGCCTTCTTTCTAATTGCTGTATGTGCAAAGCAAGAAGGCCTTCCCTACTCATTCTATCTTCCCAAGGCAATACAATCCATGTGGGAATTACATCCTCAATTGGCATTATAGGTTTTTGACCATACATCAACTCAAAAGGCATATAACCAGTACAGTGAACTATGAGTTGTACGATCAACCCATAAAGCATAAGGCAATAACCTATGCCACTCTCTCATTTTACCTTTGCAGTCCTTGGCCAAATCTTTAATGATAGGAGTATGCCCACATTCTGATTTACCATTCCCTTCAGGATTGTATGTAGTAGTGAGAGCGAGTTTAATGCCCAATCTAGAGAAAAACTCCCTTGCTTTGTCAGCATCCAACTCACCCCTGTCCGCTGTTATTTTCCCAACACAGCCATAACGACTAATTACATCATCCAAAAGGAACTTACATATCCCTTCTGTGCTTTTTGTTCTTAAAGCATGACCTTCAACCTAATTAGTTATGTCTTCTCGTGCAAGCACTATGTATCTCATCTGCCATAAACCCAATGGCATTGTAACCAAATCTATTACCCACTTATAATGCATGGCCAATGGGTAAGTAGGGTGTAACCCATCACGATGACGTACGTTTGAATACATTTGATAGGTTTCACAAGACTCCACAAAGTGAGATACATCTTTATACATACCTTTCCACCAATACCTCTCTTTCATTTTAGTAAAGGTGGCCCATACCCCTCTATGTCCAACATAAATATTCTCATGAAACGTTTTCATAAGATCATTTTGAGCATCCTTATCATTCACAACTCTCAATGGCATCCCATTTCTTTGTTTTGGATGTTTCCACAAGTATCCATCTTTCAAAAAGTATCCATAGGCTTTTGTGTGTATTCTTTTGAACTCTTGATCTGTCCACCCTTCTTGCCTTGTCAAAGTGCTTAGATAGCGTCCAATGAGCAACCAGCCACCTTGATATAGGTCCTCTATAAATGAATCAAGTGCATTTGACAGGCAAACATGATTGCCCTTGGCATGAGAGATACTATAGAACCTTGTGCCTACATCATCGCCCTCACAAGCATGTCTTCAAAGCATATCTTTTCAGCTTTTGTCAAACTGTCCTTGCAACCAACCTTTAAATCCTTCAAAGAATCTTGCGTGAACTTGTGTCCAATCTGGCTTGGGTCATGAAGGCTAGGTTGCAAAGAAGCTTGTTCCATCTTATTTGTGCAATCTTTTGGTAGAGGTAATGCCATTGGTTTCACTTTCTTTGTCACAGACTTATGGGACGTGCCACGTAACTGGGGGAGTTCATAAAATAAAAAGAAAAAAAAACTCCATTTGAAAAGGTTAGGTCAAAACTTGAGCTCAAAGGCTCGAGTTCATCTTTAAGTATTCAAGGACCAAGGTTGCCATCGCTCCCATCCACAGAGGGGCACCCGACAGAGCGACACCAGATACGCGGTGACATGCCGCGTTTGCACGCACAGACACACACACACACACACACACATAGAGAGAGAGAGAGAGAGAGAGAGAGAGAGAGAGAGAGAGAGAGAGAGAGAGAGAGAGAGAGAGAGAGAGAGAGAGAGAGAGAGAGAGAGAGAGAGAGAGAGATAGATAGATAGATTTTATTATCGTCCTCGGAGGTCAAATATGACCTATGGGACCAAAGTTACATGTGATGTAGTATGTGTACGGCTGATGAGTGACTCTCGATGCTCCAAAATTGTAGTGATGAGAGTCGCAATGGAGAGCCCACACTTTGGCTGGGAGAGGAAAGTGTGTAGGTCTAAGTTATGGCTGAAAATGTGAGAGAAGCAAGTTCGGATGTGATCAAAAGCTGAGCACTCTAGTAGTGTGTGGTACTCAGACTCTCGAACTTGTAGTGAGCATAATGTGCACAATCGATTTGACTCTTCTCCATTGCCCCAACGCCCTATCTCGCATCGAAGGAAATGGGAGCTAAGCCGAATTGCTGCGATAGTGCGTATCGCGGACAAGGGAATAGGCTCAAGCATGTAAGTGTGAGTACGGTTTCCTCTCTCAGCGAAGAACATGGTTTTGTAGTTGGGGGCAATATAGGTGGTGTAATGTATGAAGCGTGACCCACCGGATTTCTCCCAAGCCGTAATACATTGGCGTTGTAGAAAAGCTTCATTCACTTGAGAGTCAATTGAAGCATCATGTAGCAAGTGTAATGCATCCCATCTCCCAAACCACTTCTTTATGTCTTGCATCCATCCCGTGCTCAAGATCTTGCTTTTATGCGTCTTTTGAACTTTTTTGCTTGCTTCCCATGCAATTGTAGGAAGTCGATGTGAGGGGTTTTGATGCATCTTTATCATGTACTCCACAACCCTTTCCATGCCCATAACCTCAATTGGAAGAGATCACGACTCAAGAAGTAGGAGCATATATGGTGTTTGTGTTTTAACTTGGAGAAAGTTTGTAAGAAAACGCTTTTGGACATTCTCAAACTCTTTCCAAGTAGACTTTGAGATGCTCCCACCCCACACTTCAACTCCATAAAGAAGAACCGGTGTCACCAATGCATCAAAAAGATACTTCTTGAGAACCCAACACTTGATGTTTCCCGCATTACACATGTTCTCAAATGCATAATATGCTCTCTTTTCCGCTTCCAAATGACGCATAGCACATTCATGCCACTTGTGATTGGATGGAACCTCAAGGCCAAGGTACTTAAAGCTCTCAACAATTTCAAGTGTCTCGTTGTTGTACACAATGCATGGATTCTCCTTATGGTTGGTTTTCACAAGCATAACCTTTGTTTTGGATTCATTTACAATCAGCCCACTATGCAAGCAAAAGTTCTCAAGGACAACCATAAGCTTTTGTGCATCTTCTAAAGTGTGTGCTAGAAGCACTACATCATCCGCATACAACAAAAGCATGATTACCGCATTGCAAATAGTGACCTCTTCAATGCCTTCTTCTTGCATAAAGTCAAGTACCATTTGTTCCAATTGATCGATGCATAGACCAAAGAGAGTTGGTGACAATGGACATCCTTGTTTAACCCCAATAGTGCTTACAAAAATTTCTGAAATTTCTCTTCCCATGCGCAATTGACAAATCACCTTCTCATAGATTCGAGAAACCGCAAGCATAAACTCACTTGGCACTTGGAGTTCTTCCATCCTTCTCCACAAATTGTTACGTGGAATCATATCAAAGGCTTTCTTAAAGTCCACAAAACAACAATACAATCGCTTGCCTTTCAACCGACTTTCCTCCATGAGAACACGAAGAGTGACAAGATGATCAATGGTGCTATGGCATCGACGAAAACCCGCTTGTCCCTTTGCACGCTTGTCATTCTCTTCAGCCCAATCACTCAATTTCATCTCCATTATGCACCCAAATAACTTTGCCATAAGAGACCCAATCATTATAGTCCGGTAGTTGCTTACATTCTTTACATCCCCTCCTTTAAGCAAAGGCTTAACCCAATTAGTACTCCAATCATAAGGCATACCATGTTGAAGTGCAAGGTTGAACATATCACACATCCACTCATGGGTAAAATATCCCGTCCATTTGATCATCTCCGGCTTGATACCTTGAAGATCTCCCGCTTTGCGAGTGGCCAACTTTTCAAGCCCACCGCATACATCCTCAATAGTAAAAAAAGACGGCATACATGGGAGTGAACCATAAAATGACATTTTTTCAGTATTTTCTTGCTCATATAATTGCCTACAATGTGTGTACATATCCACTAGACTCAAGTTACCAAAATTCTCAACCCGCTTGCCTCTCAAGTTTCTCCAAAATCTTCCACATGCATGTGCCTTTTCTTGGACTTGAAATTCTTGTTGCTTTACTTCCCATCTTCTTCTCTTCTTTTGAATTAATGCCTTGTATGTATGCAAATGACTTTGATAGTTGTCTTTGTCCATAGTTGCATCAAGCTTTATCAAGGACTTTCGAGCATCTTGACATTCTTTATCAAACCACCTTTTGCGTGATCTATCTTTGTTGATACCATGGAGATGCTTTATGGCAAAGCATTCTTCCGCACAAGAACAAACAGCTTTCTTGAAAGCTTCCCATTTAGTTTCCAATGGTGCATCACATTGAAGCTTTGTCATCCATAATTTTTGCTCAACCATTTCAATGTACATTGGTGCCCGTTTGAAATCCATACATAGTGATAACTTCTCTTTCCTTTGGCTGAGATTATCATGCTTAGTTGCTTCTCCACATGAAAGGTCAATACATAAGGTGCGATGGTCGGATTCCGGGGTCCATTGACCAAACATAAAACTCTTTATGCGATACATGATGGCTTCAGAGAGTAGCATATAGTCAATCACACTATCCCCATTATGTCTTCTACATGTAAATCCATTGGTTCCACTCCACAAAGATACACCATTGGCAATGAGAATACCCGTGCTATTACACATGTGTAAAAGTAACTTTCCATAGTGATCGGGCTCTTTCTCATCCATTGAAGTACGATCATACAAGTGAAATTCCTCCAACTCCCTTGAAATGTATGGCATATCAAATTGTTGAGTATCATGTTGCAATGTTTTTGTGCGAGCATTCATATCCCCAAATACAATAACATCACCTTCACCTGTGAAATAAGCAATGTCCTCTTCCAAATCAGAAAATGGTTGATCTCTATCCATGCAAGCATAAAAGGGAGAATCATGATGAGGAATGTAGCAACCGGCTACAAAAATGGGTGCTCTTTTTGGTGTCATAATTTTCAGCCATACATAACGTTTGTACTTGTCATCTTTCACAATTGATACAAAATCTTCCAATCCTTTCTTAACCATACATGCTAACCCTCCTTGTCCTCTTCGTTGCTTGAGATTCTTTGACCACATCAATGAATGTACATTGTAATCCTCCAAGCCATTAATCCTTTGTGTATCATGCTCCCAAGTTTCAACAAGAAGTACAACATCGGCTTTGCTTGTTAGTTCATCAATGCCAACCCCCGCATTCCATGGGTATCCATTACAATTCCAAAAGCATATTTTCAATTGTAACTCGGTCTCATAGGTCACGCATCCCTATTTGCTTGAGAGACTTGCCTCCTCCTTGGGCACATTTTCTTCATGAGAGATTTCCTTGTTTTTATTATTCTTTTCCTCATATGCCTTGCGATGCATATTTTGTTGCTTAATAGTGCGATCTTCACATACAAAACATTTTGTATTCCTCAAATAGATCCAACTATTATCAAGGATAATCTTTCGCTTGGTCTCATCCGGCATGGTGCATACAATTGGCCGTTCTCCCGAGCGAGGAGCTCCTTGCTTCCCCACTCTATGTGCTCCATAGACCATAACTCCGGACATGCCAAAGTGGGTTTTGAAGAAATCTTCAATAACAATGGCAAGAGAAGGAGGTGTCTCTAACTTCTCTTCGGGAATTCCACGAATAACAATGTTCTTGGAACGTCGCTCCCGTTCCTTCAACTCCTCCACATCTACATTCTCAACATTCTTTGTTTGAACCATAGCTTGCATGAGTGAGGAATTAGAAACCACATTGCTACCACATACATCAGCCCAAGACTTGTTTGTGCATACATTTTTCATGTCGCATACATCCCGGCTCATAGTGTCAAATTTCTCCTCTTTCAATACATGGTCATGCTCTACTTTGCTCATCCGCTCCTTCAAAGCATTCAAGTTCACAAGAGAGCGTTTACATTCCTTGACTTCCTCTTCAAGTTGCATCAAACGTGTTGTTTGCATCTCAAGTGTCCTCTTGAGATTCTCATTCTCAACCACAAGTACCCTTAGTGTGCCATTCTCCATTGCAAGTGCTCGTAAGTCTTCGCCTTGTTTGTTTACGGTCTCTTGCAATGATACCAAGTACGCCATGATCATGGTTTCCGATGTCGTTGGTTGGGTGGTTGTGTTGCTATCTCCACACTTAGGAGATTTTGGATCATTTTCCACAATGGTTGTGGACCTTGTTGAAGAAGAAGAACCCTTGCGAGTGCCGAAAGACATTGTATGTAAAATAGGAGATGAGAATCAATTTTGTTGAACCTGTTTACTTCGGTAACTCTGAAAATTTCTTTCTTTACATCAATGCGTAGAGGACTTCGTGCTCTTCGATTGAGGCTATAGATCACCCAAATCGGAGTTCGAATGAAGAAGTTATGATCAAAAGAGTGGACTGATGTCTAACAGGTCAAAAAACGGCTTCACTGAGAGAGAGAGAGAGAGAGAGAGAGAGAGAGAGAGAGAGAGAGAGAGAGAGAGAGAGAGAGAGAGAGAGAGAGAGATTTGGGGTTGGGGGGCAAGGCTCAATATAAACCTAGAGTTTTGGGAAATCCAAAGATAAAATCCATGGACATACACTCCCATGGTGAATTAGGGATTGGCAAAGGTTGAAGCAATCCAGGTTGCTTCCCTCTATCAAACTTCGTCTTTTGGCATACCACACATTTTGAAACATACTCTTGTATGTTTTCTTTCGTGGGAAACCAATAGAAATATGTTTCTATCCCCTTTAGGGTAGACTGAATCCCTTTATGCCCCGCATAAGGAGGAGCATGAGATTCATACATTACTTTCTACGGAGTGAGTTAGTAACGCATAGTCTTCTTGTAGGGTAAATGGTTATCCTTCTTCCCTAATGCAAGGGCTGCAATCACATCTCTAAAATCAGTATCAATAGCATACTCATCTATCATAGAAGATATTTCATTATGAGTTGCTATGGAAACCGCATTCACTCTTGGTCATCTTGAGAGTGCATCGGCTACTTGATTATGCCTGCCAGCAATGTGAGAAATATGAAAATGAAATTGCGAAAGGAAATTTGCCCACCTCATTTGTTTGTCGGAGAGCTTGGTCTGCGTCATGAAGTACTTAAGACTTTGGTGATCCGTCTACAGAATGAAAGGAGTCCCCAATAAATAGTGCTTCCATGAGTCTAGAGCATGTAGAACTGCTAAGAGTTCCTTCTCATATATGCCTAGAGCTTGCTCAATAGGGTTGAGCCTTCAACTTTTGTAGGCTGTGGCGTGCCCTTCTTGGAGCAAAACAGCTCCAAGCCAATCACCACAGGCGTCACATTGGACCTCAAATGGCTTTGAGAGATTTGATTGTGTAAGCACAGGTTGAGAGATAAGATTTTCTTTAAGCTTTTTGAAAGCATTGTGCTCCTTGGTGGACCATATATACCTAACATTTTCCTTGTTAGGTTATGTAATGGTCCCGCAATTTGTGAGAACTTTTCTATGAAGCATCTTAGTATGCACACATACCTATAAAGCTTCTTAGTTCATGTAAATTTCCTAAGTTGGATTGTACGTTATACGGTGTACGTATAATACGCTTTAAACGAATGTATTATACGACACCTATTTTTATTCGATCATATTATACGGTGCCACATCAGCAAAACCACCGTATCATATAATTTATTAGCATTTTGATCGAATAATATTTCGATCTATATATTAGTTCGATTGAAATATTATTCGATCGAAATAATATTACGATTGAAATAAGTTTCTTTATATACCGTGAAACGGCTTGTGTTGCTCATTCCATTGAGCTCTCTTCTCCTCTTCTCATCTATAGATGAGCCTCAACAAAAAAAATATTAAAAAATCAGTTTTAATGTTATTGAATTTTTTAATAGAAATTTAGAGCTTTAAACAAAATATGTTTTTATGTTTTGAAGTTGATTTTAGTCTTTATCTGCTGTGCGTGAAGTACATCTTACACTGATAGGTGAATTAAGTAAGGTAGTTAATGATTACTTGCATTGTGTAGAGGAAACTCACACTTGGAAGTGATTCAATGAAAGTAATGTTAGCAGTTGTTTGCTTTGTGTTGAACTATGTTCACACTTAGAAGTAGCTTAAGTTAGATAGTTACAATGAGGAGTTACTTGTTGTGTGTTGAACTATGTTCACACCTGGAAGTAACTTAGGTTAGATTTACCTAATGATTGTCTGTCATGTATAGAGTAGTACTCACGCTATAGACAATCTAGGTAGATTAAATAATAATCTCTCTCTCTGTGTAGAGGTTTTCTCAGACCTAGAAGAGATTTATAGAAGTAGTGAATTTTGATTGCTTGCCATGTGTAGTGTAACACTCACACTTGGAGGTAATTTAGATAGGTTTTTAAAAAATAACTTGCTATGTGTAGAGTTTAATCACACTTGGAAGTTATTGAGATAGGTTAAGCGATTTATTTATCATGATTCAGATGTAAAGTGAGAGCTCACACTTGAAAAAAAATCTATTTTTGGTATTTATTAATTAAAGAGGTTAAAAACGTTGATAAATAAAGTAATGTAAATGGTATTAGAGTTTGATTTTAAATGTGTATATTGTAATTAGTTCTGTTTGAGTTTGCAGATCTTAAGAAGATGGTGAAAGGATATGAGCGGAACTACGTAGACGAATTGTTCAATAGAAAGACTACATCAAAGTTGAAGTGTAAGACCTGCGGCCATTATTTTAGCGGAAATGCACAAAGGATAAAAGAACATGTGCTCAAAATTCCTGGAAAAGTTTTAGCTTGCAAAAATCCCCCAAAAGGTATTGAAGAAAAATTTCCCGTGTGGGCGCTCAAGGCAAAGAGAGCACTTCTTGAAGGCAAAAAAAGGGAGGTCCCAAAATGATGGCTCCATCTATGGCTAGGGACATCGAGATGACACTCAAGAATGATCAAAACCCTCCCTCTACCCGTGCTTCACGTCAAGGAAGGCATCATTCATCCTTTGCTGGGGATTGTAGCTCTAATCCTATCGGAAGCTCTGCTAACATAAGCCAAAGTGAAGCATGGACTGGAGGAGAACTTGCATCAAATGGTCCTACTTTGCCTCAGGCATTTGGTAAACAATGGCTGCTTGAACTCCATCTTAAGTTGACACAAGCATTTGTTGCATGTGGAATTCCCTTTAATGTCATTCAAAATCCTATCTTCAAAGATGCTTTAATGAGCACGGCGAA
The DNA here is from genome assembly GCF_014529385.1 of Adiantum capillus-veneris. NCBI lineage: Eukaryota > Viridiplantae > Streptophyta > Polypodiopsida > Polypodiales > Pteridaceae > Adiantum > Adiantum capillus-veneris. Next base: position 94,578,523 of record NC_140936.1, read on the forward strand.
GAAGGGTTTTGTGGTACCTGATTATAATAAGATGCGTACAGAATACTTAGATAAAGTGAAAACAACATCAAAAAATATTTTAAAGCACACAAATCTTGAGTATGTGCCACCGTATGGATGCACAATTGCTCTAGATGGTTGGAAAAATTGTTAGAAGAAACCATTGATTAATGTGATGTTGATTTGTCCAAGAGGTTCCATCTTTCTTGAGGCGATCGATACATCCTTGAAAGAGAAAACTAGTGGATATCTTGCTGGTGTGTATGAGTGTTTGATCAGAAGGACAGGAGGACCTAAAAATGTGACAGCCATCATCACAGATAATGCATCTTACTACAAAGCAGCTGAAAAAGCAATTGAAGCAAAGTATCCAAAGATAACATGGGTTCCATGTGCTGCTCACACTTTAAATCTGCTCTTAAAGGACTTTGGGAAAGTAAAAACTCTTCTAGATGCAAACCACTTGGTGAAGTTTATAAGAGAGCATTCATTTTCTTATGCTTTGTTCAGAACAAAGTCCCACAAAAAATTTACAAATTTTTTGTGTGACCCGTTTTGCAACAACATATTACGTTCTGTCAACACTGCAGCAGGTTTAAGCAGCCCTTGTTGAAACAGTGGCAGATAGAAGATGGGACATTTTGCGTGATAAATATCCCAAGTATGAACCTGCTACATCCAAATGCTATCAGCTTGTAAACTCTCCTGTTTTTTGAAGAAATGTAGACAAAATTGTTACTGTCACAGAACCCTTCACTCATCTGATACGATTAGTGGACCAAGAAGCCTCTATCTTTGGACGGGTTTACTGGTACATGCATGAAGCCACTTGCAAGTTAAAAGACTGTACATATTATGCAGGAAAAGAGAAAGCCATGATGTTGTTTGTCAAAAGACAATGGGAGCAGCTGCATACTCCTTTGCATGGAGCAGGTTTTGTTTTAGATGCTAAGTTTCAGATGCACGAGCAATCTTCAAACAATGAAGTGATTAGTGATTTCAAGAAAGTGTGTGCTCAACTACTAGGCAATGTGGATGGACAGGTGGCATACACACAAAAGACGACATATACTAGCAAAGAAGGAATGTTTCGGGATCCTTGGCATATAGATTCTATCAAGACAATGAGCGCACTAGTTTGGTGGAAAGAGTACGGTGGAGAAAAAGTGGAACTTCAACATGTGGCTTTGAGAGTATTGTCTATTGCCGCTTTGAGTGGTAGTTGTGAAAGAAATTGGTCTTCGTTTGCTTTCGTGCATACTAAAAAACAAAATTGATTAAGTCCTAAACGAGTTGCGGTATGTATTTTGTAACATGTGACTTATGCACAAGCCAACAAAGTTAGCCACACATGCCACAGAAGAAGGCTTCGGGCGCTTTCAAACACATGAAGCAATTGCAAATGAGCTCAACTCCAATGATAAATTGGAATGGAACCCGGAAGATATTGATCCAAAATGTTCATATGTTGAAGAAATTGATGACATGGTGCCTGTGATTGAGGGGACGGATGAGCTATAAAGGTTGTATTGCATTCTCTATCAATTTTGCAATGCGAAAGTTATGTAGAGTTTAGCTTCAAAATCTCTCTCTCTCTCTCTCTCTCTCTCTCTCTCTCTTCCTCGTTCTTTGCGTGCCTTTCTCTCCATCTCCTCCATATCATTGTCAAAAAGAGAGGGAGAGAGAACAGAACTTACACAATTGTAACAACAGCCGACATGTTCATTTGTTGCAATAAATAAAGATTTACATACCAAAAAGAGGTTTCTGTTACAAATCTTGAGATTTAACACGAAATTCTGATTGGCCAAATGAATCGCTTGCACCCACATTGCCCATATCTTCTTCGTTAAAACAGGCCCATACTTTGCCTCGTACCATGCCAACATTCTTTCTAGAACTGCTATACGAGTGCGCAGCATGGCTGGGGTCTCTCCTTGACTTGCCAAATCCTTACCTTGGGTTGCAAGCTGCTCAATGACTGCGGTTTTTTTGGGCAAGTATGTATATCCTCTCTTGCAAGGAGGGTCTTCTTGATTAGCTTCCCGTGCATGAATCTTCTCGACTGGGCGTCCTTTGCCAACACTTTCTGTAGTGGGATGATTGTTCCAATCAACTTTGAGCCGCAATGCATAGTAGCAATAGCATTGTTGTACAAAGTAAATTGCCACTTGATTATTGTTTGGTGGCGATCTGTACACTTGGATAAATCTTGCAAGGATATTTCTTGCGAGGACAATGTGTTGCAAATGTGAAACCTTCAAGGGAGTGAAAGGTTTAGCATTTCCACTGACTCGAAATAATGTGTTGCGTACGAAGTGATTCGGGCATAGCTGTTTGCATTGCCTCTAATTCAGTGGCTCCCCTTGAGGTTCTAATTTATCTTGTTGGGTTGCAGCCAAAGCGCTGAGATATCCTTGAGCCACCCGAATCTCTTCCTCTTTGTAAATTTGCTGAGCCAATGCATGATTAAGCGAAGGATCATTAGGTTGCTGTGCATTCTGGTCGGGAGCAATATCTTCCACAACTGAACTGCAAAATAATAAATTTTAGTGAAATAGGTCTTAACAATTGGAAAAGAGAGCTGTTTTAGAGAATTGAGCGATCCAATTTGGAATACTTTAAAACCTCAACTTGAAGAACTTTAAAGACGTAATTGAACACCATTAATGAAACACATTACATATCACCACACTAAATATCACCACACATTGCACACCATTAATGTCAAAAAAGTTGATTAATGGTTTAATCATCAAGAGGCCTCAAGCCAGATTTGATTACAATATGATAGCCAACATTATGGCCTCCATTCAAACAAAGGCTTAAATCCCATATCTTAAGTCTATCTAAGGGTTTGGGGGATATTCCATTAGCAAGATGTTTATTTACATTTCACAAAAATTCGCGCTTGAGAAGCTCAACGGGCTCTGGAATACACGCAATCAAGCGTCTAAGAGCTTGGTGGCCAACTTTGTGGATATGAAATTGTGAGTAGAATCACCATCAAATAGAATAAAAGCATCATGTTCTCTTACTTTTCCCCAAGCATGGCATAGAGGAGATCCTTTGTGGTGAGCATCCTCTTCTTGGATTTCGACCAAGGTAGCTCTAGGAGGCTCATTTCGTGTATTCTTGTGGGGACAAGCACAATAAGCATGCCCTTGCCCCCCTCACTTGAAACAACAGTTATCTTTACGATAACCCTCTAGCTCTTTAGGAGAGAGTTTATTTTTGCTTTTATAAACTCCCTTCTCCTTAGATTTGTTGTTGTTGGCGTTACCTTTGGGAGAATTTTGGACATGATCCTTCCCCTTAGGCTCATTATTATGGTTCTTGTTCTCTGTGGGCTTAAGATTTCCCTTAGCCCCTTGTTGGTTATTGATTCGTGAAGCCACCATGGTATGGTGTATGATTGCAGATATGGTGCGTGGCCTTTGGGAGTTGACATACTCCGCCATATCTACAATTAAACTCGCACAAAAATTGTTGTTTTTGCTCTCCAAAATCCATCTTTTGGAAGACAGTGGCTTTGAGATGTAAATTCCAAAACTTTTCGACATATTTGTGAATAGATTCGTAGGGATAGAGCTTCAAGCTTCACCATTCAATGAGTACTTTGTCTTTGGCATCGGTAGCCAAAAACTGCTTCATGATGGAATCTCTTAAAGCTTTCCATGTTCGTGGAGCTTCACCGTTTGACCGTAGACTAGAGCACCATTGCCTGGCCGACTTTTGAAAATGCATAGCTACATGGCGTAGCTTAGAGGACTCCGTGAAGCCCTCATCTCCAAACACTGCATTGAATTGTTGGATGAAGGCCAAGACTTTGTCTATAGCACCAAAGGTGCCATCATAGGTAAGGAAAGGGTTGTTATATCCTCCCTCTTTGAACTTTTTGAGCTTGGACGACCTATTCCATGTGGCATAGGATTTCCCATGGTCTCTTATTTTAGGTGGTTCAAGAGCTGCACCATCACTTTCTTCAGAAGAGGACGAGTATGAGGAGGATGGAGAAGAGGGTGACCTCTTTCTCGCCTTTTTCTTCCCTTGTTCCTCCTTGTCTGCACCATCACTTTCTTCAGAAGAGGAAGAGGATGAAGAAGATGGAGAAGAGGGTGACCTCTTTCTTGCCTTTTTCTTCTCTTGTTTTCTCTTGTCCCTCTTTGAATTATGGTGTAGAGAAGTGTGCGATGATCTTCTCCATTGAGGGGGTGTTGGAGAGCATTTTGCCTGCCGTCTTCGTGGAGCCATCTCCGCCGAGGTGGCAGAGACTCACTTCTTTCTCGTTCTTTTGGTGGGGGACTCTACCATTGAAATTTGAGTTCTCCTTTGGGAAGGAGATGCGTCATCAAGTAGTAGAATTTTGAGCTCTTCGTATGGAACCTCTTCTTCTTCCCTTATCAGAGAGAGGCCTCTTTTGGAAGGCTCACAAGGAGGCTTCCTAGGTACTGATAGCCGTTTTTCGGCTTTCCATAATTGCCATAGTAAGCTACCTCACCCTATCAAATCACTCAAACACTATGGTTATCCCTACCATTTCACTGTATATAGGTGTGTGTGAGTTAGGGGATTTCCATATCTTCTTAAAAACCCTTAATTAGCTAGTCACTGGGCTAGTTGAGCCCAAAAAAAAAAAAAAAAGGTATATTATGGCCCATTTGTGTGTAAATATTTCATTGTATATAGAGCCTAAATAAAAGGATTTTTTATAATTATTTTGGTATTTATTAAATATTTCTACCTATGGTGTGTTATTTATGCTATGTACATTGACTCAACATTACCATATTTTTTCTTACCATATTGCATACTCTTTATTCCATATAAAAATAATTTCATGCAAGCTTCTCTTATTTTTGGTATAACTTCATCCCAATAAAAATCCAAAAAACTAGTTCTATATTTTTTCACAATTGTGATTTTTTCCTTCCTACATCCATTCTCTATTACTCTCATAAATTAGACCACCAAAAATATCCATATTTTTATGGTAGACTTATAATGAGAGAGATTTATTTTGACCCCATTATATTTTTTCCACCTATATTATTTATATTTGACATGTACATATTTTTTTAGACCCCTCAATATTTGATTTTCTTAGTTGTACTATTCATTTATATCATGATCTTAACAATATCTTCAATTATAGACCTACCAAATAAGGTCAAGGGTATGTGGCATGCATGCATGCACCATGGGGAGCTCACTCTTGGAGGTATTCAAAAGAATCATCCAAAGAAGGACCTCACAAGGATTTTGTGCAGTGGAAAAAAACAGTCTGTTTTGCTGAATTTTTAAAGATCACATGCTCCCCGAATTTGAAAAGGTGATACAAACAAAAGTTGTAGCTCGTGAGCTGAACTTTTACCTCAAATTTTTTTCATATTTTTTTGAGCTATGAGCTCTGAGTTATGATTTTATTGGTGGACCACAGTTTGCCCATGCTATGCAGCCACACTCCCTCTTCCACTTTATCATTTTTCTCTTTCACACACACCTCTCCACTCATCATCCCCACCTCTCTCACCACTCCTCTCTGCACCCTACTCACCTTCTTCTCAACCTTGAAGAATAAGAGAAACCATGGTGAACTCATGTCTCCTACACACACTTCCATTCCAAAATTGACCACCTAGTCTCATTTTTCCTCATCCATATTACCATACTCTCTTCAGCTTTGTAAAGAACTTCAAAAAATCAGCAAAAATCCAAGGTTAACCTCTGCAAATGAAGGCTTTATCATGAATTTTCCAAGGTTTGAAGATAACATAGCTTCATCGACACGCGCTACTTCGCCATGCTGACCGCTTCTTTTACCGGTGCTCTAAAGAGGTGAATGTCAACTTCTCCAAGCCTCAACCTTGCTTTACAAGCTTATCCCTTCTCTAAATTTTATCATCATATATCTCACCATTTGGTGAATGATTTTGTAAATATTTTGTAGTGATAATTACTAACTACTAACCACTAACCTTATTGTAAAATTCACCCTCTACTAGAGTAGGCACTCCCAAATTATTCACTCAATTCCTCTCTCCTTTCATCCTCAAAAATTCTATGTGAATCAAAGGATAAGAGAGACCCACCCTCATTTAAAAAAAATAAAATATGCATAATCTTTGATTTCTTCAAATAAACTTGATTAGGTCACTACAAGAGGCTCTTCACATTAGCGACGCTCACACAGCGACGCTCAAAAAAAAAAATTCCCGGCGTCGCTATGAGCGTCGCTATGAGCGTCGCAAATTTACAAAGAAATTTGCGACGCTCATAGCGACGCTTATAGCGACGCTCATAGCGACGCCAGCTGGGGTAAAAAAAATAACCGAGCGCGCCCAAAAACTCAGATCTCAGATCTGAGTTTTTCGGCGCCCTCAAGCAAAGAGCAGGTAACGCTCTCCCTCACTCTCTCTCTCTCTCTCTCTCTCTCTTTTTCTTTTACACACACACACACACACACACACACACACACACACGAGGAGAGGAAGGAGAGCCAGGTATGCTCCTTCCCTCTCCTCATTCTCATGTTCCCTTCCCCTCTTTCTCTCTCCCTCGCTCTCTCTCTCTCACACACACATACACACACACACATAGTGTTTTTGAGAGAGAGAGAGAGAGAGAGAGAGAGAGCGAGAGAGAGTGCAAAAACGCACACACATACATAAACAAAGAATGCACACACACATTGAGAGAGAAAAAGAGAGAGAGAGCATGCATAAACAAAAAACGCACGCATTGAGAGAGGAAAAGAGAGAGAGAACATGCATAAACAAAAAACGCACACATTGAGAGAGGAAAAGAGAAAGAAAACATGCATACGATCCAAAAAAACGCACACACATTGAGAGAGAAAGAAAGAGAAACTAAGGGAGCGTCGTAGGAAACTAATTAAAATTAAAAGACCTAAAGATCTAGCCGACGAGGAGTTGAACTGAAGACCTATTATTCAAGAGAGAAATGGCATAATCAATCTATCATACTTGGCATGGGTGATAGAAAGGTTATACCATTTATCTCTTTTTATTGGCACACACATCCACACACGCGCACACACACAGGAAGAAGAGAGTTATAACGTCGTAGGAAACTATCTTAAAAGACGTTAAAGATTAGGTTATATGTAGACTTACATTAAATTAGATTTAGGTTTATTTTTAACTAGATTTACGTTTATTTAAGCTAGATTTAGATTTACGTTATATTAGATTAGATGCGGGTCTCCATAGACTGCGATGCCTGCATGAAGCGGGTGAAGAAAGCCCTCAATGGAATATAGGGTATTGCTGCCTTCACTCATGGTGGGCTCCGTCGATCCAAAAGTACTGGTGAAATGTCTTCAGAAGATAGGGAAGAAGGTGGATCTTCAGGGCGGCAAGAGTCACTACATCCCCGACACAATGACCATCTAGACAACCTCTAGTCATTAGACTTACGTTAAATTAGATTTAGCTTTATTTTTAGTTAGATTTACGTTTATTTAGATTTACGCTTATTTACGTTAGATCGAGTCCACGCAAGAATTACTTACGGTTTAGGGTTTAGAGTTAGACGAACAGTGAAAAGATCTACTGTGAAAAGATGTTAAGATGAAGTGAAGTGCTACAGCTAGAGAAGAGGCAAAGGGATTTTGTCCACTACATGCAGTATCATGTAGACGTGGGTGTCTAGATTTCTTGTACCCACAAATATAGGTATTGACCAATAAAGACGAGATTATAACCCGGTGGTTCTAATCTCCGTGCACCTCTAGACCGAGGTGTGCGGGGATTGGACATGACTAGAGAATGTGAGGTAAAGAGAGAGAGAGAGAGAGAGAGAGAGAGAGAGAGAGAGAGAGAGAGAGAGAGAGAGAGAGAGATAAGACGAAGAATGCCAATAGAATATTAAATTTGTTGTCCAGGTTATAAGTTTTTTATCCTCATTATGAGTAGCGACGAGGATGTGGGACCGTCCAACCGAAACACCTATCTCTCAACGAGGGTCTTATGTCCTTGTAATCAATGCAAGCATGCTGTGCGACGGACAAGACGTGTTTCTTTGCAGCACGTTCGCGAATTTGGCGAGTTCGATCCATCTATTATAGATCGAGTTGTTGCCAATTATAACTCGTCGGACTCTGACGCTGGCCAACAAGCAGCAATCTTGCAACCCAATAGACGTATTCGCAGGCGCTTTGGTCAAGCAGCATATGTGAGGCCACAAGATGTAGCCTCTGACAGCTCGGGGGATGATCATGCAGAGCACATTCCCAACGAGGCAATGTTTGAGCCCGAGATTGATGAAATGATCGAGACGATCATGGATTCAGAAAGGCTTATCTATGATGATATGAAAAGTGAAGCCGATATATCATTGTATAATGGAGCACGTATGTTTAGATTGAAAGCACTCCTGGTTCTTCTCAACATGCAGGCAAAGTTTGGATGGAGTGACACTAGCGTCATAGCGCTTTTCAGGTGATCTATTACAATTAGTTTACTTTAATAGAACTCTAAATGTATAATGATCTGATAGATTTTTACACGACTGTATCATATTTTTATGTTGTGTAGATTGCTGAAAGAGCACATTCTACCAGCTGACAATGTGATGCCAGATTCCCGAGATGAAGCAAGAAAGATTTTGCGAAACTTGGGGATGGATTACAATTCTATCCACGCTTGTCCTAATGACTGCATTCTTTTCAGAGGGGAATACACAGACATGGAGAAGTGTCCGAAATGTGATTCCGAAAGATATCGAGTAGATCTCCACGGGACAAAAATTCCACAAAAGGTTTTGCGACATTTTCCTTTGCTTCCTCGCATCAAGCATTTCTTCGAATGTAAGTCCATGGCCGCCCTAGCATCATGGCATGAGGAGAATAAATCTTCGGATGGTGTGCTACGAATTCCTGCAGATTGCGCAGCCTGGAAACATATAGATGGAACATGGTCGGATTTTGCCAGGGAAGCTCGAAATTTGCGCTTAGGCCTGGCTATGGATGGCGTAAATCCATTTGGTCAAAGATCAACATCTTACAGTGTATGGCCCGTTGTCATCGTCAACTACAACATTCCCCCGTGGTTGACTACGAAGAAGGGGCACCTATGGCTAAGCTTGATTGTGCCAGGGCGATATAAAGTGGGGAATATGGATGTGTATCTTCGTCCACTATTGGAAGAGCTACAACAATTGTGGATTGGCATAGAGGTGGTGGATATGAGCCGACACACAGGACGACGGAATGCTTTGATCAGAGGTATTCTAATGTGGACCATGCATGACTATCCCGGGCTAACAGAATGCTCAGGTGATCTATTGACACTCCTCTCTCAGACACTGTAAATCTTGTTTTTCCCCATAGTTGATCTATTATCATGTGTATACATGCAGGGCTTCAAACAAGCGGATACAGAGCATGTGTCACATGTGGACCTAGACTGAATGCACGTAGGGCACCCTCACTGAAGAAGCAAATCTACGAAGGTCATCAAGCGTATCTTCCGGAGAATCATGTGTTACGCGATGGCTTTTTGGGAAGAGAGCCACCAAGGATGTCTGCACAAGCATGGTTAGAGCAGAAGGAGATGTGCGATGACGGATTGCCTCCAGGGATGAAGAGACTATCTCTATGGTACGAGTTACCATACTGGCCCCGACTCGTGATCAATCACTTGCTCGATCCAATGCACATATTCAAGAATGTGGGTAATCTACTATGGGACCATTTGACCGGCAAGAAAGATACTTTGGGAGCCAGAGTTGACCTTAGAAATGTGGATCGTATGGAGCAATATTGGCCGCAAACAGCGTCTGATGGATCGATAAAACTTCCTAAAGCACCATGGATTTTCACAGGAGCCCAAGAACGCAAAGTAAAAGAGGCCATTCGATCTTTGCGGACCCCCACTGGCGTAATGCACTCGCTCCGAACGTGTTTTACTAAAGAAGGAAAGCTTACCGGTTTGAAGTCACACGATTGGCATAAAATGTGTCAGGTACGTTCATAGTGGACTTTAATATCATTGCATAAAATGTGGACTTTAATATCATTGCTGCACATACTTTACAGTTTATTTTACCGGTTGCCATTGAGGGATGTTTGTCTCTCGACATCCGTAACACAATCTACAAACTTGCAAAGCTGGTGCAATGGATCTCACAAAAGGAGATCGATGTAGACTCCATACCATTCGCCAAACTAAATGCTGCGGAGCTTGTGTGCATGTTTGAGAAACATTTTCCTACTACAATACTAACCATTCAGGTGCATCTTCTTATTCACATAGTTGATGAGGTGGAAATAGCTGGCACAGTTCATTCCAGATGGATGTTCTTCTTAGAGCGTTTCATGAAAACGCTTAAGGGATATGTGCGTCAAAAGGCACGTCCGGAGGGTAGCATGGCAGAAGGTTGGTTGGTATCAGAGTCCCTAGTGTACATTGGAGAGTGGCTAGACGGATTTGATAAATCCCGGGACACGCTATGGCGAACCATAGATGATGAGCGCATATCTGGGATTGTCATGTGCAATCTCGGTGTTGAGAAGAAGATGACGGAAGATCTAGAGGCTAAAATCAACCGATTTTGCATGCTTCACAATCCAGTGATGCAAAAGTGGATTTCACAATATGAGGATGCAAAGCAAGAGCGACAAAGGGCACGAATCGAGTGGAGACGGGGAAGACGACCACCGATGCACTATCCAGCGGTTCTGGAGAGCCTACCAACCTTCATGAGCTTAAGATGGTTGCACAACCAATTGAAAAGCGCACAACAATGCGGTGACGAAGTGACTGAAGAAGAGTGGGAGTACTCTCGGGGTTGCGTGACCAAGGTAAGTTTGCAATGTACGACTAGCAAGTGACTTTATTTATAAACGTTTGAACGGCCACTCATAATCTTTGTTCGTTGTAGTATAAGTCATACACAGCAGCATGGTGTAAAGGTCGACATTTTAGGGTGGAACGAATCGACAAAAAGCGTTTTACTCAAGATTGTGGAATCATGGCAAAATTTGAACAGTCTAGTCGACGACGTTCCTCTGATGCAGATCCCGTGGTGGCGGAACTCACTTACTTCGGCACGCTGCAAGAGATTTTGAGGATCGATTACAGAGGATTTTTTGTCGACTTGTTCGACGTGCAATGGTTCAAGATAATCATGGAGGGTCGAAACGCTACTGTGCGTAGAGGAGAGTCTGGTTTTCTTGAGGTGGATTCTACTAAGAAATGGACTGACCTAAGAGACACTTTCGTACTACCCGAGCATTGTGAACAAGTAAGTATATAAATAGTTAACATCCCCCTTTTACAAGTTATGTGGCTCTCATGTAAGTTATGTGGCTCTGGCAGGTAGTATTTCATCCTACAAAGTCTACATCAAACTGGTGGTACGTCATAGAGGTAGCCCCTCGTAGTGCAAGGACGTATGAAGGCTACCATGTGCCAATCACAACGACATCAATGGAGGAGATCAGAGAAGATGCTCAATCAGAAGCCGCTGCGGTGGTGCCAGACGAGCATCAAGATGCTACTACTCTATATGGGGTGCATGCAGAGGAGCTACAAAATGAAACAGAGGATATGTGTTTAAACGGAGAGCTCTATATAGATATAGGAAGTTATGCTGAGTTATGCGAGGATGAGAGAGAGATCTCTTAAAGCCACAAATATTGTATTTGAACAATTTTGCTCCGTGCTGTAAAAGCTCTAGCTCTCTAAGTAGCTTCCATGGTGTGTAACGCTCTTTTCTACTCGCGCTCACATCTTTTGATTGAAAATTCTGAGTTTTCGACTTGCCTCTTCTATCACTCGATTCATTGCGTCATTGTATTTATATGCGTCATTACGTCATTGTATTTAATGGTCTTTGCGTCATTGTCTACTCTATTCATTCAATAAGGAGTTTAAATATTCGTGTGTTTAATGCAGGTATGGATGATGAGGAGTTTCTTTCTTCTTTGTCACCGCAGCAGAGACAGTGGTACGTGGAGCGTCATCGCTCTGGCGCATCATCGCGCGTTCCTACACCATCCGCATCTCCCTCTCTTTCGGAGCATTCGGCGCGCTCCGAAGCTTCGGCGTCGACGAGACGAGCGTCACACTCGTCTAGACACCGGCGCTCTAGTGGTGGCGGTGGCGGTTGTTGTGGGGATTCCGCCACCGATGCCTCCACACCGCCTCGTGTTCGACGAGGCTCTTTACCCTCCCCTTCTTTGCCCGCCCCCACACCAGCCACAGCATCGCCGTCTACGCCAGGTTTTGCACGGCTGACTGTTCCTAGAAGCTACACACCTCTACCTACTCCGCCAGGAGCCACCCCACTCGACACTCCTCGCTTCGGCGCCCAGACGCCGATGGAGACACCTGACGTCTGTACCCCCATCGACACGCCGCTAGAGACCCCTGCCGGGACACCCAGGTTCACGCGTCACCGGCCAGAGGGCTTGCCTTACTCCGTCGACATCAGCGGCGGCATCATCATGGATGATGACGGCAAGAAGGTGATCTCGCGCATGCGTGGTCTTTGCTCTCAGCTGTTTAGACACTATATACTAAACAAATGGAGTGAAGTACCAAGTGATTTAAAAAACAGAGTCATCAGCATACTTCATGATGAGTTTCCCGTTCCAACACGGGATCAGCGCTTCAATGAAGACCTGATGAAGATTCGAATGCGCGAATACTGCAAACACAAGCGTTCCGAAGTGCAAAAAGCAATCAAGAATGGGTGGAATAGGCCAGATTGGCTGGCCAAAGAAGATTGGAAGAATGCGAAGAAAGCAGCGCGCGAGAATCCCGACAAGTGGAAGCAACAAAAGGATGCAGCCAGAGCGCGAGTAGAGGCAGGGAGCTCGCACCACTTGGGGAGCGGTGGATGGGCATCATTTGAGGCCGATTTTGTAAGTCTTTTCACATTGCTCTTTATGCATGTTCGATAGTTTAGGGTTTATGAGTTTTTTAGTTCTAACATAATGAAATCTTTGTATGTTTTGACAGTGGTCGATGACAGGACGTGATCCCACACCGTACGAGCGCGAGTACGCAGGCAGGAAGGGCTTAAACGCCCTGATGGGCATTCTCAGTTCTCGCGGCGGCATGGTTAGTATTAGGGTTTACTCTTTTTTATTTTTTGTATTGTTTTATAAATGTCGTTATATGTTTATATTTACTGAAAACTGTCTTATTGTCTTTTTTGCAGAATCCGACAGATACGCCGCTTGGACGCGATGAGACGTCTGATTAGACGACGTCAGTTTAGCCGTAGCTAGATAGCATTAGTTTAGGGTTTCTCATAGCTTATGTATCATGAGACGGATTTTATACGTCTTTTTGAACCATGTATATTATTACATTTGTCACCGCAATTCCTTTTGCCAATCAATTCTTTATGCCTATGATGTTGTACAATTGTCATTATTACATTTGCCAATCAATTCAGTTTGTCTATGATGTGTACAATTGTCAATTTTGCAAACAATGCGTCTTGTGGGTGACTATTTTGGGTCTATTATTTACCTTTGCACTTTTTTTAAAAAGTGAATCAAGTACAATATGGTTGATGGGTGGCAGGGCATTCAATGCCCTGCCACCAAAAAAATATTCTCTCAGGCGTCGCTATAAGCGTCGCTATTTATGGCTCTGTAGCGTCGCTATATGCGTCGCTATACTCTTCTGTGAGAGCGTCGCTATCTGCGTCGCTATAGGCGTCGCTATGAGCGTCGCTATATAGCGACACTCATAGCGACGCCTATAGCGACGCAGATAGCGACGCTCTCGTAGCGACGCTTTTAGCGACGAATATAGCGACGTCGGGGGTTATAAAAACCCAGTGTATTTCCGTCGCTAAGAGCGTCACAAGAGCACACAACCTCTTGTAGTGGGTCTAATCCTAATCGGGGCTTCTAAAACCTATAAATAGAGCCCTTCTCTCCCTTGTAAATCATCACATGATCACACTACACCACACCATTCTCAACACATAACACATCACTCTTCAAGCCTAGTTGTGTAGAGTGTGTGCATTGTGAGTGCTCTATTCCATCACTATACATAGGTGCATGGAGAAGCTTGAAATTAGTTATGCCATATAGAGGAGTGGAGTGATACCATACTTTGCATCACACTTGTAGCCTACTCTTGTCCATAAATAAGATTCATAGTTTTGGGTGCAATTGTATGTTGCAACTACGACTCTTCTCTCCAAATTGACTTGATAAGTTGACTCATTAGGTGGTTGAAGGTATATTGGCCTTGAAGTCTATTGTGCTATTTCATGCTTGATGGTTTGAGGGCTTGTTGAATTGTTTGCCTAAAAAGTCAATTGTAAGAGGGTGCTCGGTGAGAGGGCTCCCGTGACCCTAAGACAATTTGTGTATTGGCAATAAGGTCAAGTTTTGTGTTGTCTCTCTATTTCTCATCAAGCTTTCTGTGCATCTAGTCTTTAAGGCCAAGACTGAGTTGCTCAAGTTGATTTGTTCTCTTTACCTCTCTCTGGCATGGTGAATGTTTGTGTTTGGTGTGTGTGTGGCTATGTTGCATTCCCATCTCTTTGTGCGTTTGAGTACAAGGAGATTTCACATGCGTCCTAGTTCGCATCTACAACTAGGTGGTGCTCCTTTTCTTGTTTGGTTTCTGGTTGTGGGTTGTTGTTGTCTTTGATTGTGCTTGCCCCAGCCCCATTTGAGCAGCACGGGAGCCTCGAAGGGTGTTTAGAGGCCGCTCTTCTTGTTGCCCGCCCCGGACCACCTCAGTCCTCATGCTTGCTATAAATGGTTGGTATCATTAATTGCAATAGAGTAAGTAAAATAGGGATTTTTCATCCTTGCAGTAGTGCACCTACTTTGTGCAGATAACGAGAAACCTTGTGCTCTAATAGCAATGTAACATTTAAATGGTCTAGTAACTTGTGTGTAGCAAAAAATAACATAGACATAGTGAGCATTTCATTAAGAATAGATTCCTAATGAGCATAGCAAGAGTTCTTGGATGGAGAGAGCAAAAAAAGAATAACACCTAGTTAGATAGGCATGAACAATAATTCAAAAAGAGAGAGAAATTAAGCTATTGACAACAGTTAAGCTTAGTCATTAGCATGGTAGAGGAGATGAGCATGCATTGAAGCTTGGCTCTTGGTTGGATTTGCATCATAAAGCCAAGAGTTGTTGGTGTAGGCCTCCCTTCTCATGAGCTTGGAGTAGATGATGAGATTTCCATTAAAGCTTAAGAAGGAGATAGTCTTCTTTACTTCACACATGAGCTTGTGTGAGTGTGTGTGTGATAATGCCTTGCAAAAAACATCCCCCCCTCTCTCTTGGTCGACCCCTCTTGCTATTTCCTCTTGCTAGCCCCTCATTGGCTCATGCCAAGCTTAGCCAATGGCTGAAAGCATGGGTTGGTGGTGCAAAAAGTAGTGTCCTTGACACCTCTTGTGAGGCACTCTTGGATGGTGTTTTGTTGGTAGTTTTCAAAAGCCACAAGATAAATATTTAATATTACTAAAGGCGTTGTGCTAGCAACTTTAATGGTTCTTAATAGTTGTCTCCAAGCAGCAGCCTCCACTTGATTGTCACCTTTTGTGGAATGTCGATTTTAGCAGTTTGGGAGAGCACGTTCCGCACCAGCAACAACCTCCACAAAATTTCCATGTTGGATGGCCGGCCATTGCTTGTGGTGTCGGATGTTTTGAAGAGAGGATTGTGCACGACGAGCCACCTCCAAGTACACTGCAGGGCTCTGAGTACTTTTAGCAGCATGCGCAATACAATCCACTTCATGATGACATGACTCACAATTACCACAGGGATGACTTAGTCACAGTTCGCCATGAAGGTAACCATTGGATGCGAGAATATTGGTCTATGATGAAAAAAGAGAGCCGTAGGAGACAACGAGAAAGTGATGCATCAGGTTCAGGGTCAACAGAAGATGTGAATTAGGTTTGCATGAAAGTCTCAAAATGCTGGAAGGAAGCAAGAAAAGGCATGGCTTGCGATGCTAAGAAAACCACCTTTCAATATCTTCTAGGACTGCCAGCTTTTAGACGTTTGCATCATGCATCTGAGAAGTCAATACTATCCAATATCCGAGGCGCAATTACTAAAGTCAAAGCATCCATGTCTGAAGAGGAGCTGAAGATTAAAAGAGCTATCTGCATGATGTTGGTGCATAGTGAAGAAGTTCCATCAAGGTATATTAGCAACTCCAAGATGGCTAGATGTACTGGATTGCAATGGTGAAACTTTGTAGTAGCCGATTCGTGGTTAAAACAGGCAGAGAGAGACAAGAGTGTCACCAAACAAAAAAGATGTGTGTCCAAAACGATTGGGCAGAAAATCTTACATAAAGCATCCAATACATTTGCTTGATGATTCACAGGTATGCTCCTAAAGTTTCATAGGTATGAACTTTTGATGTAGAGAAAAGTCATAGAGTTCCTTTCAAAGGTAGTCATGGAAGTACCATGATAGTACAAAAGGCTCTTTAGGTACTCTGGATCTTTGAAAGAGTCTAGAATACCTCGCAAAGGTAGTCTTGAAAGTACCATGCGAGTCTAAATGGGTTCTCTAGGTACTTTGGAGGTAGAAAAAGTTCATAGAGTTCCTTTCAAAGGTAGTCATGGAAGTACCATGACAATAGAGAGGTTCTTGAGGTACTCTGGACCTTTGAAAGAGTCTATAATACCTCGCAAAGGTAGTCTTGAAAGTACCATAGAGTTGTTTTCAAAGGTAGTTATTTACCATGAGAGTGAAGAGGTTCTCTAGGAACTTTGGAGGCAGAGAAAAGTCACATAGTTCCTTTCAAAGGTAGTCATGGAAGTACCACGATAGTATAAAGGTTCTTTAGGTAATCTAGAGCTTTGAAAGAGTCTAGAATACCTCGCAAAGTTAGTCTTGAAAGTACCATGCGAGTTTAAATGGGTTCTCTAGGTACTTTGGAGGTAGAAAAAGTTCATAGAGTTCCTTTCAAAGGTAGTCATAGAAGTACCATGACAGTAAAGAGGCTCTTTAGGTACTCTGGATCTCTGAAAGAGTCTAGAATACCTCACAATGGTAGTCTTGAAAGTACCATAGAGTTCATTTCAAAGGTAGTCATGGAAGTACCATGATGTAAAGAGGTGCTCTAGGTACTTTGGAGGTAGAAAAAATCATTGAATACCTCACAGAGCTTTTACTTTGATGGGTTTTACTTTGAAAAAAGTTTGAGCCTCTGATTGGTTTTATTTTTTCTTGCACAGGATGAGCTTTATAGGAGGTTCCAAATGCAATATCCACACATCAAGATCTCACTCAGATGTTTTGAGGGATTGAAACCTTGATTTGTTCATAAGTTGAAGAACTGTTACACGTGCTGCTGTATTGCTTATATTCAAATGATATATCTCAAGGAAGCATTCAACCACATGAGACACAGTAAGACAGCCTTGCACGGTGATGGGTGTGGCTGCATGTGTGCTATATGCTTGCCAAAAGAGCCACAGAAGTTCAAAATCGTTGCAGAAGTATACGAAAATGTGTACAACAGTATGCCAATAGTGATATAGGTTGCTACCCAAGTAACTTGTAGAAGTACCAGTAATTAGCTTCAAAGTACCATGCAGCTATTCAATAGGTGGTTTTTGTAGGAGCCTATCATAGGTTTCAAAACCTCTTGCAGGCACTTGTAAACGCTTTTGTCTACTTGAGTAAAAAAAATAGCATTACAATTCTAGAACACAAAGTACCTGCCTGTCAGCCTAAAGTACCTTACAGGTAGTTCACAAGCACTTTTGTTAAAATATGTAGGAAACAAGCACTTCTAAAATTTTATCTACCGGCCCAAAGTACCTTTAAGGTAGTCCTCAAGTGCTTTCTGTATGTTAAGATATGTAAGTAACAAGCACTTGTAAAACCCTTTTGTATGCCATCCCAAAGTACCTTATGGGTTCTTTACAGGTCTAACAACCAAAAGTACCTTACAGGTAGTTCACAGGTGGAAACTGTATTAAACTATGTAGGAAACAAGGACTTGTAAAAGTTGTTGTATGCCAGCCCAAAGTACCTTATAGGTTCTTTACAGGTATGACAACCAAAAGTACCTTATAGGTAGTTCACAGGTGGAAACAACACTAGTTCTCTAATCGGACACTCAAATGTCCTGAGACACTAAAGTGTCCTATTTTTCTAGCAACTTGTCATAATTATTTGGTGAATCTAGGAAAAAAATTCATAGATCACGTTCATATATTAGGTCAGCTATGAGGTGAAGAACATAGCCAAATTTTACTTTTGCCAAAATCAATACCAAATTAAGATTATAATGATAAGTTTTAAGATGAAAAAATCATAGAAATTTAGTGCAGTTTTAACAAAATTTTCATAAATTGAATATAACTTCTCATCAAACTAAGATTTTGCAGAGATTTCAAGGTGTATGGATAGGAAAAACTTATTTTAGCAAGAAATTGAGATTCATAACCTACTTATGGGACTCAATTTTTGTTATAATGAAAAGACCAAAATTTTGAAAATGCTGACAAAGAGGAAAATTTTGGTCTTTCAAGGCCTCTTTCATTAATATGATGAGGTTATGGGACAAAATCTAAGGTGTATAATGTATCTATAGGTCAATACCCATCAACTAAGCATTTTTAGAGGGTTCAAACTTATAGGCATCTTGTAATTTGAGCTCATTTTAACAAATTTGTGGTGCGTAATTTCTTGCAAAAAAAACATTGCTATGAAAAACTAATGAAAGTGTGTATATAAATCTCTCAATTGTGTCTATATGAGGTATTTGTATACAAATAAGTGAGATGAACAAAAAAATCCAAAATTGGACTTTATTTTAACGCTTATCTTTGATAAGTAAAAAATCATAATTACAACATGCGCAGTTTTTTGGATATGCCATAAATCACCAAATGTGGCTTGCATAACCATTAAAAATTATCACCTTATGTAATGGAGTCATAGATCTAGTATATATGCATCATAAGACATTGTAAATTTAGATGAACTAAATGTTTTTTGTGATTGTTAATTAAATTTGTGAACGTTGCATATTTGACCCACAGGACATTCTATATTTAATTCTAGTCACAAAGAATTTTTTTCTCACATGACAATTGCAAAAATATCAAACACATATATAAGTAGTTACCACGGATTATTGCATTGACCCTGCTCATTTTTTTCTTAGGCTAGAGTACGAGTTTTAATGAAACATTGAATGCTGTATTGCGTAGGTTCTTTTCATGAGTGTAGCTACTATTGAGGTTATGTTCAAACGTGAGGGATTATAATTTCTATGAGTACTTTGGATAAAATATTATAAGTTTGCAAAACCATTTCTTGAGATGTGTTTTAGATTTCATGTACCATTTTATTTAAATTCGCGAAAAAAGGACACTAAAGTATCCTTTTTGGTACCAAACTAGTGTTAAACTATGTAGGAAACAAGGACTTGTAAAAGTTGTTGTATGCCAGCCCAAAGTACCTTGTAGATTCTTTATAGGTCTAACAACCAAAAGTACCTTACAGGTAGTTCACAAGTGGAAACTGTATTAAACTATGTAGGAAACAAGGACTTGTAAAAGTTGTTGTATGCCAATCCAAAGTACCTTATAGTTAGTCCCTGGGTGGTTTCTGCACATAACAATCTGTTAAGTTTTGGTATGCCAACCCAAAGTACCTTACATTGTAATTGTCTTAAATTGGGAAACAATAACAGAATCAGAAAAATAACACTTCAATGCTTGGACACTTAAACAGTCTTAAACTACTTGAATAAAAAAAATAACACTTCAATGCTGGGACACAAAGACAATGCATCCAACCAGTTGGAATATATTACACTTCGACAATTTGACATCAAGTCATTACATGAGTTATAATGGCAATCAAAATGAAGCCAAAAAATTGGCTTCCACATGGAAAGTAGCATATTAATATACAAGGTTCTGGCACGGGTTTAGTTTAGTTACAACAGGTATATAAAGAATCTGTCATCCTAAAAAGATCAAGGGACGTCATCGTCACTTGCACTCTATGGGCATGAGCTGTGGCCCACATAAGTACGCATCATACGATGTCTTTTCAAACCCTTTTGCAATTTCTGTGAATACATACTTGTAGTCATCAGCACAATAGGTTTTGGTTTGTTGAATGTGTCTGCCAAGGCACAACGATCTGTACCATGTTGCCACCCTTCTAGCCAGGCAGGCGTTTAGATTTTTTGACAAGTATTGGCTGGAGCGGTGTTCAATACTCGGCACTATGATGTAAGTACCACAGGGACTATAATGACATTTATAGGAACTGTTGTCAATTAAAAGGACATTGCTGGTATGATACTGCTGCAACTTTGCCAAACAATTCTGCAATACCTTGAAAAATGCTGGTCTTCCACCACCAAAACAGTAACTGCCCACATCACATAACTGCTGTCTAGCCCATCCACTAATATAACTGTGAACATGGGGAAAACATCTTTGAATTCTTAAGCCCACTCTATTGAGCATTGCAGTGCTCCATATGTAGACATGTGCCCATGTCGCAGCCCATGCAATAAAATCCTTTGCATCTTTTGGAACAAATAGGTACCTGCCATCCGCCTCCTCATGCTTGACAAATGATGTAGCTTCAATATCGGGGACAGACGAAGGGTCATACTTATTAGGTGTACATGTAAGACAAAGTACACCATTACAATCTAATATGAGGGATGATCAGGTTGGATCATCATATGGCAAGGAGGAGATAGCTGGGGGAATGTACTTTGGGGGATCTCTGATGATGATGATTTCCTCTACGGGCAGCTTGAGAGTCCCCTTTTCCTTTGTACACTCTGTAAAAGACATCATTCAACATTGAAAAATAAACACGTGCGAGGAAATATTTGACATAAAAGCGACAAAAACATAGAGGCCGACAAAAACATAGACACTGCGCTTATGAAACATAAAAGCGACAAAAACATAGGCAAGTTTCTTTTGCATTCAAAATCAAGAATCACAGATTCTTGTATTACAATTGAAGACTCACAATTTCTTGCAAACTCGAGGCTTGGGGGGGTGGGAAACACTAGAAGGATTGCGGAGGGGAGTACTCTTTCTGGGAGTCTTCTTCACGGCAAGAGGTGATCTGGGTGCTTCCCTCTCTCCCACATCTCCATCTGCATGATGAGCATGCTGCTTTGAACGTGTGGACTCCGAAGGTCTATTATTTTTGGAAGGTCCACCTATGTCATAAAACAATACATCAGCCTGATGCAGACATTGCATAGAAGTTGACAAGTCCAATACCATTACCACTTACCATCACCATTTGTCTTGCGCTTCTTTGACACCTTCATCATGTCACTCAGAAAGATGGGAGAATCTGGATTCTCATCACCAGCTACCATGTGCTGCACTGCATCCACTCCCTCTTGCGCTATTGCGTCCGCATCGTCAGACATTGCACCTTCCTTTGGATTGCTTTCGCTTGGTTGTGGCTCAACTGCTGGTGTGCTTGCAGGGGGGTCTACCTGCACAGCTGGAGTTCCCTCACTGGAGTACACACTATGGGCTTCAGGAGTAGCTTGTAGCACAACCTTTGGCATGTCATCCTGTATTGGCGCCACACAAGGAATATGGCAAGAATCTGTAAGCACATCAGTGAAGTTCAGGCTTGTGCAATCAGTAGATACTTGAAGGCAACCTGAAATGTTCTTGGATTTATATGAGATTGTGAGCAATGACAACCAACCTGTATGCAGGAGCATTGATTTAAGTGAATCTGGAATACTACTCTTGCAAGAGGTGTCCGCACATACCGTCTCTGATCCAAGCCAGATCCAAGCCAGGCAGAAAAACACAGAGCATGGTATGCATGACCACATGCCAGCGTGTATACACAAACCACATGGGAAGCCATAAATGCAAGACCACATGCAACACATAGTCCTGGAACAAAGAATGTAGCGTCCAAGTGGCTCAAGTGCTGGCTAGTTGTCGGAAGTAGTAACATTGTGTCACCAGCCTTCACTTGCTCCAAGATGCTCTCACAAAAGTTGATCTATTGCACACAGGTACTCGCTGATGCTTCCAAGTCAGTCACTTCTTTCTCCATGACAAATGAAGAACAAAAGTCCCACAGGGAATAGATATGAGAAGCACCATTACAGCCCACAGTACCATGACAAGTACCTTTAACAAAAAAAACTACCATAAAAAAGTACTTTGGACACTCCAAAAAACCGCCAAGGCAATTAAAAATACTATGGCAGGTAGAAAAGTACCTTGGACACTACAACCATAAAAGAAAACTGCCATTCCATTAAAAACTTCAAGGCAAAAGTTATTACCATAACAGGAAAGACTGTCAAGATAAAAAAGCCACCATGACCAAAAACAAAGTACAACGACAGGTTTCTTGGACACTACACACTAATTAGCAATGACCGTACAACCACCTTAATAGAAAAAACTACCTTTACAAGTACCTTGGGCACAACCACCATAGCAAACAAACTTCCTTAAAGAACAATCAACCATAGCAGAAAAAACCATGAAAAAGTACCTTGGGCACTGCCACCATAATAGAGATGGCTTTCCAAAAAACCTCTAAGGTAATGAGATAAACCATGGATAGTAGAAAAGTACCTTGAGCACTATAACAATAGCAAAAGAAAAGTACCATAACAGGAAATACTGCCATGAAAAAAGCACCACCATGATCAAAAGAAGTACCATGACAGGCATTTTGGCCATTAAATGATACCTCGAAAAATACCCATGACCCCTGCACCTGTCATGGTAGAAAAAACTACCATGACAAGTACCACAATAACAGACAAACTTCCATGGAAAAAACAAACACTCATAGCAAAAAAGACCACCATGGAAAAGTACTTGGTCAATGTCACTGTAACAAAAAGAAATCGATGTAAAAAGAAACTACCATGCCAAGTACCTTGATTACCATGATAGAACCCCACAATAGAAAAAACTACCATGTCAGGTAGGTTGGGCACTTAGCACCATAACAGAAATAACTGGCATGACAAAAACAACCATCTAAATAGAAAAGAGTACTAGGTCAAGTACCTAGGGCATTACCACATAAACAAAAATAACTAGCATGGAAAAAAAACCCCCCTAAATAGAAGAGAGTACCATGTCAAGTACCTAGGGCATTACCACATAAACAAAAATCCTGCCTTGAGTTGGTCGACACATACCTGGAGACAATCCACCTCATCTCTTATGTTCGAGCTGCTTGCATCAGCCCCAAGAGCTGTGAGTGCACTAGTTAGAGCAGCCATCTTGCCTTCAATCACCAAAAAATCAGGGTCAGTATCGACAACTCCCTTCATGCTAGACCGCAATATCTGCAGCTCTTGCAATTGCCCCTGAAGCACTGCCGCGGCTGAAGATGTCCCTTGTTTCTTCCACATATTTTGGTTTCTGTCTTGTAGCTCTACTCTCACATTATCCAATGTTGTGTTCAAAACCTTTAATGCATTCCTTTTTGCATCTAGAATCTGCTCCACGTGTGCTTTTACTTGCTGGCTTGTAAAGGAGGCACTAACTAGAGAAGTGTTGCCATTTAAGAGAGCATTTTGCCCACTTTTTTGACTTGCCCCGACATTGTCAAGATGAAGGGGCTGAAGTGATGTCCCCTCATTATTCTCCGGCCAAATATTTGCTTTCTTGTCAATGCCACCCGGAAGCTTCTTGCAATGGTCCAAAACCTGTTCACCAAAAGCAGCCACCTTTTGACCTGCAGGATTTGGCCGAGCAGCTGGGCATCGCTCGTACACAAACAACATTGCAAACTTGTTTGTAATCTCTTTGTTGGCTGTCATGCTTTGGTAGACTTTGTGAAAAAATAACCTGCATTCGTCTACAAACTTAGGTCGCATCATATGCAAAAAGATTTTAGAGCCCTTTTCCCTTTTCTTCATGAAGACCGACAACCAATCCTGATCTGTGACATGAGCCTCACCGACGTGCTGGTAGAGCTTGCCCTCCAAGATTAAGCCATACTCTTCATGCAACTCCTCTCGTGTGTAGAAAAATTGAGTTTGCTTGGGGTATTGAATCCTCCAAGAAGACCTTGCTGCAAACCACATTTGACATAGTAAACAAACATTGAAAAGAACATTTCTACAATTGAAGAGACAGAGTTGATATGTACCAATGCTTTTGTCGCCGATAGTTTAAGACTTTATGCCCAATGTTGTGGAGCTCCTAGGCTTGCTACTGGATGAAAGCATGCTAGCTGAACCACCATCAGCTGCTGCTGCTGCCATGGTGCACTTTCGCGGTGGAGTCTACATATCACTGTACAAACAAAAAAACACAATCCATGATTCACAATGTCCTCAAACAAACACATTGCTCAACTACAACAAAAGAGAGAGGGGGCGAGAGAGAGCAAAAGAGAGAGAGGGGGGGGGGGGGGGGGGGGGGGGGGGGGGAGAGAGAGAGAGAGAGAGAGAGAGAGAGAGAGAGGAGAGAGAGAGAGAGAGAGAGTGGGGGGGGGGATTACAATACCCGGTGAAGATTGAGGTCGCACAGAGAGGGTAGGCGTTTGCAGTTCTTCCTTGCTCTATTCACGCAGGGTGCATGAAGATGGAGTAGCGCGTGAGTAGCTTCCTGCTGTGTAGAATGGCATGCAAGAGAAGTCATAGTCACCCTCTACCCATAAACAATGTTGAAAAAATGATGGCATTCTTGAAATGGTGACATTTTCCATTTCTTGCAAATTTCCAGGTCCTCGATAAATAATTTGAAGGGAACAAATAACACTTGAGAAGTACTTCAAAAACCACCTAAAAAACCCTTAAAATTGACCACCATTTCATGCTTTCACCTCAATAGGAAATTAGAAGCATAATTGCTAGCCTTGTGACATGTGTCCCCCTTTCCCCTTTTGTCAGAGCTTTAGGTATTTAAATAATTCAATCAAACTCTCATTGGACCTCTTAGTCTTCTGGCCAGTAGAAATCAGGCAAGCCATTGGGCTGTTGAATGCTCATTGGACCCCTTGGTAGACCGTCCAATAGTCTTCTAGAGAGCTTAATTTCTATTGGTTCTTTTATCAAGTGTTTTTAAATGAATTAAACTAAATTTACTCGAGCTTA
Source organism: Adiantum capillus-veneris (assembly GCF_014529385.1). Lineage (NCBI taxonomy): Eukaryota > Viridiplantae > Streptophyta > Polypodiopsida > Polypodiales > Pteridaceae > Adiantum > Adiantum capillus-veneris. Next base: position 94,603,623 of record NC_140936.1, read on the forward strand.
ATTCTCATTGGTCCACCTCTATGGCCATCCAATATGATTTGAATTAAACTAAATTTACTCGAGCTTAATTTAAATTTACTCGAAGTAAATTTAGTTTAAATGAATTAAACTAAATTTACTCGAGCTTAATTCTCATTGGTCCACCTCTATGGCCATCCAATATGATTTGAATGCACCTTGGGAGAAACTGGGCTAGGAACTTGACATGTGTCTACTATGCCCTTTGTGTAAAGGGAGCTTGGAAGAGTGTGTGTGTGTTTCTCTCTCATCCCCTACAAAAATGGCTCACCCCCTCCTTGATAGGGATGCGGGAAGACATTTGAGTCTTCCCACAAGCATCCAAATTTCCCTAAGGCTTGACCATTGAGCATTTCATTTACCTTTGGAACCTAAGATTTTTGGAAGTCTTAATGGGTTGAACCTTAGGGTCTTTGAGGCCCATTGATGCACATTGCTCTTTTGCAGATGGTCCGTTTTTGGATCCCAATTTTCCTCCCTACTGAGAGTAGTCTGCTAGCCTTACCAATATTCTAGATTTTAGTCTCTTGGTACTTCCCCATATTAAATGATCAGTTTAACATGAGAAAATCATTTGGGGGTATTAGATATTAGTTTTTATGACATGTAATTTTCCATTCTTTTTGGATACTACCATGATTGGTGACACCCACTTTGTGTGTTCCATTTCATAGATAAACTCCACCTCTTTAAGCTTATCTATCTCTAGGGTTTGCTTTTTTGGCAAATGTTTCATTATAAGTATATGGACATTGTCCGTGTCTCTTAGCATCACTCTTAAGGGGTATCGTATGTAGACATATGCTCGGATTGTCTCTCTTAAGATCTTTGTATAATTAAGAAAACACATCTATATATCACTTGAGAGTAGCTATCAATAACTGCTCTTCCTCTTCAGTGAGATGCGTGGTTATGTAAGCTGGTCTCACTTCTTCTCCTAGTTTAGCTAGGTCAATTCTCTGTGCATTCTTAGGCCCATCATATGCTATAACTGGTTCCTTGAGTTCCTGGGGGATTCACCATGGAAAACTTATCGCACCACGTAAGTGCAGGGGAGGGGTATTTTTTTACAAGTTAAATAAGCGTATAAGTTAGGGGCAGGCCCCCAATAATTTATCTCTCAAGCTTAAAAATAAGGAAGGGGATATCATATTTACGGGGAGGGAGACCTGACCCGGGTTGATTACTTGTAACGATTGGTCATCGATGTGCACAAGAACTCGGATGAATTTTGGGGAAGTTTTTTATCAGGTCACACGTCAAATTTTGCATCAAGCGGCAGGCCAATCATAGATAAGGACAGATTTGGAGCAGGCTAAGGGTTGATTTACACCAGCTTTGGATGGGTCAGAATTGGATGAGTAGCCAAAGTGCAGGCTGATCGGGCACATAGTTTGAAAGTCAAACTAAGAAACATTGAGAGTACATCTAGTTATCAATAGAAGTGGTTCCTTAGTACATTGCCAGTCACTATGCTACACACTCTTTGACTAGTTTTACTTAGTTAGATCATGTGAGACCTAAATTTTATATGTAAGATAGGGGTATGATAGTTTTCTTTCTTGATTTTTGTATAAGCGTAGAAAGGGGGGTCATATTCCCTAATATGAGTCGTATATAGGGGTTTTATCAAAGCTGTCTGCTCGCAGGTGGCATCGCGTTTTGTATATAGAGTGAATCCCCCAGGCTTGAGTTCTCTCATCAATTGTTGAATCACTATTTATAGGTCCTGGCTGGTGTACTTTTTGTAGTGAGAGGGCACATCGAAATTTTTTGTGTTAGACTCCTCCTCACTTTCCATCTCAATTGTCCAAACCTCCGTTTCAACTTTTGGTTTTCACTTCTTTGTTAACTTTTGGACATTTTTGTTGATGTTTTGGTTGTGTCCTTGGGTTTCTTTTTGTTTTGCTTCCTTGGATTTTTCAAAAAGTTGTCAATTTCAATGGTTTTCAGGTGATTTCGTCACGGACACAATCATCTACTCCCACAAGCATGAGATACTGCATTTTGGTCATCAATCTAGGCATTGATTTTTCAAATTGGTTTTGTTGCTTTCTCATTCATTGGATTTGATATCTCCTTTGCCTCCTTAATTTTTGATAAGGAAACTCATAGAAGATCAACTCATCATATTTTGGTGGATTTTTGTGTTCTGAGCTGCTCGAGAGTTCGTCTTTAGCATCGTTCCCTAAGTCCACACTCCGTGAATCATGGAATTTTTCCTCAATGGAGCTAGTTTTTTGTGAGCATGAGTGTAGATTTCTATCCGGTATTTGCAAGCATGGCCCTCTTATGGCTTTGGAGGTGTCGGTCTATCTACCCAATTTCCTCCACCGATGGAAGATCCGGATATGCAACGTGCATTGTCTTTACATGAGGAGTACTTGCGTTTGATAAAGGATTTGTTTGGCCGCTACACTCCACATCAGCTTGTGGCCTATGGTCATTCACAACAGGCCACACCGTGGGGGAGCTAGGGAGGGACTACATACGCCTAGAGCGTTCCATCGACGATACCTTCTTCTACCCTCCCTTCTGACGGACCCACCCCCTTCCCGTAGAGACCCACCCCCCTTGCATCATAGGGCCCCACTACATTTCATTTGACTCCTGCTATCCTCAACCCTTGCCGACACTACACAAGTGGTCGACGAGCGTCTTCTAGCAGTGCATAACAGTGTCGTCGCAGGGTAGCGAGTGTAGGCGGAGCGGCTGGGGTTCCTCTTGGGATGCTTGTTTTGGTGGTGGACGGGGGATAGACTCACCTGTTTTGGAGCATGCCGCTCTAGCCGTAGAGGATGAGGACACTGCGTGCCCGTGGCAGACACGCATCATGGGTGATACTATAGGGTAACTTTGGGATTGCACAGGATAAAGAATTTTGAGGCCATATGTAGATTCTTACACTCGACGTATAAGGATTGCTTTACAAATTTCAAAGACCAAGTGTATGATCATGCTAAGAATTTCTTTACAAAATTCAAAGACCAAGTGCCCGATCATTGCTTGCTACATCGAGGAAGCGTTGCATGCTTGATTTTCGAATGCCCCCAACCAATGTGTCTCGACACAGTGGTTGGAGGGTATATCAAAAAATATATATAAAAAAAGAAGCAATCAAGTGTATTACAATGCATAGTGGCCAACTATGTCCCAAATCGAGACAGGAGCTACCGCGGTGGCAACATGGCAGATGCAGAGTGGGAGTGGGCAATGCAAAGAAAAGACTGAGCAAGCTGAAACGAGCTCCTTCCACAGTCAATAGCGCAAAGCTGATGCCAGACAAACACCCACGCACTATGGTTTGAGAAGAAAAGTGACATGGAAAGATAAATATATTAGTTATTTTTAACTGTGCAAGTTAAAATAAGAAGGTGTTTTAGCTTATTGCATTTAGTTGGTTATTTTTAACTTAGGAAAATATCACTTTGAGCTGTCCTACTAGAGAATTGGTCAAGTATCGAGAGAAATACGCAGAGTTTGATACTTGGTGATGGTTGTTAGAAAAACCATCGAGCAATTTGACTCAGCAGTGGTCACAACTTTATAAGCGGTAAGTGTAGACAATGAATTTATATTAAAAGTTAATTTGGGTTATTGATTTATCTAATTTGTTTTTGGTTGGTGTAGAGCCAAGGCGATCCAATATATGCAACTCACGACAAGGACGAGGACAAGGACTAGGAGAATTAGGATAGATAAAAATTTGTTATGTACTCTTTTATAAGTGCAATGTGGCACAAAAAACAATCATATTTTGTATATAAAACTAATTTGAGAATTTGGCTTTATTTATAAAATTTTCAAATTATTTTTCTTTTCCATCTCAATTTATAAAGATAAAGTATGAGTTGTAATTTGAAAGTTTATTATTATGATTTTTACAATTTTCAAAATACAATCAATATTTCATATGTTTTATGCAGGTCAATCATAAACATGCTCATAACTTGGGTGGCCCAAATGAGTATCTTTATTTAAAAAAAGGCATATAGCGGTCATAAGTGCGATAATAGGCGCGGTAATACTCGCGGATATATTATCGAAGTTATTGCCACACATATAATTGATAAACCATTACCCCCGTCATTTTCGCTGTTATTATCGAATACAAAAAAAATTCTCTCTCTATTTTCTTTTGCTAAACCACGACAATACTGGTGGTTTTGTAGTTTTGCTTTTATAATGAATATATGTATGTATACTTTTGTGTGTGTGTGTGTGTGTGTGTGTGTGTGTGTGTGTATGTATGTATGTATATATATGTGTGTGTGTGTGTGTATGTATATATACATACACACACACACACACACACACACACACACACACACACACACACACACACACACACACACACACACACACCCCCTTTCAAGAAGTGCAGAGTGCGGCTAGGAAAGCGCCGGCCTCTAACTGTGAGAGTTCGTAGCAAAATCAAGCAAGTCGTAGAAGATTTGAGGCTAAAAACACACTAAAAAAGAAAAAAACTCCAGCCATGAAAGCTTCTCTTTGAAAAAGAACCAAGATCAACTCAAAACTCTTGTGTGTGGTGATGATTTGGTGTAGCCTCACTGCCAATTACACAGTTGCAATGCTCTTTCGCCCTGATAAAAACCCTACACAAACGCTTCAATTCTCCATCATAGCCATTTCATGGAAGCTTCAGAACTTCATTATTCATTGCCAAGTAGGTATTTGAAGAGGGGAAACTCTAATTGGTGGCCTCGCAGCCTCGAATATACAAGGTTGGAACAACACGATACTGCACTAGCATACCTTAGGTGCAGGCATTGTATCCCTTCACAGAGGAGCTTATAGTGTCCCCTTTATAAAATGTTCCCTCCCTCCTCATAGTCATGGAACCGTGAGTGATGTGGCATTTTGAGCCATTTAGACCAATTTTGGGTCATTTTTGACCATTTTTAGCCCAAAAATGCCTTTTTTTTGCCTGTAAAAAGCCCAAATGAGCTGGGAAAAATAGTTGGAATTGTGGACAAATTCCATTGGGATTAAATTTCATCTTGAAACTCATTTTACAACTTGCCAAGAACTCTGGATGCATCTCTTTCGCCTGTGCATGAAACCTGCTATTTTTGGCCGAGATCGCCTACATTGAACTTTCAAGGCAAAACGAGCGTGCCACTTCGATACACTCGACATTTGCAAATTTCTAAAGAAAAATAGGCATATGTTTATGTGAAAAATCATGCCATAGTGCCACGTGGAGGGCCTTGCTGTCCCTGCAAGGTATATATAGAGCTGCAATTGTGGCATCTATTTTCGCATATATCACACTATGTACATCATAGCATTTGGTCCCACACAAAACAGCATTGACAGTGAGGTTGATATTTTAGTTTCACATTATGCACGTGCCACGGCACGACATCCACCCCCTCTAAACCTGCACATCCTTCAGCATGTGCCACACGTAGCTTTTGCAAGGTTCAGTCTTCATTTAAGTCAACAAACATATCAATTTCATCATCACTTGTAGCGAAGTCCAATGCATCGTCATATCTGTCTTGATCTTCATCCGTAACATGTTCATCAATGCCTTATTTTGACTTTCTTGTGAAACAAAGAGATCTGTATCGCCTCTTCTTTTGAACAATTTAATTCTTTTCCCTGCAATGGGAATCTTCATTTCTGTACTATCCAACTTATGCAAGGTATAAGTTGCATTCCTGTGTGTATGCTTAACCACATAAGGGCCAAACCATCTCTTTGAAATTTTTCTTATTGCTGAATGTTGGTTATCAAGACTACTGTCATACACCAACACCCAATCACCTTCCTCAATAGCTCTAGATCTGAGCTTGTGCCTTCTATCAAATCTGTCCTTATTCTTCAACCTTGCATCTTTTAATTGTGGTACTGTAATCTCAATATTTTGAGGCCTTCTTTGTAATTGCTGTATGTGCAAAGCAAGAAGGCCTTCCCTACTCATTCTATCTTCCCAAGGCAATACAGTCCATGTGGGAATTACATCCTCAATTGGCATTATAGGTTTCTGACCATACATCAACTCAAAAGGCATATGACCAGTACAGTGAACTATGAGTTGTACGATCAGCCCATAAAGCATAAGGAAATAACCTATGCCACTCTCTCATTGTACCTTTGTAGTCCTTGGCCAAATCTTTAATGATAGGAGGATGCCCACGTTCTGATTTACCATTCCCTTCAGGATTGTATGTAGTAGTGAGAGCGAGTTTAATGCCCAATCTAGAGAAAAAATCCCTTGCTTTGTCTACATCCAACTCACCCCTATCCACTGTTATTTTCCCAACACAGCCATAACGACTAATTACATCATCCAAGAGGAACTTACATATCCCTTCTCTGCTTTTTGTTCTTAAAGAATGACCTTCAACCTGATTAGTTAAGTCTTCTCGTGCAAGCACTATGTATCTCATCTGCCATAAACCCAATGTCTTTGTAACCAAATCTATTACCCACTTATAATGCATGGCCAATGGGTAAGTAGGGTGTAACCCATCACGATGACGTACGTTTGAATACATTTGATAGGTTTCACAAGACTCCACAAAGTGAGATACATCTTTATACATACCTTTCCACCAATACCTCTCTTTCATTTTAGTAAAGGTGGCCCATACCCCTCTATGTCCAACATAAAGATTCTCATGAAACTTTTTCATAAGATCATTTTGAGCATCCTTATCATTCACAACTCTCAATGGCATCCCATTTCTTTGTTTTGGATGTTTCCACAAGTATTCATCTTTCAAAAAGTATCCATAGGCTTTTCTGTGTATTCTTTTGAACTCTTGATCTGTCCACCCTTCTTGCCTTGTCAAAGTGCTTAGATAGCGTCCAATGAGCAACCAGTCACCTTGATATAGGTCCTCTGTAAATGACTCAAGTGCATTTGACAGGCAAACACGATCGCCCTTGGCATGAGAGATACTATAGAACATTGTGCCTACATCATCGCCCTCACAACTATGTCTTTTGCATTTTCATATCTTGCTCTTGAAAGCGACCGGATTACCTTGTCCTGCAATATGCTTAAATTAGGGATTTAAGGACTTTATGTAGGCAATCCATGTCAACATAGCAATGTCAGGAGTTGAGCAGCTTGTGATCATTCCAAGAAGAGGTAGACAATCAGTCTCCACTATTATATTTGCACCTATCAAATACTCTTTATCACATTTGAGGGCTATAACTGCTCCCCATAATTCCCTTTTCACCTGTGGATAATTGCGTTGACGAGCACTTAGGACTTTTGCTCCAAATCTTACTACATATCGCTTACCATCTTCATCATCTTGGCCAATCGTCCATCCAATTCCTGTGGGGCTAGTATCTACTGTCACAATCACATGTCTTCCACAATCATAGTTTACTTTCCTCAAAGTTGGTGACATAAGAAACAACTTCTTTAATTTCCTCATGGCATGTGTATGCATTGAAACTTTTGGTTCTTTCTCAAAAGTTGATACAAAGGCTCTGCTACAGGTGCATAATGCGGAATCCAGATAACATAAAACACACATGCACCCAAGAACCTTCAAACCTATACATTTCTATTTCATTCTCTGAATTACATCAATATTTACAGGACAAGGCCTTCTACCATATGGCCCACACATATGTCCTACAATAAGAACTTCATTCACACAAAACACTGACTTTTGGCCAAACAAGGTAAGGTTCACTTCTTCCAACCTTGACAAGATCTTATCACAATCATTGATATGGTTTGCCACATACTTGCGGCACCCCCTTGAGTCCAAAGCCACATCTATATCACCTACCTCACATCCTTTGATTGGCACATCATTAAGGAAAGGCATTGTAGTTTGAGGTATAAAGTGACGTAGGACTTTGTTCATACCATTCATCATCTATGCAACTGAATTAGTTGCTCCCTGACGTAAGGTGCACATCCTTACCAGACCCAAAGGTGTCCTCATGGTAATCAGGTCCCTGCTTTCAATTGCTAATTGGAATTGATCATACCCTGAGTACAAATCTCCCATAGAATATATTACCCTTCCTGAAAATGCCTCTGCAAATTCATCTACAATTGGCCCTGTACCCACATTTATGATTGTCACCTTATTTATAGGTTGCATATCCTGAATAAAGCGTAAAGAACCATTTTTCTTCAAAATTGTGAACCACCTGTTTGAACATGGAGCACAAGAAGACTCCAAAATATCCATCTTGATCTTTTTATTAAGCAATTCAATGAGTTTGGCAAATGGGCCTTTGGAATCGGAATAGGGCTCAAGTTCCAAGGTACATGAGGGATAGTGAAGATCACCATAGGAGCAACAATGGATGGATCAACACACCCTATCTCATGAGGCTCAAATGCAAAATCTTTTTTGTGTTTGGCAAGCATGTCTTCAAAGCATATCTTTTCAGCTTTTGTCAAACTGTCCTCGCAACCAACCTTTAAATCCTTCAAAGAATCCTGCGTGAACTTGTGTCCAATCTTGCTTGGGTCATGAAGGCTAGGTTGCAAAGAAGCTTGTTCCATCTTATTTGTGCAATCTTTTGGTAGAGGTAATGCCATTGGTTTCACTTTCTTTGCCACAGACTTATACTCAGTATCCACTCGTACATCAACGCCTTGAGCATATTTGAAATCCTCAATGACTTTGTACATTTCTATTGAGTAAACTTTCACAACCTTATTTTGAACACGCAAATTGCAATCCACGAAAGACTCCAAGTCTTGCATGGTATCCACAAATGAACACTCATCAAACACACCTGCAATGCATTCATCATCTTTTAGCAAAACATTCATCTTTAAACCTCTTTGTACACTATTTACATGTTGTCGTCCACCCCGCTTTTAGTCCTCACACTTTGTAAAAGCAATAGATCCATAGTCTGTTAATCCTACAAAACATGTAGAAAATGTTTCCTTTGCATACACATCATGCGAGAACGTTTCTCTTCTTGTACCACTGCAATTCCGCTCTATAATGGTACATGGCCAAAACCCATCATATCCCTTGTAGTCCTTGAATTCTTTGTTTGTCTTTGGCAAGGGTTGCTCTCTAAGACTTTCATGGTTCCTTTTATGGTCCACACAAACAATAAGGAATTGTATTGAACGCTTCCCATCCCTGCTCCTTATCCTAGCATAAGCTGACCCATCATCCGTTACCTTGGTTTCCATGCGAGTAGCAGTGATGTATGGTTGCTCAAGGATAAGAGGGTATGTAGACATCTCTTGTACAAAGAAATTTTGGTAATCTTTCACATCCCCTATAGTCACCTTTACATTTGGATAGGCTCTCTACAGCTCTCCTAATGAGTTGTTTGCTGCACGAATCATCCATCCATGATTTATATCAATTGGCCATTTTCCTTTTTGATAAAGACTCTTTGACATAAGGTTAATCTCTAACCCATATCTATCAGTGCAATGTATGGCTCTTCTAAGTCTCCCACTTTCACTAGGGTCTCTGTAGTTGCTCTTGCCCAATGACTCTTAGAGAAATAACTCTTGTGAGTGGTCTTGAATTCATCTTCATCATCCAAGAAATGAACCTGTTTTACTCCTCCCCTAGACTTGTAGCATCCAACAAAAGTTTCATCACCTTGCTTGCCCTAGACCTGTACTCCATGTGCATTTAAAGTCTCGTCTTCACCCTGTACATGGATAGATTCAGTAAGAGATTGCCGCTTCCTCTTGATGATATCAATTATCTCTTCATGGAACTCCCTCTTTGCTATTCCAAGGATATCACCTAACAAAAATTCCACCTTACTATTCAAAATCCTCTCTTCCAAAACCTTTTTAAGATCTGTTTCCGCCTCTATGTCAAATTGGAGCTTGTAGGCCGGACCCTTTGCTTTAGCTTTCGTTGCATCCTTCTTCTTTTCTTTAGAGGCTTCTTGCATAGGCACTTCGGAGATAGGCATCTGTTGCGGGGAAGGTGATCTAGGAGGCACTGTGTCATTTCTCCCCCCACTCCTTGTCGCTCATTTTGAAGGCCCTTCATCCCCATTCTCACGCCTACGTTTCTCTTCAACAACGGCCTCATTGGTTTGACGTTTGGCAATGCATGCATGCACTGAAAAAGAGTCTACAGGGTCATTCCAACCTGTTTCTAGCCGAATGCAATCTCCAACTTCATGTATAACCTCTTTAGTCATTTTACCCTTCATAGAAGATTCTATCGCCCATGGCCATAATTCTCCAATCCCATTAGATGCTTCTTCTCCAACCTTGACTCCTTTCTGCTTAATAGGCTCTACCTTCAACCCTTAGGCAGCTGCCTCAACCATTGAGATAGCATGGCTAGTAGCCATATCCTCAACTGGCTTCTTCATCCCACCCTTAGCAAAGTTTGTCCCTAAGAGCTTACCTATTTCACTTAAGTGAATTTTGCCATCTTTAAAGAAAACAAGCTCCTTTGTCAAAGCATCTTTGAAACTTTCACAATCCCTCCTTCCATGGTCGGTACTATCGCACCATATGCATCTATTTACAAATCCTTCTCTGTTTTGAGGTCGTTGCACTGTAGATTGACCTGATGGTTGGCCCTTCTCTTCTAGCCTTGTAAGCTTTAACTTTAGCTCTTGCATTCCTTTAACAATATCATCAAGGATGGATAATTTATCACTCTTTGGAACCACAATCACGGGCTTCATGGGACTCTCGGGAACACTTGGGGCTTAGATAGGGTTGACAATCATCTTGTCTCTTCGTCGTTGTTGCTTGGCTAGTAGTGAAATTGCATCTTTGACCTCATTCCAATCAGTCTTTAAGCCTTGTTCCGCATCCTTATCCTCAAGCGATAACTCTAACTTCTCTTGAATCTCTTTGCCTGTAGCTTGCAAAAAGAGCTTTTTCTTCTCTAATTTTAGGGTAGCCTTCTTATTCCTTGAAAGTTGATCATAGTGGCGTTCAAATTCCCTTAGTAGTTCGATCGGCGAAAGTCCCTCTTTGGGCCGAACTACCCACTCTAGAAAAGTCCTCTTTGTCACCCTTTCGGAGTCTTCCATGAAATACTCTTCTTTCAAGGCTAATTTGAATGCTTCCCAAGCTACCCCATGCTCATTTCTAATTCCCCTTACATGCTCTCTGATCTTGGGAACCACATCTAGTTCAAAACTTTGCACCATCTCTGCTTCGGGCACTCGATGAAGCTCCATCTCCTTTACATATCCACAAAGATACTTTGTTACATCTTTACTTTTAAATTGAGCCATTTTCTTCACCACAGATTGAAGCGCTCTAGTTGAGGAAAGCTCCCTCCTTTCCACAACTTGCTGTTGCTGCATAAACACTACAAAAGCTTGAAACATTTGCATTGTGACTGGATCAAACCGAACCCATTGTTGTTCTTGTTGCTCCATAGCTTTAAACCTTTGTTTTGATACCTTCAATGAAGCTTTTGAATCCTCACCCTAGCCTACTTCGCGTCGGGTTCACCAAAATTGTGTCAAGAAGTGCGGAGTGCGGCTAGGAAAGCGCCGGGCCTCTGATTGTGAGAGTGCGTAGCAAAATTAAGCAAGTCGTAGAAGATTTGAGGCTAAAAATGCACTAAAAAAGAATAAAACTCCAGCCATGAAAGCTTCTCTCTGAAAAAGAACCAAGATCAACTCAAAACTCTTGTGTGTGTGATGATTTGGTGTAGCCTCACTGCCAATTACACAGTTGCAGTGCTCTTTCGCCCTGATAGAAACCCTACACAAACGCTTCAATTTCTCCATCGTAGCCATTTCATGAAAGCTGCAGAACTTCATTATTCATTCCCAAGTAGGTATTTGAAGAGGGTAAACCCTAATTGGTGGCCTCACAGCCTCGAATACAGGGTTGGAATAGCACGGGACTGCACTAGCATACCTTAGGTGCAGGCTTTGTATCCCTTCACAGAGGAGCTTATAGTGCTTATCTTCCCCCTTATAAAATGTTCCCTCCCTCGTCATAGTCACGGCACCGTGAGTGATGTGACATTTTGAGCCATTTTTGACCAATTTTGGGTCATTTATGACCATTCTTAGCCCAAAAATGTCCTTTTTTGTCCGTAAAAAGCCGAAACGAGTTGGGAAAAATCCCTAACACTGTGAAAAAATTCCATTGGGATTAAATTTCATCCTGAACCTCATTTTACCACTTGCCAAGCACTCTGGATGAATCTCTTCCGCCCGTCCATAAAACCTACTATTTTTGGCCGAGATCGCCCACATTGAACTTTCTAGGCAAAACGAACGTGCTACTTCGATTCACTTGACATTCCCAAGGTATATATAGAGCTGCAACTGTGGCATCTATTTTCGCATGTATCACACTATGTACATCATAGCATTTGGTCCCACACAACAAAAGTATTGAGAGTGAGGTAGATATTTTAGTTTCACATTATGCACGTGCCACGATACAACAATGTACGCACGCACGCACGCACACACACACACACACACACACACACACACACACACACACACACACACACAAAATTGAACGTACTTAAAAAGAAGAATCAAATTCAAACACTATAACCAAAATCTTATTATTCACTCAACCTCTTATAGCCAATGCAAACTATTGAGGATCAATGACAAGGACACTTGGAAAGATAAACACATACATAAATGTTTCAAGAATAGGTCTTTGTTGCAAAAAATATAATTTCACATAGGATTACTAAAATGTACCATTGCAAAAAATTAGGAAGATAATACATGTGAAGAGCCACTACAAGAAGCAGTTATATTTATACATATATACATACATATCTATCTATCTATCTATACACACACACACACACACACACACACACACACACACGTGTGTATATGTATATATAACTGCTTCTTGTAGTGGCCGCTTGCATGTATTGTCTTCCTAATTTTTGGCATTGGTACATTTTACAAAGCCTATGTGAAAATATATTATATTTTGCAACAAAGACCTATTCTTGAAAAAATTATGTATATCTTTATCTTTCCAAGTGTCCTTGTACATGCATGTGTAATTGACTACAAGAGGTTGAGTGAATAACATGGTTTTGGTTATAGTATTTGAATTTGATTTTTATTATTTAAGTATGTCCAATTTTAATTATGGTTTTGGTTATAACATTTGAATTTGATTTTGCATTGTGTATTTGTGTTCAATACAATGTGCTGATTTTTTAAAAAAAAACTTAAAGATAAGAATATCTCAATAAGGACATGTCCTTATTTTAAAAATAAGCGTGTAATAGCTATAATAGTGACTGTAGAGATGGGTATAGTATTAGTCAAAAAATTAGTCTCGCTTATACCCATTGTCGGACTCTATGTCCATAACAAGCAGTTGTGCTTATATAATGTTATGGAATTGATATCTTATTATTTATTGCAGCTGTGTGACAGCTGGAAAAGGCTTGACCGAGCTAAGCTATTACAAAAGGATATCATATTTTATGTACATTTATTATTCAAGTCCTCTTTATGAGATTTGGCCATTTATGACCGGCCAGCCAGTTTGTACTCACAATTGACCATTAAAGAAATCTATAAAACAAATACGTGCAAGAAGAAATGGTCACTCTTGCACGGGGGGAGATTGCACCCAGTGTCTGTGTACTTCTTCTCTTCTCTCCTTCCTCCTCTCTCACCGTGCTCGCATAGCACTCCGCTCTAGGAGGTGTGCCTGCACGTGTTCTTTCGCTCTACCTCGCTCTCTTTTTCTCTCTGTTCGTGTACGATTTGATTATATGTTCACAGGCTTTGTCAGGTATGCATATTTGTGGTGTTTTGTGTTTCTATCATGCTATTCGAGGTATTTTGCAGGGGCGCTACGTCTTCCGTTTGTAGCAGTGGTATTACAGCCATGTGAAAACGCTCCTTGAAGTGCTCGAATCATGCGAACGAGGAGATTTGTAACAAACAAATCCCACAACTGGTTTGCTCACTTTGTTTATTTTATTAGCATGATTTTTTTAATTTTTATTTATTTATTTATTTTTCCTCTTTGCATGGGTGCATAGAATAGCTACGTAGGTAAATTTTACTAGACTTAGGCCGTTTAACAGTTTAATTAGGATGAATTATGCATGAAAGGTTATAGGACGAGCATAAGCAACCAAAAAAAAAAAAAGAGAGAAGTTAAAAAAGAAATAATAATAATAATAATAGGTGTAGAGACTATTAATGGGGGCCTAGTCGAAGGTTTTCTAGCTCGCAGAGCTCGTGGGAATGGTGCAGCAGAATGCACATGCGCAGACAGTTTTGAGCTGCACCACATGGAACCGACAATGGCTGGCTTGGATGGGAGGTGAGCTCTCTACAACCTGCATGGTATATTAACGCCATGCAGCATCGCTTGGTGTGATCCGACAGAGCTCATGATAGGCAAGCCTCTTTTACGGCATACAACATTGCTTGGTGTGCGTTATGACAGGCAAGCCTCTAATTATATGGCATGAGGAAACAATTATTGATTATTGCGGGCTTTGTCCAGCTCTATCTCGATACCATGCATCCACCAACCTACCCACCAGTAGTTTGTTGACGGGCAGTAGCGGGTGGTATCTGAGAGCCAGGGAGTTTGCATGAACCCACGTCTCGAGTCCCCAACCCGGCATAGAGATCCAGCCATGCAAGAACGCCATTGTCTTTTTTATTTATTTTTTAACACCACACACTCTACTGGAGCCCTATAGCACATGCCGGCTCTCTCTCAATCTCTCTCTCACTACATCCTTCGCACGCTTCATTCTCTCTCTGATAGCGCCCACTCCTTTTCTTGAGGCAAGCAACACACCTCTCAAGGTACACCTTCCAGCCATACTCACGACAGTGTTGCATATGAAGCGGTCCGCCGAGATCCCCAGCCTATAATCTCAGCATGTAACCTCTCACCCTCATTCAACCACCCACCTTCTTTTCGGCTCCAGCTAGACGTGGCCTACCATGCAGATCAGTCGATGTAAGTGCAACGGCTTGCAGCTCGACCTTCCTCCACCGACCTTAGTAGGCGGCTCAAACACATGGCGGACACAAAACTCAATTGGCACGGACCCTTGCATACGGAGCACGGCATAGTCACCTCTCTCAACCACAGCATAGTTGAACCCCCCCCTCCTAAGCAGATTTCTCTCTGCCTCTCACCTCCATGCAGCGATTCTCCTTCTCTCTCCCGCCAACTACCTACAGAACCGAATGGCGTCAAAGCTCTTCAGTAGCTGCTAGCGATCTCTCTATCTCCCCCAGTAGAGCTGAGTATAGCGGAGGGCATTGACAAAAATCTTCTGCAAAGCTGCTGCAATACTTAATTCTCGGACAGCGCTGACGCCAGCAACCAAAGTTTCAAACATTGATGTTCAAATTTTTTATTTTTTATTTTAAATTATTTTGTATTCGCTCCAAAAGGATTGTATTAGTTTATTCCAAATTCCCATAGGCCTTTTGCATGCGTTTAATATAACATTCAATTCATTTCGCTCTCTCTTCCCCCTGCCATTACGATTTCGTACCGCGGCGGCCATTGAGGAAGCTCTTCGGCGAGCCTTGCCATACTTTCTCAGACACATGCCGACGACGATGATGACGATTTTAGTTTGATGTTTTTAGGGTTTTAATTTTAGTCTTTCAATCTACTGCCTTTTATTTTAGTGCGCAAACATTGGATTAGATTCACAGTGATTGCATCAGTTTTGACTCGGAATGTAATTTTGGCCTTTGAAGGCGTTTAATGTAACATTTTCATTTCTCTCTCTTTCCCCCTCGTCTACCGCATCTAACACCTCCACCATAGTGTTTCCCCCTCCCCCCCTACCCGAGACTACTTACAACATTGGACATCCACAACACTCTTTCATGACTAATGCAATACGTTCTCCAACGACGTCCAAGGCCGGGCATTCACGGGACTTGACGATGACGACGATGCTTTTAGTCTATTTTCGTACCCAGACATTGTATTAGATCCACAAGGATTGTCTCACCTTGTTTTCTCGCTCTTTCCCCCTCGTCTGCTACATCTGACACCTCCACCACAGTGCCCCCCGCTTGAGACTACTTACAGAAGCAGACAACGACAAAACTCTTCGATGACCAATTAATGCAATATACTTTCTCGGACAACGCCCGATGCCAGGCATCCATGTACACTTCTGCTAATCATGATAATTTTAATACGGCACTTTCAAGCTTTAGTTTTAATATTTCAGTCTTTTATTATACTTCGTTTTCTTTTATTTATACCCAGACATTGGATAGATACACAAGGATTGTATTAGTTTGCTTTTATATGTAATGTTGGCATTTTTGTAGATGATTAATATAACATTTTATTTCATTTTCTCTCTCTCTTTCCCCCCCCTCAACCGAACTGCAGGCCCTATCTTTATGTTCGATCATCCACATCCTTGCAAGTCGATGACTTTTTGGCACCCACACACACACTCACTTATCAATTTGAATGCTTGACACACACCCGGCCACACACACACCACTATCAAGAGTGTCTCGTTAATGCGCACACCAGCATCCCTACTTGACGGATCCTTCTTCTGCTATTCAAGATTAAGTAATTTGTACCTACTACAAGTTTAAACAAGAAGCTTATGTATGTGTTTTTTTTATTTTGTTCGATCAATCTCCTATTTGTATCCTGCCTTTTACATGATATACAAGATGTATGCTTGTGATATCATGACTTTACACTAGTCCATGCCCTTTACCATAGATTACAATATCAAGAGGACTTCTTCATTTATTAAAAAAAAAACAACAACAATTTATTACTTCCGTCTAACTTTCTAATCGATCCAAGGCTAATCATAATAAATGATTGTAAGTCATCAGTGTAATTTTGTCTCTTAAATTGCATAAAAAATGGTTCCTATATTTTATGTCTGTTTGTGACTCTAGTGGATCTAAGCTATTAAAATTAAAACTGTAGAGTTTTTCTTCCTACTCATGAGTTGTCATCCTCTCACTATCTAGTCTATCAACTAATAAGGCAAAATTATATGCTTTTATTTTATGGCCAATTATTCACACTAAATTAACACATTTTGAATTTGTTAACTATACTTTGGTGTTAGTTTGCTAGTTACAGTTGTCTCCTACTTGTACCTCTCTCCCCACGCACAAACTAGTACATATTTTCAGATGCAGTACATCATCCAGAGTCTTATGGTTTACAGAAAGCACAAAGGTGAGTTCTATCCGCAATTTTAATTTTTGGTTTTGAAAAATATTCTCCTAAACAAAAGCAATCATACACTAATAGGACGCTCTCAAAATTCTATGATTTTCAAAGTCCTACACATATACCATTCCACAGAGAACAACACGGTTACAAAAAAAATTCAACGCACCTGTGTTACTTATCAGCTTGATTACCATCTATTTTTTAACAGACAGTATGACTCTTTTTACTTACCTACATTCTCTAACATTGTGTCAATACTTGTATTGAATGAAATTGCTATTGCGATCATTTCACATTGCACCATGCATCTACTTACATGAGCCGAGGTGCTTCCACCAATGCATAATAATTTGTCAGTACTTTGTTACTCAACCTTAATCCAATGTGGTGTGAACGAGGTAGTACATTTTTTATGTCTTTATGCATGTTCTAGTCCATTGGTCACATGCACACAGATTCGCCGATTTAGGCAGTGTGTAGATACTCATCTTGGTGCAGATCCGCCGATTTAGGCAACACATTGATAAATTGCAGATTCATGATTTTTTAAACTTATACCAAATGCAGATTCACCGATTTAGGCAGCATTAGTGTAGATTCGCTGATTTACGCAGCACGTCTTATTGGTGTAGATTCGCCGATTTAGGCAACACCGATCACAAAATCATGCTGCAGTGGCTGGCCACCACTGTAACTGGTATGATTTTGTTACCCGGGTACATAATGAAAGTGATTTGGATTTGGACTTATATTGTGGAATTGGAATTGGATCGGGATTTGGTATCTGGTGATTATTATGGCAGTGTATATGTGATGAGACTTGACATTATGAGATTAATGATGAGTGTGACCAATGATATCTTGATTCATCAGGGTATGACATATACTGCTTATTCTAGTGGTATGGGACACTAGAATAGGTAGTATGTGGATGACGGCAGGCATAAGCTAATGTTGTTTAGTTTCATAAATTTTTCTTTTACTATGTGATGTTTTTGACACAACATACTAATCACTGTTTTTGACAAGTATTGTTTGTAGATTTTTATCTTCGCAACTGAGGACAGTTGCTTTCCAACGGAGAGGTATGTTATGGAATTGATATCTTATTATTTATTGCAGCTGTGTGACAGGTGGAAAAGTCTTGACCGAGCTAAGCTATTGCAAAAGGATATCATATTTTATGTACATTTTATTATTCAAGTGCTCTTTATGAGCTTTGGCCATTTATGACCGGCCGGCCAGTTTGTACTCACAATTGACCATTTAAGAAATCTATAAAACAAATACGTGCAAGAGGGAAATGGCCACTCTTGCACGGGGGGAGATTGAACCCAGTGTCTGTGTACTTCTTCTCTTCTCTCCTCCCTCCTCTCTCACCGTGCTCGCGTAGCACTCCGCTCTAGGAGGTGCGCCTGCACGTGTTCTTTCGCTCTATCTCGCTCTCTTTT
Source organism: Adiantum capillus-veneris (assembly GCF_014529385.1). Lineage (NCBI taxonomy): Eukaryota > Viridiplantae > Streptophyta > Polypodiopsida > Polypodiales > Pteridaceae > Adiantum > Adiantum capillus-veneris. The sequence continues at coordinate 94,622,244 of NC_140936.1, forward strand.
CCTCTCTGTTCGTGTACGATTTGATTATATGCTCACAGGCTTTGTCAGGTATGCATATTTGCGGTGTTTTGTGTTTCTATCATGCTATTCGAGGTATTTTGCAGGGATGCTACGTCTTCCGTTTGTAGCAGATACTAGGAACCGTGCCGCCTTCTCTTTCTTCTTTGCTTTGTTAACGTTTTTTGCTAGGTACTGTGAGGCCACCTCAACAATGCACTTATGAGAAACCATCTTGATCACGTGTGCTTAGATGGTATTAATTAAAAAACTCGCAATGAATACCCTTTTTTCCACTGAAACTTACAAGGTTTTCATAATTCTCATGTAAAACCCCTTCTACAAGTGAAAGAATCTAAAAGACTAAATTTTATGAATGAAAATACCCTTCCTTCTCAATGCATGTGGTACACTAACATTTCTTGAGATGCATATTCCACAAGAAGATTTAGAAATTTTCTCATGTAGGAAAACAAAGTCTTTTTCAGTGTTTTTCATACAATGCATAACATCGTGAGCTTCTGCTCGAGAGGCACCGCATACCTAGCTAGGTATACGATGCCTCCCTCACAGAAGCTCATGATGTTGAGGTAAGTCACAATGTGGGAATTATTGTAAGAATTTATCCAAAACTTGTGTTCCCCCCCAAGGAGACCACTCACACTTGTAAAAGGGAAACAATAGAGATACGGAACTACCAATAGAGTAAAATAGTGGCTTATCATAGGTTAGATACAAGGTACTACCGAATCAAGCCTAATGTTGAGTAGAGCATAACAATGACACATACTGATCCTTTAAAGTCTTCCACAAATGTGCTCCTTAACAATCATCCTCTAAACACATTGCATGTTGAAATAAACCTACTTTAATAAGTATGTGCTTGTGTGATCATTACCAGACATATTGTTTTAACAACTTTGTCAGATATTCTAGCATGCATTAATTATGATGATCAAGAGTCAATCCATGCATTTTGGGGGAAAAACCAAATGGCGTGGAAGCTCGCTCTTCACATGATGGACCATAGATCAACCACACATATTAGTGAAGACAAATTTTGGATTCAAACTTCTTGGCTAGCAATTAGATCAACCTATACAAATATTACTTGGGTTTTACATAAGTTATTGAGAAGGAAAAACCACTTGCAAGGAGTAGAAAAAGAAAGAGAAAGTAAATGGACAAGCATTTCAATTGAGGTTGACAAAGATTGTAAGAACTACATGACTAACTAGAAACACCATGTGTCAACATTGATGGATCGATTCCTTCGCATTAACAAGGGCCAATGGGTTAATGAGAGGAATGGATTAGTCAGTGGCTTAGACTATTCATCACATCTAGGCTAAGCAACTGACTAAGGCTCAATTGTCATGTATTTTTCATCATCATCATCACTATATTCACTAAGGTTTAGATTATGATTTGTATAATTTATCACCCATGTATGAGTATTGGGTCTCACTAGTATCACTGCAAACTAAGTTGTTGTTTAGGCTCTCATTCATATTCATGAAGCCTTCCTCCGACCTTGCTTGTCCGGTTGTTGCCCCTGGCTCTGAGAGATTGTCTTGACTTGCTTGCCACAGATCATCATTGCTTAAAACCTGCAATATATTCACAATATATACATTTTTAAACAAAGAACATTAATTTATCCCATTTCAACACTTAGGTTAGTGATGAAATATAGATGGTAATAATTTTGTATGTGATCTTAAAAGATGGTAAAGAAATCTTTTCAATAAAAGAATTAATTGCAAAAGAAGAAGAAAAGGATTTTGTCAAGTCGAAGAAGAATCAATTAATTTGTCAAGAAAATAGCTAATTGCGAAAGCAAGGGATAGAAAGAATGCAAATTCCAATTGTTTTTAGTCTATTGAGCTAATCTTGCTGAGTAATAATTAGGTTTGTGTATTAATAGAAGGCTAAATCAAAAGAACACTGAACATACCCTCAATTGCAACTGCAAATATTTGACATAGTTGATTGCTTTTTCTAGCATGGTCACCAGATCAACCTGTTATTGAGGCCACAATAAATAGTGATTAAGGAAATTAATGCATAATTTGATGAGTAGAGAACTCAACAGAGAATGAAAGGGATTGGTATTGGTGTGTACCTTGGAGCCATTAGGCACTAGCTCTTGAAGGACCTTCAAGCGAGCATTGATACGCTCCCGACGATTCTGTAATCATCACCATCATATATCCACCCTTAATAAATCAGACACTAAATTGCACTCAACACCTCCTTATGCAATATTTGACACCAATATATGAACAAAGGTCTTCAGCCTATTGGGTACATGGACAAGTAAAGCATTATATATTACTGTAAGATTACTCTTTCTGTGGATCAGTTCAACAAGCACATTAGTATCTTAGCTTGCTTAAGGCTAAAATGTATAGATAAATGAGGGATTAATCTAATGATTAATCAGATCCAATTATAATTAGCCTAATCATAACTAATCAAATTACAGCTATGATTAATGTAATCATAAGATTTGTTCTATGATAGATCTGATCATAGTTATCTTTGAGTGATTGTTGTCCATACTTGATGATTCAACTATCCGGTAGTTGGATAATTACTTCATACAAACATACACAAGCAGATTACATCTGGTTAGCTTGTTTAGCTACTTACATACACAAGATTAGCTGAGAAGAGAGTACTGTGAAGAAGGAGACACGTACCCGTGCAGCAATACTTTGCGGGTCGTTGGCGCTTCCTTGCATGGCTCGAGGCTTGCCGTTGGTGTTAAGAGCAGGACCTTGTGGGTTTCTGCTTGATGATTTGCTAGACTTAGTTGTGGTACTTGTCGTCGCCGTCGTTGCACTAGCAGTGGTTGTGCTCACTATTCCTTTCACATTTTTCTGCATATCACCATACCATTACTTATAGTTAGGTAACACACACAAACACACACCAGCTCCTTCTCTTGGGGTTCCCTAATTATGGTCTAGTATGTATAACCAAACCTATTGGAACCACACTCTTCTTCTCCTCTTTAAATATGCACACAAGCTCACCATAACAACACATGGATCCATGGTTTCTCTGAGAACAGAAGTTTTACTTTAAAAAGAGGAAAAAGAGTTCAAAATCCAAGGATGAATCAAGAAAGGATGAGTTGAGGTCAGCTTACGAGATGAGCACGCTTCGAGTATGATGATGAGGCCAAGGAAGGTAGCTGCGCAGCTGCGGCAGGGCGCTTCCTTGATACATATAGATTGGCTGAATTTTGGGGTTGTTGGGTTGCCACTACATTTATGAGAGCTAATTCCTTCTCATTCTGATGGTACTGATGCAGCATAGCCTCTTCCTTGTACAAGCTAAAAGGGCAAGAATTATTGATCCCTCTGGATATAGGTACGTCAATGACCGCCGTCGTATGCTCATGCGATGCATCCTTCGAACTCTCAACATTGACGGTGCTTGACTTTGAGAATCGCCTTTCCTTGGATGCAGAGATTTGTAGATTGTCTTGCCATCCAGCACTCCCTTCCACCTCCTTAATTGCACCTAACGCAGGCTTTATGTAAGCTGCCATGCCATCCATACTTGGATTAATGTACTTCGGCAGCTCCTCGCTTTCATGTCTCTCTACTAATGTACAGGGATAGGCTAAGCTAGCTATTTTGGAGGCCTTTGATTCATTCACAGGGCTAATTACATGAGAGCAATTCTCAGTGGAGCTGTCTAAATTGGTATCTGAAACACAATGATTCGTGCCCCGTGGAGGAGAGGACAATGCCTCTTGCCAAGATCGTCTCTTCGCGCATATGGCCGCCTGTGCTTTTGAGAGAGCATGGGGAAAACTGAGCATCATATTATTATTAGCTTTCGCTGATTGCTTGCTGTATGTATTACTGTTGGGAGGTTTGTGATCTAGCCCTATTGTAGCAGAGCTAGAGGATAATCCAGGATTAACACAAGAAGAAGAGTCGATATTAACCTGTGTTTCATCCATCCCCTCCAGATGAATGGAGTGGTGATTAAGAAGGCCATAATGAGCCATGGCTTGGTACTCAGCGGTGGACATGAGCCCGAGCGACGCTTGCGAGATGATGGCCTCCATAGCTGCTGCTTGGTAGTTAGCGTCTGCACCTTGGTTCACGAAGCTCCATAGAGGGCTGTTAATGTCCATGGCGGCGAACATCTCCATACTAGGGCTAGAAAACAAACCTTGCAACATGATGTCGATTAGTGCGTGCCGATCGTGGGTGTGAACGGCGCGGTGGAGCTTTGTGTACAATATTTGTTGCACAGGTTGCCTTGATATATCTTTGTTTGGCTCTCTAATGGAGAAGAAGTGATCCCTTCAGACGCTGCACATGAGCATGCATGCAAGCCCAAATTATTCACTGGCAGTAGAAGAAGGGAAACCCAAAAGGTGATCTGAGGGCTGCCATGGCAAAGAGCAGAGAGCTCAAAGGAAGGGACAGAGAGATATTGGGTTTGAGTGTGTGTACTCAGGAGCGCGATTACGACCACCTAATGCTCCAAGGGAATATACAGAAAATGAGTGAGAGAATGATGATGATGATGGGGGTATGTTTTGTGGAGATGATGATGAGCTTAATGATGATCAGTGCAGAGGTATTATATATCATGAGAGAGAGTATTGATCATGAGTGCGTGCTGATGATGAGGAATCACGAGAGTAGAATGCAGTACGATAGAAGGGGATTTTAAGTATGCGCTTCGAGAGACAGAGAGAGAGGGAGGGTAGAGCGGGGGGCACACATGGACATGTCGCTCTCTGAAAAAAAACGAGGATGCGAGGGATCCAGTGACGTCAGGCGCACAGGCACGGTACGTGGGGCAGCTGCGGATCTGCTGCTCTCCCCCTCTCTCTCTCTCGCCGCTCTCTCTTTTTTCTCCGTGGACTACTACAGTGTGGGCGCCCACGTCCCGCATGTGTTCCTGTACGTGTGTGTATATTTTGTAAATTTGAGAGAGAGAGAGAGAGATCCTTAAAAAAACACAGAGATGGATGGCCATATTGGGCTGCCTAGTAGAGAGAGAATCTAGGAGTACGAGGGCGTGTCACACACAGAGAGAGAGAGAGAGAGAGAGAGAGAGAGAGAGAGGCTGCGGGCAATGCTAGAGTCTGTCAGCAGAGAAAGAAGCCGAGACAAGAGAGACGAGGTCACTGGCAGCAAGCGTACATACGAGAGAGAGAGAGAGAGAGAGAGAGAGAGAGAGAGAGAGAGAGAGATCTCAGTGAGATGGCAATCCGCCTCGCGTGCGCTCGATTCCTGGCACGAGAGCGAGAGTGCCCCCACCACAAGAGCTACAAGCTACACCCATTTGCATGCATGCGCACACATGCCCCGCAATGCGTTCTCTCTCTCTCTCTCTCTCTCTCTCTCTCTCGTAAATATGAGAGGGACACACGGTAAAGGCATCATCTTCGTCTTCCACAGAGGCGGGCAATCGCGTTTACGCCTCAGCCACCGACGCCAACGGCTCAGCGCTTCTCTCTCTCTCTCTCTCTCTATTTCGCTTTGACTCCCGCGTACACGCTTCCATTCCCAATACCTATGGAGCCTTCACAATATTAAGTCCATAGTACATACACAAACATAATATTAAAAGTCTTGATTCCTTCAAATATCAAGCCTTGATTCCTTCACAATTAAGTCAATAATAAGCCTTCACAATATTATGTCCATACACAAATTCACATGAATATTAAGTCTTGATTCGTCCAACATTTAGGCCACTTCTGGCCAAATTTACAGTGGTATACATGAACCGAATAGGATCTTATTACATCAGTGTAGACCGAACAGACTATAGACTATGAAGAGGGACTCTTCCATCTTGGATAAGGATTTTATGGAATCTATGATCAAAATCCCACTCGGGGACTATGCAATGCTCAATACTTGATACTGCCCCACTTCTATAAAAAAAGGATCTTTTTTTTTCTTAAGAAGGTGAGCATTTTATTAGATAAAAGGACAAGAAATTACAACAAAGTGGAATGGAACTTGCCTAGAATGAGGACCAATAATAAGTATAATTCCTAACCCAAGTAGATTGCTCCCCCATCCCTTTTGTTGACATCCTGAGACTTAGGCTGAGAAGAAAGGTTGCCCATCCCTTCAATGTCCAAAGCTAATAGGAAGAAGGAGGATTCGAGGACCCTAACAAAGCCTCTGTCTCTTTGGCAAAACCCCAATCTCGATGTGGGATTGCGGATGGCAGTAAAAGTGAAGTGTCCTCTCAAAGGCTTCACCCTCAACTGCAAAGGACTTACTGACCTTGTCAAGGCCCAAGTTATCAAGCATTGGATCTCAAACTTTAGCATTTTCAACTCAAATATGACTCTCGGAGTCTTAGACACATCCAAACAAGATGCTCAAGAAGTTTCATGAAGTTTTTATCTCATATGTAAAAGTTATGCTTAAAATACTAGAATCTAGACATGAGCCACTAAAGTGGCTCCAGCCACTTTTGTGGGCCATTACAAGACTAGTGTGCCGTATCTTCCCAGAGTGGTTGAAGTGAAGGCAGAGACAATTGCCAATCCCGAAAGTGGACGATTTTAAGATCAAGAATCTATCCTCCAATGTGACAAGTGAATATATTAAACACTTGTTTTTTAAGGTTGACCATAAAGCCACATTATGTAACGGCCAAATCGAGGTGAGCTTCTCAATATTATCATCTCTCAAAACATACGTACAAGTGATTTAAATGTTTATTCATTCCTCTAAACACACTGAAATCATCCAAAAATATTTGCATAAAATCTCTTAGATACGGAACAAAGATTTGTTGCATATTCCTTTGAAATATACCAGGTGCATTCCGTACACTGAACAACATTACTGTGCATACAAAAACTCCCTATGTTGTAATACATGCCATGCTTTTTGTGATCATCGTAGCCATCCTCACTTGGTTGTAATAACCATTGTAAGTACATTTATGTTTTTGCTACAAATATCTAAGGTAGAATCTAGAATTAAAAATGGAAAGGGTCAATGACAATAGCCACATGATTTAGCTTTCGATAGTCGACACAGATCTGCAAATTCTTGTTTTTCTTGTGGAACTACCACAATGGGTGAAATCCATTTAGGGTTTCAATTGGGGACAACTTTCAACAATCTGCCTAGCTCTTCCTTTGCTTGCTTTGCAACATGCAGATTCATCAGATACTATTGCTGCTTAGTTGCCAAAATATCCTTCTTCAAGTTGATGTGATGTTGTGGATCCAAAATTTTCATAGATCATAGTAATTCAAACAAAAAACATCTACAAAATCCTTCAGAAAAACGTAGGATGGATTTCTCCCAAAGTTCCTAGTGCAATTCCACATATATCCATCTTAACTGGTTTTGGTCTATATGTGGATTCAAGAACAATTGTTTAGACCTCGTCTAATTTGACACAATTGATCTGGTTCATTTGCCACTCAAAATATCTCTCTTACTGCAATATCTTCTTAAGTTCCAATGGTATTGCGGCTACAATTTCTTTCATAATGCCTTCCTCTGTGGCTTGAGTTTTCAAGATTGTTTTATCATGGGTCCAACACCGATTTAGCCGTGCCCATAGCTATAGAACACCATGGTTTCTCTTAGTATTGCTACTCAGTTGCACATCCACCAAGTATTGTGACAATAGGTTCTGATTAGCTTTCTTGTTAGTTAAGCCTTCCATCATATTGATGGTTTTTGAAATAATGGGATGGAAAGATTACGCAACAATATCCATTTCTTGTGGGGGTACTTTGTATTTGTGATGGCCCCTTAAGATAATCAAGCTATGTGCTATCCAATTTTGTTTAGCTTTGTCCTCTTGCAAGCAAGGTTGACCCAATAGTAGTTGATAATCTATTGTTACATCTTAGGGATCCTACACCACTAGGGATGCTTCCGGCCAGCGATGGCCACTTCTAAGATTACTGTTGGTAAGTATGTCCAAAGGCTGCACACGATCACTATGAAAATCTCAAAACACTTGAGGACGAGCACATGTTTGACATGGTGGATTACTTGTTGGCACATGAAGCCAACATGTGTGAGGAGGATTATAGACCTTGCACTTAATGGGCATAGGCAACAAATATAGATTGCTATCAAGTGCCCAAACGCCTCTTTACAATGGTGCCCCTAGTACTCGGTCCTCTGAGCATCGTTGGAGGTCCTCAACTTGCAAGATTTGATTGGAGCAATGCAAGTGTAGATGCACTTCTTGGGTAAGTTCTATTTATGCATTTTTGTAAAGTAGAAATCCTTGTTGGTCCCTCATTGCATTTGTATACTGATTTTTTTGTTTTGATGTAGTTTGATGGTCAAAATGCTTCCTAAAGATCACCACATGCCTCGAGATCATCGACGAGCAAGGTCATATGTCACTGCACTTGGCATGGATTATGAGTGCATCCATGCTTGCATCAATGATTGCGAACTATACCACAATGAACATGCACTCACTATATCATGTCCCATGTGTATGGCCCGGGGCAGTCACTTATCAAAAGACCCCTATATCACGTGCGTTCAAGAGGTAATTAATAATACCCCAATATACATACTATAATTACACTATGAGCCTATTTAAAAAACCCCCACCCCCCTCTGTATGTATACATTTTTATACATTTTGGTCTTTTAATAATCCTCTCCGGTTAACTCACGTGATATCATACACATTCTAAAAAGTGACTGCCCCGGGGTGTATGGAAGCACGCTACAAGATCGGTGTGAGAACGGCTCACATACCTTGCAAGGTATTGAGGCATTTTCCACTTATCCCCCGGATTCAACACATGTTTAAAGCCTCTCTGTAGTGGAGCTTTTCACATGGCACGTCAACCACCGCTCAAATGATGGGATGATGCGTGTCCTTGCCGATTCACCTGCATGGAGGCACATCGAGACTCAATGGCCCAAGTAAGGGCTAGAGCCTCGTCACTTGAGGCTCGAGTTGGAAAGTGATTGTATTAATCCCTTTGGCACCAAATCTACATCATGGAGCACTTGGCCCGTGGTGATCATCAACTACAATATTCCACCAAGGAAGATTACCAAGAAGGGCAATATAATTCTCTCTTTGCTTGTGCCAAGGAAGTACAAAGTGGAAATTATTGATGTATACCTCGAGTCCCTCATTGAGGAGCTAATGGAGTTTTTGAAGGGCATCCCCGTTGTGGATGTTTCAATTCCAAAGGAGAGGAGGGAGGCCATTGTTCGGGGTATCCTTATGTGGACCATGCATGACTATCTTGGCCTTGGAGAGATTTTTGGTATGTTATGTTCATTCTTCTTTTTTGTTTTATTATTTGAAGTTTGAAGCTCCCTCTCTAACAATATGATGTGAGTGCAGAGTTGTCAAGATCAGGTCACAATGCATGTCCTACATGTGGACCATCATTGGTGATGGAGTGGCCAAATTCCTTACATAAGGTAATCTATCCAAACAACCATCATTTCCTGTCCCAAAGTCACAACAAATACGAAGCTTCAACAAGACGCCTATAAAGCTTACAATGGTAGATTGGGCAACCATTTGGGAAGAGCACTACAATAGTGATCGTCCCCCATCTACTCCAATGAAAGGTATGCCTAGGTACTCCATATTTTTAAGGTTTCCATATTGGAAGGACTTAAAAATACAACATCTCTTTAATACTATTCACATATTCAAGCATGTTGCTCACACACTATGGGACCACATTACAGGAAAAAAGTACTCTTTGAGGGCTAGGGAGGATTTGAGGGCCTTAAAACGTCTCCCCACATTTGCTACTCTATGTCAAGCCCCAAATTAAATGGAAAGATTGTGCTCCCTAAAGCCCCATGGAATCTAACCAAAGATGAGCTAGATTGAGTGAAGGATTTCATTGCATCTACTCGCACACCCAAGGGGTACATGAGGTCACTAAAAGGAGCTTTCACAAAGGCAAAGAAAGATGGAAGCGTTCAATTGTATGGATTGAAGACCCATGATTAGCACAAGATATTACATGTAATTCTATCTTTATTCTCTATCCTCTCCCTTGTTTTATTGATATTTAATTTTGTGCAAGACTAAATTAACATGGTATTTTAATATTTTGACATTGTAGTTCATTTTTCCGGTGAGTATGTGGGTATGCCGCCAGGACAAGAAAATGAGGGAAGCTATTTTCAAACTCGGGGAGTTAGTAAGATACGTCATATCTTTATTCAACTAAACTTTTCTATACACTATATCTTCTAGTGTGTTATCTTATTGTACTTTTGTGTGTTATCTTGTAGGTTGGTGAGCTCCGAGGAGATTGAAATAGATGCCATACCTGTTGCTCGATTGCTTAAGCAACACTAGATAGCAATGAAACACATCCTAAGATACTTGAAGGATACAATGAGAAGGTGTTTATGCTTCGATAAGAGCAATGCATCTATTTTTGTTGCCATGGATGCATATTATGTGGGATGCAAAGAGGATAGGAGATCTACATCTGGCTACATTTTCATATTTACAAGAGGAGCCATTTCTCTCCAAGATTGAACGTATTCTTCCACTATAGAGGTTGAGTACATTGCAGTGTCAGATGGTAGCAAGGAAGCGATATGGTTGGCATGTTTAGTGGGAGATTTAGACATTCAACATGTTCTAGTTTTGTATTGTGATAGTCAAAGTGCCATTGCTTTGGCAAGAAATCTCGTGTTTCCCTCCAAGCCAAAACACATTGAGGCGAGATACTATCTCATTCAAGATGCACTGATAGATAAATCAATTGGAGCGTGTCAAGGTCCACACTAATGAAAACCCAATGAACACTCTTAGAAGAGTCTGGCTATGGAGCGGTTTGCACATTGCATCAAGTTAATGGGTGTATGGATTTTAAATGTGAGATTGTTTGGGTAAAGGTCTATGGTCAACCACCCATGACTAACCATTAACTCTTCTCTTTATATAACAATAAAGGTAACACTAATTCTCTTAATGTGTTGTTTTTGCCAATTATTCTTCTCTTCTTCTTCCCCTTCTCCCACACACGTGCACCGGCATGCCACGTCCTACATAGCCTTTATTGTCCATTCTCATATATCTCTGATGAAAATTCATTTGTCTTCTCTTTCAAAAATGGACCCCCTTATGATAAATAAGCATTACCTTGATTGGAGGTTTCTTTTGAAAATTTCTCCATCTATATTCAAGGATATAGTGCAACCATAAAGGTTCACAATGTCTATGGCTATACACATGAGAATAGATTCTCATTCACCCTGAGTCTTGTTACATTATGAAAGAACAAACCCCTTCTTTGTAATGATTATTAGGGAATCTTGAAATGATAGGATTCAAGATCAGATTACAAATGGGATACTACATGTGACAAAAGATTGAATCCATTTAAGATTTAAATTTCACAATTGTTTCTTGTACATTCTTCATGAGGCATCCAGTTATGAGGTAACACATTATGAATAGATCCATTTGTAAATGCATGCATCAAATGAGATGCATGGGTATAACCACAACCTCTAGTTGAAGGTGAGTTGTTATGAACTTTTTTGTAATGCTTATCAGGAAATCTTGAAAAGATAGGGTTCAAGATCATCAGATTACAAATGGGATACTACATGTGACAAAAGATTGAATCCATTTAAGATTTAAATTTCACAATTGTTTCTTATACATTCTTCATGAAGCATCCAGTCTTGAGATAATGCATCATGAATCGATCCATTTGTAAATGCATGCATCAAAGGAGGTGCATAGGTAGAACCACAACCTCTAGTTGAAGGTGAGTTGTTATAAACTTTGTTTTGTGCAACAAGAAGAGGAGAATATTTATCTCCACCTTTCATATGCATATGCTTTCAATAATTTTTGCATGAATTTACCTTTTTAGACTATGCAAAGTTTTCTCTCCACCTTTCAATAATTTTTCCAACTCCAAATGTGCACCTTATACGGGGATCATAGATATATCCAATGCAATTTAGAATACTAGCTCATTAACATTTCTTAAAAGCACAATGTATTAGAAAATGTTTCTAGATATTATGAGGTTATGTGATTAACGATAGTAGTTTTCCATGCATGTTAACCAAACAATGCAAACATGCCTAGTACAAAGAAACTCCCAAATATATCTTAATAGTCCCAAGGCCATTAGGTGGCATAGGTGACCTTGCAGAGCTTCTACATTGGCACCCTATGGTCAAGAGCACAATGATCCCTCTAATATTTTCAAGAAATCATATTACCTAGGTCCATGGGTCAGCCATGGAACCCATGTAGGTGCCCTTCAGTGGCCTAAGTGGCCACTAGAGCTTCTACATTGGCACCTTATGGCCGTAGGGTGACACGGTGCCATCAAATCAGTGAGAGATCCAATGATCCTAGGGCCATAAGAAGGCCATGGTGCCCCTTTAGTGGCCTAAATGTCCCTATAAATCTTCTACATTGTCATGATTTATGGCCCTAGGGCCACAAGGTTCCCTCTAATATAGTGAGAGATCCTATGGCCCCACAACCATAGCGCAGCCATGGTGCTCATGTATGTGCTCTTTACCATGCATAATTGCACCTTTTGTGCACTTGCTTGCCTATTTTTACTAAGGACTTGTGCAACCATTTCCATGGTTTTATTAGTGAGTCTTTTTTATGTACCATCCCTCATATCATGTTAATGACTTCCTTGATGCACCATAAACTCAATCATGCTTCCATCCCTTTGCATGACATAATATACCAAGAAATCAATACAAAAAAATGGATGGTTGTCCACAATAGTAACAAGTAATCTTGCCCTCAACTCCATCAAATAACTCATCCATAGATGGTAATCTACGCATGCCACCATTGAAGTGTGTGGTGTTTGACTTACCAAAGCTAGCAAAACTTGGACAAAACTCACTGAGAGCACCTACACATTGAAGTGTGTTGTGTTTGACTTACCAAAGCTAGCAAAACTTGGACAAAACTCATTGAGAGCACCTACACATTGAATTTTGTGACATACTCTAAGAAATGCGATGGTGAAAGTTTTTCATTTGGTCCAGTACTGTGGGTTGTACTTATGTTCCATATCATCTATTGGACGAGTCCTCCCTAGGGTCAATGAAAACTCAAACACTATGTTACCATTGTATGCTTTTGGAATTTCTTGCACTTGTTTCCTTTGAAAGAAGATTCGTTGATGTGTTTGGATTTGTTATTGTCCTAAAGAATACAAGATACTAGTTGTCACCTTATCATAGCAATGTTATCCAATGCTTGCCCCCCATAAGGTTGTTCCTTCATTGGGTTCTTAAGGTCTATAATGTAGAGAGCATCCAAATGAGAAAAAGCCATTCCATAAGAATTTAAATGAATGTAATCTTTGATCACCAGCATGAAATTTGTAGAGAGAGAGGTTTCCACAACATGGAAATGCTCTCCCAAATGATTTTTAGTCTTATCTAGTGGCACTATCAATTCTTTGTTCCCAATCATGACAATGGCATGCAAAGCACTCAATGTGTGGTGCAACATGTTCTTGTAGGTATATACCTAATTTAAAAAATAATCTTCCCATTGGTAAAGTGTAGAGCCCTCTCAAAAGAACGAAAGAATATACTGGATGACATGATCATGGTAGAATTTAGGAAACTAGCACTAGCTTGGCAAATGAGAGAGACAATTCATAACCTTGCGTAGGAGAATTATGAGTATGCTGTGTTAACTCTAAAAGTTATTTACTTATTTTAATAATTGTTTGAAATAAAGATTAATTTATTTTTCCTTTATATTTGAATTCTTTTATGTGAAAGGGTGTTTGAGACGCATGATGTCATTGTTCATAATATATCATTCATCCTACTACATGATCGAAAATTTGAGCAATTTATCTTAGTTTTCTATTTGAATTATTTTATGTGAAAGGGTGTTTGGGATGCTTGATTTCACCGTTCACCAATAAAGATAAATCGCTCATCCTACAACCACCAAGTAAACCATAAAACCTTGGTATCATCGAGTGGGTGATAGCAAGTGATAACCACCAAGTAAATTGACTATTAACACTATCTATATGAAAGTCTGAACATATGTTCCAATAGAGCATGAAATATTCAAAATTCTTATTTAAATTATTAATATCTTGTAGCTGCAAGATATTAATAATGCAATTCAAGACTTCCTTCAATTGTAAGATATAGTTCTCTACCAACTTAATCCAAATCTCATGACATAGAGGAATCTACATATACACATTCATCTTGAAATATGCGTCTATTAAGTTAACACAACAAACTTGAATAAATTTACTCACTTTAAACCCTAAGCTCTAAACTAGTTTAAAGCGTAAAATACCTCCAAGTGTGATTAAATACTTCAACACAATACCATGTAAATTTCATGTCTAAAAATAAATTTTCTAAACCTTTTGTAAGTGTGAATTTATATTCCAATATCCTGGCAAACATGATCTATTTTTCTAAACCTTAAGTTTGAGACTATGCTCTACTAACACAAAAACAACTAGGCATACATAAAAAAGATTGCATTGTGAAAAAATCCCATTATTTTGAAATTGTGAAACCTACCTTTTTAGTAGTTTTATTTTTATATACTATTTCTAAAGCTTTATTTACTAGATTTTTGTTTTCTTATTTTGTATTTTACACATTTTCTCTCTCAAGTTGTAGGGAAAATCCTATACTTGCATTATAAATCTTGAATGAGAAGAGAAAACTAAAATATTTTGATGAAAGATATTGAAAATCCTATACTTGCATTGAAAAACTTGAATGATCGAGAAGAGAGACCTAATCCTAATCTAAACATTTTTTGGAAAATCTTATACTTGCATTGAAAATGTTGAATGAGAAGAGAGACCTAACATATTTTGACCAAAAGATATTGCATTGAAAATATTGAGTGAGAAGAGAGACCTAACATATTTTGAATCTAGTACAAACATTTTTTCAATCGAATGGAAAAAACTATTAAGATGTTTTGTTCAAAATACAAAGAAGCTAATTGATACAAACTTTGTTGGAAATAGGGCTGCAGGGAAACTCACACATCTTGGAGAAGATGAAGAAGCTCAAGGCACACAACAAAGAGTATATTGATTAGTGCACAAATGAAAGATAAGCTAACTCTAGAATGATGGGTGTATGTATAATGTATGGGGGAAAACGGGGGAAAAACCTCTTAGTGAGGGAAAAAATGCTTCGGTGGTCCTAAGTGTGTCCGACACATCATTACCACATATGTATGGTGACAAAGTCCCCCTTGGGAGTGATGTGGTGAACATGAAGTAGCACATAGTGTATAGCGAAGTGCCAGGCCCTGAGTGCCCCTAGTAAGGACATGTAAGAAGCCAATTAGGTGTTCCCCCTAGTAATATATAGATGGGACATAATTATCCTTATGACACCAGAAGAGAAGGAAGAAATTCTCCCTTACAAAATCTCCAAGTCTAAATGAAAGCAAAAATGGAATTCTCTTTGCCGACGGATTGTTGTAAAGTTTAGGTACCTCCTTTCAATCTTATAATTGTATCTTAGTATGCCTATTTTATAGTGGTAATTTACTGCTTCCAAACAATTAGATTTCATACTTATGCTCTTCATCCAAATAAATGTGCATATCACTTCAATCATTTGTCATTCTCTCTCTCTCTCTCTCTCTCTCTCTCTCACTCACTCTCTCTCTCTCTCTCTCTCACACACACACACACACACACACACACACACACACACACACACACACACACACACACACACACACACACACACATGCCCAACTAACTAATCCTAGATTCCACTTGTAACGACATGGTAAGTGTTTGGATGACTCTTTCCATTAGGAGAAATATGGACCTTGCATGGGCCTTGTAAGGAATCCTAATTTTTAGGGATTAAGGCTAATGTTGTGTGGGGTTAAAGGGACTATGGCATTGAAGAAGGTACTTTTGATCGAGTAGGCTTTTCTAGCCTTCTTTTAAGACAAATGTAGGATGTGGACCTAAGGGGTTAGTTTCTCTCTCGAGCTTTTTTAAAGTGAAGGAAGTATAGGGGTGTGACCACATCAGCAAAAACGTGGTTCAATAAGAGTCAAAATTTGACTTTAAAAAAAAACTCATTTGTACTTATTATTTAATTAAAACTCTCTCCCAACATATATACATATCCAAAAATCATTTTTTGACCCTTTTTTTTATACCTACAAGCCTAGAAAGTCCATTTATTAAAAAAACTTTAAAAGTAAAAAACACTTTGTTCTCTCCTCCTCCTCTTTTCTGTCTCCCTCTTCTCTCCCTCCCTGCCCCTACCTTCCTCCTCCTCCCTAATCTCTCCCTGCCCCCCCTCCTTTCTTCTTCCTCCCTCTCCCTCCCCCTCCCTGGTCCCTCTATCTTTTCATCCTTTGCTTCCTCACACAACAGCTGCCATGGTGCTCACGGACATCACAGATCATTTGTTTCCACCACCACATACTCTACACACCAAAAGCATACATATTCACTTACCCACGGCATTTGCATCGAAGGCCGCATGTGAAGGTGATCAAAGGTCTGCATCATAGGAACATCGCACCACTAGTGAGAGGAATGTTGACATTTGGGTGGACGGCCATTTGTACCCTTACGATCCTATAAGCTACTTCCATCCATCCTTTGGTAGCCTTTCGACATTTCTTCAATATCTTGGGAGGGGAGAAGCATGCTTGTTAGGCTATTGCAAGCGGTTGTGTCTTTCAGAACATAATCTCAAAACAAGATTTTTTCATAGCATAATTTTGAAACAACATAATTCCAAAACAACATGACGAGATGGTGGCATAATTTCAAAATAAAATTACTCCAAACCACAATTTCACAAGACAAACCATAATTTCAAAACAATTTTTTTTCAAAAATTTTCACCTCAAAATGGCATAAAAATTTAAAGCATTGAAAGTCTAAAGCATGAAATTTTATTTTGTCAATATACAAATTAATTTAAATTAATTTAATATACATTAAAATTTTGAGCACTCGCATGAGGCCTATTTGAGAAATAAAGGGTCTTGTAAACGCCCTTGAACCTACAAAAACGCACACACACACACACACACACACACACACACACACACACACACACACACACAATGTTAAACCTTAAACCTACAAGCAAACTTGAAAAGAATTTCACCTTGGTGCTAGAGAGTAGTCCACAAGCAAGATTTTCACCCCCGGCAAGTTGTTAGGCACCAGATCTACAGTAGGTGAGGAGGAGGAGGGCAAGAGAAGAGGCGCAAAAACTAGAGAAATGCTAAGGGAAAGACCCGCGAGTTCTTTTTTTGTAGGGTCCATCGATACAGGCATTGGTTCAGGCGTCGGACAACTCATCTATACAGGCGTTGCAAGAGACATCGATATCTGCGTCAAAAATTCAAAAATGAAAATTTTAAAAAAAATCATCTCCCTCCATACTTACCTACACATACACCGATGTCGCCCGCCATTGACACCAGTAATTTGGCACCGAAAATTTAAGCGACCTCATGTAGTGAAGGTTAAAGGGGTCCAAATGAGAGATGGTCTAACAAAGAGCAAGGCTAGCTAATGGAGCTGAAAGACCTTAGGGTTAAATTCATTAAAGGCCTCCAAAGGTTAGTGTTAAAAGTCCTTTGACCTTAGGCAAGCTAGGGTTGTGCTTGAGGTGGTAACTCGGCCCAAGCTTGAGGTGCTTGTCATGCTTGCTGACTAAGGTGCTTGAGGTGCTTAATGACTAAGTTGCTAAGGTTCTCCATGACTAAGGTGCTTAAGGGGTTCAAGGTGTTCCCAAAATTCAACATGATCCCTACTCAAGGGGGGGCGAGCCCTCATTGTAGGAGCTAGAGAGAGCACACACACACACACACACCCTCACACAAAAGCCTTGCCTAATGAAGCAACATGGACACATGTCAAGTTCCTCTCCATGTTGCCATCATAAGGTGCCGAAAGCCTAATGGTTGGCCTCTCAAGGGGTCCAATGATAATTTGGCTAATTTAATTAATTGTGTTATGCATTTATCAAGTCCTCTCTATCAAAGGGGTAAGGGAGACACTTGTTCCAAGGCTAGCATGTTTGCTTGATACGCACTCTGCATGTGATTGGCTAGGCTTGAAGGGGTCGAATGAGCTTCCACCATGAGCTAGAAGAGGGGGTTGACCCAAGCAAGGAGGGGGACTAGCTTGGGGAGCTTATACTCTCCCACACACACACACACACACACACACACACACACACACACACACACACACACACACAGGCAAAGTGAAAGAGCTCCCTCTCCTTCTCCAATTAGCTTGTCGAGAAGTTGAGAGCCTACACCAACACTCTTGGCTATGGAATGCGAATCCAACCAAGAGCCATGCTTCAATGCTTAATCTTGGTATCTTGTTCATCATTACTATGCTATGCAAGAAGAGTGATGATAAGTGAATAATTATCTCTTTCTCATGCTACTTCTTCTTCCTCTTCCCCAATAGCTCTCTCCACCTTCGAAGGTGTTTGAGGCCTTGGGACTGGGGCCGGGGGTGGTAAATGCATTCACAAGTTTATGTTATGCTTGTGATGCATGAAGCTTTCCATCTTCATTGCATCACCTAGGTCACAAGGAACACAAATACTGTATTGTACCAAGTCTCTCTTGATGGGAGAATCTATAATACAAAGGCCTATTATAGGGGGGACCAGCTCCACATAAATCGGGCCCTCAACCGTTGTCATGTTCTTAATTATCTCTCTTGCAAAATTATTGTTCATGCCAAGTTAATTAAGACTAATGGTTATGTTTCTACCGCTAATTAAGTTCACCCTCTATGTTCTCAAAGTAGTCTCATAAAAATGCTCATCCTAATTCTCTTAATTCCGCTATCCTCAAAGTATATAGGCAATTTCCATTACATCTCCTCCGACTCAGCAACCTCAACAATGTAAATGATGGTCATGACTTTGATCAACATGTTAGTCTATATATAATCTATGTCCAACCTTCCTTTATTTATTGTCAGGGCTAGTTAAAGGCAAGATCTATGGCAGACCAAACATTTCTTTTAATGCAAATCAATGACTACTCTAGCACCATGGCATAATGACAATCAATCTTTAGAGGCCATGTTAAGCATTCCTGTGGATAGTGTGGTATGGAAGCACATTGAAGACACATACATGGACAGTTTTCATGACTTGGATTGGCAGGATAGTGTTAGCCCATTGGAGGGAATGTTCTAGATCTTATATGAGGATGTAAAGAAATAGTGAGAAGGTGATAACTATGCCTATAGTAGAGGAGAGTGGAACCGGTGCATTATCCTATAGATCTTGAGACATTTCCATCTTTCATGAGTCTAAGATGGCTGCACAATGCTATGATTAGATCCCAACAACAAGGTGAATAGGTAATAAATGAGGAGTGGGAGTTTTTGTGAGGTTATAGTTCTCAAGATCATCTCTAATCTCATGATATTTTGCTATTTACCATGGATACTTTGTTGAGTGGCTTGTCCAATCCTTAATGGCTTTTCCAATTCTCAGGGCAAAGCGGGTTGACACAAATTTTTTAATAAATTTATTATGGGGAGGCTAGTTAAAATACCAATTCATTATATTTTGGCACAATTGCTCCTAATGCAACTAACTAGATGTATTTCAATGCATTGAAGACATATCTTCTTTATTTTTGGCTAGTTTATTTTTAGTATCAAGTCTAAAAGGTTCTACAATTGATATTTGGTACAATGAAAGATCGTGATGATTTTTTTGAGCAAGATTGTTTACTCAAAGTTTACTTGTTGACCACTTAGGCTAGGTGTCTCATACAATTTTCTTGTTTCTTCATTTTACTACCTTTCTTGCACTTTCTTCTTTGTACACACACATAAACACATTAGAGATATTTGGAGGTTAAATGGAGATCCTTTAGAGGAGAGAGAAAACAGAGCGCACCCAATAGGGAGGAAGCCAACGATACATTGTATAATTTTTGAAAATCATCTAGAAAATGCAAAAAAATCTAGATTCTTGCAAAAATACCCGTTTTCTTCACCAAAAGTGACTCATGTAAGGTCAAAAAAAGATTAGTGGGTAGATGTAGGAGGGAAGGTTTTGAAAGGAAAGGGTAATTTTGGTGTCCCGCATAGGTGTTCTTGAACCTATTTCCTTTTCCTCAACTCTCCCTCCTCACCTTTCTCATCTACGTCTTTTTCTCGCCTTCTTCAGCACCTTCATTTGAAGTGAGCCTAACTCACCTTCTATCCTCACCTTCGTCCTCAAGCCACCCTTTCTTACCTCTTATTCTAGCTAGATGGTCTCACATCATATCACTTCTAGATGCTATGCAAGCTCCTTGACGTTTACTTCAAGGCCTCACAAACCTGCAACTTTAATGTTCTCTATCATTGTGCCTGATGAAGATAGATGGACATAAATATTTATCTGTAAGTGGTCTTGGGTGCTTATAAAGCCACTTTAGAAGGAAGCACAAGCGCGATGAAAGTGTCTTCAAGTGGTCATGGAAGGGAATTTCATTGCCTTTAGAATCTAGCAAGGCAAGATAATAAATAGAGCATTCTTGGTGTAGCATGTATACATGCATAATTAGCTTGCTATGGCACTTGGCCATGACATAGGGCTCCCATCTCACATAATTAGCTTGCTATGGCACTTGGCCATGACATAGGGCCAAACTATAAGTTATTGTTTCTTTATACCTAGTGTTTAAGTTGCACATGATTTTGATTTCAACAAGTCTTATCGAGAAGATCCGTGTTTGTTTGAGATATTATATTATTACTATGTTAGCAATCAATGCTAAGAAGTGGCTTCAAATACAAAGCAAAGACTCTAATTAGGGTATCTAAAACCTTTTGCATAACTATCCAACGACACTCGTGGGTATTTGGCAATGACTTTATCATTCTTGAACTCATTGAGATAATATTCTCCTAGCTCTTGTTGTCATTGAAGAATTGTCTTCTTCCATCTTACCATCCCCATTCCTCACAAATTTCTCTAACGAACATAGGTAAAGGGAGCTTTGAGATACACAACTCAATTGACTTCTAAAGTACTCTGCATTCACATAGAATGTTTTACTTTTGGTTGAGTCTATGATATCTATTTATGATTCAAAATATGAGCAACACTACAAGAGGTTCTTCACAATTGACGGCCTTAGCGACGGAAATACACGGGGATTTTTTTACCCCCGGCGCCACTATAAGCGTCGCTATGCACGTCGAAAAGAGAGCGTCGCTATTTGCATCTCTATTTGCATCTCTATTTGCATCGCTATTAGTGTCTCTATATGCGTCTCTATTTGTGTCGCTATATAGAGACGCATATAGCAATGCAAATAGAGACGCAAATAGAAACGCTAATAGCGACGCAAATAGAGATGCAAATAGAGACGCAAATAGCAACGCTAATAGAGACGCAAATAGCGACGCTGCAAGTCCAAAAATAGCGACGTATATAGCGACGCTCGATAATAATTTTTTTTTTGTTGGCAAGGCATACATTACCCTGCCACCCCATCAACCATTTTGAACATAAAGTTTCCAAAACTAAGATGCAAAAACTGACAAAAGTATATCGATAAAAGTGAATTGACAAAGTAATAAATTGACAAAATTATACACATCATAGGCAAAATCACTTGATTGTTAAGCTTTGATTAAAATGTACTAGCTACAACGCAGTTGTCATTAATTATTGAAAAAATACATTGTTGGCCAATATTTACAAAATTGACGTACACACGTCATCTCCTAATACATGCTGTGAAAAAATAAAACTATTGCTATCTAGCTACGGCTACTTTGACGCCAACTAATCTGACGTCTCATCGCGTTCGAGTGGCACATCTGTCGGATACTGCAAAAAAAAAAAAAAAAAAACAATGTAAGTATAAATATATAATTACAAAACAATCTAATTTTTAGCTTATTATTAAAATATAACAAATGTAAGAGTGTAAGGTTAAATACTACCCAAGTTGGAGCGATAACTCTGAATGTCCATAAAGACATTTAAGCCCTTTCTGTCCGCATACTCGCGCTTGTATGGTGTGGCAAAGTCAAGAGTACGTATGGCAAGCTGTAGACAAATCCGCAAGAAGAAACGCCAGATATACAAGCCGTTTTTGAAGTCTGTGCACGTTTTTCTATGGAAAAACGCAAATGGACTTCAGAAACGGCTCGTGCGCTTGCCCAGACCATCCATAGTTGATTAGGTAAGCTTTAGGCAAAGTCAAGAGCACGTATGACAAGCCATAGACAAAACCGCAAGAACATTCCAAAGGAAGAAACACTAAAAATAAACTTACAACGATGCAAAAATGAACGAACTTTTTTCATGATTCTTTTGAATGAGTATCCTTTTTCAACTAGTAAAGAATTAATAATATGGCAAGATTGAACAACAAAAGTAGATTTAGTAAAACAAAGAGGAGAAAATCTAAATAGTTGAGAACAAATGACACCGTACCTAGCTAAAAGAGAAATGTTCGAAGAAATGTGAGGCATACGGATGATTTTTAGATTGGCATATTCTGGTTCAAGACGCTTATCATAGATATCTACTTCTACGATGCAAAAATGAACGAACTTTTTTCATGATTCTTTTGAATGAGTATCCTTTTTCAACTAGTAAAGAAATAATATGGCAAGATTGAACAACAAAAGTAGATTTAGTAGAACAAAGAGGAGAAAATCTAAATAGTTGAGAACAAATGACACCGTACCTAGCTAAAAGAGAAATGTTCGAAGAAATGTGAGGCATATGGATGATTTTTAGGTTGGCTGCATATTTTGGTTCAAGACGCTTATCATAGATATCTACTTCTAATCCCAAGGGAGTCTAAAAAATCTTAAGGTCTAAAAAGGCACAACAATCACTATTTGTGGTACAGTTAAGTTCACAAAACTCCTTGGGATAAATTCCTCCACCTATAGAACTCGAATTCAAGTACATAAAATCTTGAAAAGAAGGAACGTCAGGGACAAAAAGATCATCTACAAAGCGTCTTACATTGCATAACTTGTGCAAAAATATTGGGCAAGTGTTAGCAAGGACAAGACACTCCATAAAATCAAACTCATAAGTAAAAAGATAGAAATTAGCAAGAAAAACAGCACAATTGGTGCCCATAGGGATACCAATTGTTTGCTTGAAAAGAGAGTCGCCGATGGTTATATATAAATTGTCCAAAAGAAAATCTAACCAAGATATGATGTCAATGTCATCTACAATCCTGGTGAATCTCTTTCTTCCTTTGTCTACATCTACATTCTTATTTTTCAGCCATAAGAAGTCAAAGTTCAAGGCTGACTTTTTTACTAGCAATGCCTTGTACCTATCCTTCTCAAGCTTGTACGCAAAAACTTTTGAAATAAGAGACTTGACTCTAAATTTAAGTTCCTCCAAAATTTAGCTTCGTGTATAGCGTTGTGAAGTCAAAAGTTTGGAGACATAAAGGAGAGACTTAAAGAATGTTTACGAAAGCTTGAAGATGCGAAGGAAAAAGAGAGCCAAGCTCTGCTTGAAAAAGAACACACAGTCGAAGTGGCAGTGGAGAAAGAATCACATGAAACAACACATAAGAAGATTGACACCAAGATATAGGCGGCCCTACAAGAATGTCGGCTACAAGAATCTTTTGGCCTCAAGGTCAGCATTGGGGGGCTACACTTATCGTGGTGTACCACAGAGGACACCCTTCAGGAAGAAATCACCAAGCTCAATGACATTCTTCAACCTATCTACATCAAGCCTGAAACTGTTGCTTGGATCAATGATACACATAGACATGTGCCACCCAAGCATTGCATACTCACTTTCAAGGACAAAGATATTGAGCGTATGAAGTTGCTACGTCAATCTTGTCTTCTCAAGGGAAAAAAGCTTTGGAATGCAGAAGAATGGACCATGAATCAACTCAAGAGTAAAGCAAGCAAGCTCAAGAAAATGCAAAAAGCATGCAAGCAAGGCAAATGGGAAGTCTACCAAGGTGGCAAAGCGATCATCCAGGAATTTCAAAAACCCAAACCTCTCCCCTCAGCCGACCCTTAGGTTTTTGTTCTCTCTTTTTCCCTACTCTACCCTCTTGATGGACCCTCAGTCCTTAACTGATATGTATCAGCCCGCACTGAGAAGCAGTTGTTGTAATGTTGTGTTTTTGTTCTTATGGGTCATATATGACCTCCGTGGACGATAATTAATCTCTCTCTCTCTCTCTCTCTCTCTCTCTCTCTCTCTCTCTCTCATACTAAAATATTAGTTGAAAGAGCCATTGATCTCGGAAGAGCTAGACGTCCACGATATCAACCGAGGCTCCATCAGAGAATCAAGTCTACTCTAGCGCGATATGGGAGATACCCATTACATCTATTTACAAAGGCGGACATTGACGAAGCTCTTCACCGACCGATGCACTACTTTCTCAGACAATGCCCAATGTTGGAAATTGATGAAGATGATGATGATTTTAGTCTTCCACTTCACTTTTATGTTTGTACCTAGACATTAGATTAGATCCACAAGGAGTTTATCGGATTGGTCTCATAAGTCATTTTGGCATTTTGAAGACGTTAAATATATCATTCCATTTCATTTCTTTATCTCTCTCTCTCTCTCTCTCTCAATGTGTATGTGTGTGTTCTTTATTTACGCATGTGTGTGTACATTCTCTCTCTTTCTCTCTCTCTCTCTCTCTCTCTCTCTCTCACACACACACACACACACAGAGTGTAGAGAGAGAGAAAGAGGGGAAGGGAACATAAGAGAGAGGAGAGGGAGGGAGCATACCTGGCTTTCCCTCCTCTCCTCGTGTGTGTGTGTGTGTGTGTGTGTGAGTGTGTGTGTGTGTGTGTGTGTGTGTGAGAGAGAGAGAGAGAGAGAGAGAGAGAGAGAGAGGGGGGGGGGGGGGGGGGGGGGGAGGTAGGACAAGTATACCTATTGTGCAGAGAGCGCCGAAACTCACATCTACAGATCTGAGTTTCGGGTGCCCTCAAATTATTTTTGCAGGGTCGGCATCTCTATGAGCGTCGCTATGAGCGTCTCTATGAGCGTCTCTATAGTCTTTGTTATATAGCGACGCCGGGATTTTTTCCATTTGAGCGTCGCACTATGAGAGTCACTACATTGAAGGACCTCTTGTAGTGCAAGTTTTCCCTTTCTTTGATTTCTTTTCTTGGTTGCCTTTGTTCCTATCCCCTGGTCCCATACCCGCTTTCTCGCGATCTCCTTTGTTCATTCCATTGTCCCTCTACAATGAAAAAAGTAATTTAATTTATAACGATACTGGTGCATCATGATGTGTAACACTTGTTCCTCCAATGGGGACGAATTTTATCCGTGTTGAAGGGAACAAACTAGTTAAGACAATAGTACAACATATATGTGTGCTTTAACGTGCACAATGGATCAAAAAAGTTTTGGATGATCTAATGCACATCTAATTAAGTTCTACATGTAGGAAGTACAGAGTCTAACCTTGTTTTCCTTGTCTTTTTCTATGGTCCTTGCCTTGTTTTCATATTTTCTCTATCAAATTTGCCTGTTCCTTTTGCCTATCCTTTGGTCTCTCTCTCTCTCTCTCTCTCTCTCTCTCTCTCTCTCTCTCTCTCTCTCTGGCTGGCTCCCTCTTTCTACTTTTCTCCTTGTCTCTAGTTTTCTTATATACAATGCTGATCTTGCCCTTGAAATGTCTTGTATTTCTCTGTCTAAATTGCTCTGAGTATTATTAGGACAGTCAATTTTTGTTACTCGCCCCCCCCCCCCCCCCCCCCCCCCCCCCCCCCCCCCCCCCCCCCCCCCCCCACATTTTGAGGTAATGAGAGGGAATTGTGCATGTTCATGCAATGATGAAGGGAGAGTTTGAGGGAGAAAGAGATTGTGTGTGTCCATGAGAGAGTGTGTGTGTGTGTGTGTGTGTGTGAGAGAGAGAGAGAGAGAGAGAGAGAGAGTGATCATTTCCCTTTTTGAGACACCCTTGTATCATAATTTAGACTCCACTGCCACCAAAGCTAGAGATGGTTTCACCCTAATAATGTGCCTCTCAAAATAGAAGTTCAAGGCACCCCCATGAAACATAATGTTGGTTTTTCCTTTTTTGATAAATAGAAAGAGCATGTTACAAAGAAGGTCGTAGCCTACAGGGTACTAGAGGTTGAAGAGGCTTTGATGGACTTTGTCAACAAGGCAGGAGATAGCCTAGATTATGTGCTTCCACAAAAATAGATATATTTTACAATTTTATTTTGAGAGACAAACTTGTAAATTGTAAATCATGGTGTAAGTGGATTTTGTAACTTACAATGTAACGTGTTATGTTACTCTCTATCCAAGCTGTTGTTTTTTGATCCAATGTAATGTGTTATGTTATTCTCTAAGTGTTCTTGAATTGTTGAAGCTATGTTTGAAACCTCTTGTTATCAACCATCAACCAAAACTCCTTGTCACACATTTTGAACAATCCATTTATCACATGCCAAACCTCCACCTTTGCATTATCAGATGGATCCTTGTGGTCCTTTACTGCATTGCGTAGCTTTCTCCATTTCTCACACTCAATCCTTCTTATGTGATTGCCCTTGTGAACCTTCCAATTGTCTTGTTCATTGTTCTTAAGAGAAAATGCCTTGCCTTCATGCCTCCTACAGAGACCTTTCTAGGAATATCCTTTTCATTGGTTGAGAGCTTAAGGTCCTACTCAATCTGCACATTTCCTCCATGAAGCCCCATATATGATAGGACCTTCTCAATAGCTACAATTCCATTGTGGCATTTATATTAATTTTTTATATTCCATACAAACCCAATGCAAAGGCTAATCAATGTCTCTATGGCATGTCACAATGCATGCATATGACAAATAGTAAGCGTCATTTGCCCTCTCATTTGCCCACTAATAATATCTGGAATGGGGGTTTAGTGAAAGACCCACTCCAATACCTTGTGACCTTAGAAAGTACTTGGAATATAAGATAATAAGAGACCAACCACAATTCCAACCACACCATTCATTTTCAAGAAATAGGACATGCAAACATTACACACAAGAAAGCAACCAAGACATCACAAATTTCATCTCTGATTGTACACTAGTATAGTACACTGGATCATCCTTTGGCATGTGAACCGTAGCTTTTTCCATGAGATTCACTGATTGTACACTAGTATAGTACACTGGATCATCCTTTGGCATGTGAACCGTAGCTTTTTCCATGAGATTTATGGCTAATCTCTCCATATTCTTCTCATTGATAATCTTGCACTCAACCATCTTCAAAACAAAGTTGTGTTCACCATTTGTTTTAGCATGGGTGATGTCATAAAACTCAACCATTTGCTTGTGCAATAGCTCTACATCCATGAAGATTTATTGTGTTCATCATATGCAACTTGCAAGAGGGCCTCTTTTCCCTTAAAATTCCTTTGCTATGTGGTACGAGGCTCCTAACATACTTGGTTCACTTCTTGTTAGTCCTATTTCAAAACCTCGAAACATATGTAGTAGTTGGTAATACTTTGGGCTTGATTTCTTTAGCTTTGAATGCAAGTTTCATAGTACGTCTTGTGTAAGAAGGCGTATCCCTTTTGACTTATACCACACTCATCCATAGCACTCTATAAATGCTCTAGGGAAATTGTACTTTTGCTAAATGAAATGATACACCACCTCCCTTTGCACAGCCTAAATCTCTTCTTTTGTAGAAGTACTTTGGCAATCTTTAATATAAGCTAACCGAAGGTTAATTTATTCGCCTTGTTGGGTTGTTATTGGTACTTGTGTTCTCTTTGTCAGGTTGTAAATCTTTAATATAAGCTAACCGAAGGTTAATTTATTCGCCTTGTTGGGTTGTTATTGGTACTTGTGTTCTCTTTGTCAGTTTGTAAGACAAGCCTACATGGACAACCCTACCTTGGTAAATTTCATAAAAGCAACAAAGATAATATAGTGAAAAAAAGGTAAATAGAAAAATAAAGATAGAATAAAAAAGAGTCAATATAACAAGTGCTTACCTGATTTTTTTCAACCCTTTTTTTGATTCCTCTTGAGTCAACCTTCAGGTTCCCCATGTTTCTCAACTTTCATTTGCTTGACAAAGATCAAGAGATTTGTCTCTATTTCTATACATCTCTACTTGCTTTTGTAGCTTTTTGATCTCCTCTACTTGTTTGCTGATCTTGGCTTCTTGCACCTTACAAAAGTCACTCAGATTACAAAGAGTCATATTTTTGAACTTGCAAGATTAATTTGTCAACTGTAATTTTTGCTGGTTTGACTTACAATAGCCCAATAGGCCATTGCACCATCTCCAACAAACCTTAGAAGTGAGGTGGGTATTGAGAAAGGTGGTGACTACAACATTGAGGATCACTAGGTAAAGAGAACCATCACACCAAATATCGACATTCTTGACTCGAGAACATCTAAGAGCATTCTTTTTAGTTTTAGATGATACAAAGTTCCCTCCTTGCCTATTTTTCAATGGAGCATAAGTACGTAAAAGGTCACTATGAAGATGGTACTTGTTATTGCCATTACAAAGGGTCATTTGAGTCTTCCATGAATACACAAATTGGCTTGGGAACTACACGATGATACAATCTTGCTTGTGAATAGCTCGATAGACCGCCCTTGCTCCATGGATGAAACAAGGATTACAAGCTAAACCAAATATAATTTCAAATCTTAGCTACTTGGAAATCAGTAGACCTTATACATCAAAAAAAGTGTTTTTACAATATCAAGGCACTAGTAATAATCATGCTTTCTTTATTTCAAAAAATATTATTTTTTTTCTTATTTTATAGTGAGAAAATGTTGCAAATACCCCTTTTCTTATGAGGCCCTCCTTTTGACCTCAACAATTCTGTGATGCAAGGTGGGTGATGCCAAAGGTTCATAATGCTTGGTATGTATCTCTGACCGTAGAAAAGAGGGCATACCTTGCATCCCAACATTCATCCCCATCCCAACATCCATCTTTGTCATGTTCCACATCCTCAGAGCAATGTGAATCAACAGTTTCTAGCCGATTCTTACGTGAGCCCTCGTGGCTATGTCACCTTTGGATGCGGATGCTATGGAGGTGGCATCACGGGCAGATCCACCCCGCCTCTTAGCCGCAAAGTGCTTTTCCCCCTAACATCTCTTATCGCTCTCATGCATGCCGATGCTTTACCATCTACTTCATATTTTGTCTAAACATCCCTTATCACTCCCATATTGATCACAACTTCACCATCCACTTTGCATTTTGTCTAAATGTCATATAGTCCTTACTGCCTGCCACTTTGGCCGATGCCGTAGTTGACACACGCCGCTTTGCACCACATGATACCCTTTTATTTGCACCATAGGATACCCTATTGACACCCCTTGGTCACCCCTCTCTTCCAATGCAAGTAGCAATAAGAGCGTTCTTATAGCATAGATCAAAAGTTTAATAACGTACACATGGATGAGAATGAGAAACATCTCCTTTATAACATGCATTAGCATTGCTCCCAGGCCTTTTGTCATCACAACATGAAGAAATAGCAACAAAATGACTCAAGGCGGAAGGACCAAGTCATTTACCTCCTTTGCAAGAGGTTCCTTATGTCGGCCTTTGCCCAAGGTAGAGGAATGCTGCTCCATCAAGTGGATGATGGAAATGATGCAATATTACTACAAGAATGAGCACTAGGATGTTTGCAAAGCAATCAAGCATAGATTAGGCAAGAATAGTGGCTCTAGCTCAATAAATAAGTTGGAGATTTGTCAAAGATGAGCCCTGCAACACCCTTGACTTGTGGAGCTAGCAAAAAGAGGCAAGTGGAGGCCAAGAGTTCACATTACCTTGATAGACGTGACAAGTGGGAAACATTTGAGGAGGATTTTATAAGAATTTTTCATTACTCTTGTTACAGATTTTCCAAGTTATATTTGCTTATTCTAATCTTTTTGTTGTATTTATTACTGATAATAGCTCACCATTACTAAAAGAAAGTCATCTACACTAGAGTGCAGATATGGCGCAAAGAAAGGTCTCCCTCCCTTGATTGAGGAGTTGCGGCATCGAGCTGAATGGTAGCTATTCTGACTTTGAACTCATTTTACATTGAGAACCCATCTCATCTTCAACGAGGAATAGTTGTCATCATGGGAGTAGCACACTAGGGCACTTACATTGTATCTTTAGGCATATGTAGTTATTATGGATGACACACAAATCCCATTTTGTGAACGAACATTAAATTTTAAATTGATATGGTATTGTACTAGTTTTGCATTGACTCACTAATTGTATTGTACAATTTGAAACTAATCAAATACAAACTTTTCTCAAATTTTGTGTCGTTTTTATGTTTATAGCTTTTGTTGTGTTCTTTCAGGTATTCTTTTGTGAGAAAGCCTCATTTTCTATATGTTGGTGGAAATTTCACCAACCCCAATTTTGTTCACCTACAGAAGTTGATATAAGCATTGGTCATTAAGATTCATAGCATCGTATCATAATCAATATTATTAACTATGATAACAATTGTGATAGCAATACTTATACCAACTATGATAATTAATGAAGTCTTTATCAACACTAGTACAGACATCTCATAATTAAAAATCCATACTTGATGAGGACGAATATGATATTTTCATCTATTTTGTGGGTTGTAGGTTGTCATGTTGCATGTGTGAGAGACTTTTGATCATCATAATGAAATTTTGATGGGTGATTGGGAGTAAATTGAGAAATTCAAACCTGTACATTAGACACTTCCTTTTTTCCATGTTGGGGTTGTACACATATGGGGTGTGCAATTTACATTTTTTAGGACTATGCAACTAGTCAGTTTGAACCATCGTGTTTACACGAGGACCATGGCCACCTTTTATAGAAGCATAAAAAAACATATTAATGATCTTTTGTGGTAATTTTGGGGAAAAAAACCAGTACTCCTAGCAAGTTTGTCATTTTTAAAAGTCCTTAAGTTGAAGATCGAAGACAAACTGCGTATGGGAAAATTAAATGAGATATTAATTTCCTCGCTATTTGGTCATGGTGGGCTTCCAAATTAGAAGTAGTGCTTCCTTTTAAAAAAACAAAATATTCTATAGGTAAATCCATAGTACGAAGGTTATAGGATTTTCTAGACCACAAACACATTTCTCTACAAAGTTGAACGGGTTGTATATTAGAATTTAGGGTTGTCGCAATTGTAGCACCACAATTTTTATTCTAGACATAGAACTAGGTACAAAAATATTACATTTTGCTCATTGTGATGACATGTTATCAATGTTCCTAAAGCTACGTCACTCATCATTAGTACCAAGGATAACTTTAAGGATAAATTTCTTGATGCAATTTGGTATCCAATTTCATATATTACCATAGAATGTATAGAATGTGCTAAAAAAGCATAAACAAATCCATACTAGAACGGGAACTAATAACTTTAAACACAGACATGAAGTACTAAAATTGCAAGTATGAAAAGACTAGCTTCCACAATGTGACCTTACATCATCAAATTATAAAGATATTAAGACATTTCTTTACAAGCTACATAGTTTCAAGGCTTACTTCTCACGATAACCAAAAAATTGCAAATGGTTTGTAGCTAGTTGGAGCCATGCATGTTTGCCAAAATCGGAGTTCAATTTACTTTTAAACGGCTAAAAATTGCAAAATCCCAAATAAATTCTAAATTTTTGGGGGGGTCACTTAATAATTATGTGACTATCACATGAGTGCAGCAGGGTTATTTAATTTTATTTTTGACACATTTTCATATACAAAAGGGTACCGTAAAATGAAATCGAGAAGAAAATACATAGATTGAATAGGAAAAGGGAGTATTTTATTTTTCAAGAATTCGTAGATGAAGATTTTTTAAAATAGTCCTTGAATGCATGTGATGTACATGATTTATACATAGTGACCTCCCCAAGGATGGATTCCCAGCTTGGCTTGAAGAAAACTGGTAAAATCCTAAGTGTGCCCATTTTTTCTTTGGTAAGAAAACATGTTTTTCACGAGCCCTTGTTGTGTGAGACATGCGCGGGCCTTAGAGATGCGCCCTACCTAGCGTTTGAGGGGGCTAGAGTGGTTGCTATAGTCATGTCACGTAAGTTCTCTGAGATGGTCCCATCATCCACAGTTCTCCTATAGGGTACTGCTTTTCCATCTGTGTCACAATTGCCTACAATTTGATAAATGTTCGTCATCATTTTCCATTTATGCGAAGAGAGTTTTTGATGTTGTATAAATTTTTATATGTCTTTGTAGAATTTAATTAGGAAGAAACAAGGAAAAGTACAAGGAACCCACAAGTGGGGGGTGGGTTTTTCCCATTACAAAGGTTAATGATCTAGAAGATCCTTCATCCTAAATCTACTGGCTTGATAGTATAAGGGTGAAAGCATGGTTTGGTGGTACAAAAAAAGGACCTATTTTGCTTCTACCTGGTTGGTACTTCTACATATGTCCACACTTTGGAGGGAACCTTTTTTTTCATCTATGTTAAAGAATGGTAGGAGGGAAATTTGTATGATTTAAACTTTCCGTGAAAGAAAACGTGGGTGGGGCAATAAGTAATGGGAGTGGTGTTTTGAAACCGTGCCAAAAGTCCCATCACAGACTGCGTTTGTGAGTGGCGCAGTTGCTCAACACATTTTTCAGCTTCCGCCTTGCTCTCTTACTACATCGCCTTCTGCAAACCACTACAGTTGCAGGTAACAAGCTCCCCGGCTACTCACAATCAGGAAGATGAGGACGCCAGCGAGGAAATCAGCAGCCAAAGCATCACCGGACAATGGGAAAAAGAAGAAGAGGACAATGGATGCAAAATCCTCTCGGAACATCGACACCCCAAATACGAGGGCTAGCAAGGGGGCCTCCTTTGTGGAGAGGGAGAAACCTGCTGTGTCCATGGAGACTTCATTTAAGCCTGGGCCTCTTTTTGCCGATGATGAGACTCCACGGTCATCTACAACATCTAAAGGTAGGTGCTATTAGAGCTGTGCGTTTTCTGGTGATTTACCATTTTCTTTTCCATGCATGCAAGCTTCTGCATGTCTTTTATCTGATGAGGTCTGCATTTGCTTTTTTTGCATGCAGCA
Organism: Adiantum capillus-veneris; assembly: GCF_014529385.1. Classification (NCBI taxonomy): domain Eukaryota; kingdom Viridiplantae; phylum Streptophyta; class Polypodiopsida; order Polypodiales; family Pteridaceae; genus Adiantum; species Adiantum capillus-veneris. The sequence goes on from NC_140936.1 coordinate 94,655,349, forward strand.
AGTACATGTGCATGTTTGGGATCTTCTTAGGAATTTAGGGTTTAGGAAAGTTACATGTATAATTAAGCTGCTCTTTTAATGATTGCTAACTTGCATGCATGCAAGTGAAAAAATCAGTATATGTTGTGCATGAGCATAGCACAAAGTTGAAGCTCAGTAGGGATGTCAGCATAACCAAATTTGGTTAGTACCAAATTTGGTACTAACCAGTACCAAATTTGATACTAACCACAACCAAAATTGGCTTTGTACACAACTGAATTTTGCAATTGTCACATGAATGACATACATTCATTTCATTCCATGTGTTTTGTTTTCCACAACTGAAATGAGGCATATAATGAGGGCATGTCTTTACTTGCGTGTTGTTTCCACATCGCAGGAAAAAACAAGATGGAGGAGTACCCTATCTTGACAAAGTTATGCTATACAACACAAGAGCTTCATGATGAGTATGGTTTGAGCATGGAGGGGGTGCTGCCAAAGGATAGTACAGAAGATGACATCCCCGATGACCAGTGGCTCACTGTATTCAGGCATTCCAGCCAGAAGAAGACAAAGATTTACTTAAATCACGTGCAGCCACGGCTTCAAGATGAATGCAGGTTCCTGTTCCATAAGGTGTACCAAGCCCCACCATCATGTGGGGTGATCACTACAAAATTTGCCCGTTGTTTTGCATATGAGAAGTGTCATGCAGCCACAAAGGACCCTGCGGGCCATAGGGTTGCATGGGCCAGGTTTGGTGAGAGTGTACTCAACATGTGTTCCTCCCGACCAGGAGGCTTGGAAAAGAAGGTTGAGAATTGGCGAAAGGCAAATGGTGCGTCCCAAGGAGGCCACTCGTCAAATACCAAGAAGCCCTGACTTACGCCAGTCGGTAGCTAGTATGCCCCCTACACAGAAAGTCCCCCCACAACGTCATGAGGAGAAGACACCTGATTATATTATGGACCTTGAAGCTATGGTTGGGAGAGTCCCTCGGACATGTGTCGGGGTAGCCGATAGGCTGAAAGAGCTGACAATGTCTCTGAAGTAGAAGAAGGAAACACTCTTGAGGGCAGAGGGTTCCAATAAACTTGTTAAGCAGATTATGGACGACATCAAGGAATATGAGACCCAACTGGAAACACTGAGAGAGGCCAACACTGGCGAAGACGCAAAAATCAATGTGATAGAAGCTGATTTGGCTGCCAGTCGAAGGATGCTACGCCGATATGGAATCAGTGAAGATACGTCATTGCTCGACAAGGAGATTCTAGAGCAACAGGTTCTGGTAGTTTTGGGAGTTTTTGGTAGAACTGTTTATGCTTGGTTTGGTTGGATTGGTAGTGTTAGGTACCTTTGGTAGAACTGTTAATGCTTGGTTTGGTGGGATTGGTAGTGTTAGGTACCTTTGATAGAACTGTTTATGCTTAGTTTGGTGGGATTGGTAGTATTAGGTACTCATGGTAGAACTGTTTTTATTTTAGGTAGTTTATGGTTTCCTTCTGTCTTATGGTTTGGTATTTCTGTTACTATGAAGAAGTTTTGGTACTTTAAGGTACTTTCTGATAGTGCTGCAAAAGGTGTTATGGTAGTTTTATTCTGATAGCTTTGGTAGTTTTGCTAGTTTTGGTACTTTTAGGTACTATTTGAAAGTGCTGCAAAAGTGTAATTGGTAGTTTGATTTTGGTAATTTTGGTAGTTTTTGAAAGTGCTGCAAAAAGTTTTTCTTTGGTAGTCTTGGTAGTTTTGGTTGTTTTGGTACTATTTGAAAGTTTGATTTTGGGAGTTTTGGTACTTTTGGTACTATTTGAAAGTGTTGCAAAAAGTGGCTTCTATAGTTTGATTTGGTAGTTTTGGTACTTTTAGGTACTATTTGAAAGTGCTGCAAAAAGTGGGTTTGGTAGTTCAATTTTGGTAGTTTTGGTACTTTTAGGTACTATTTGAAAGTGTTGCAAAAAGCTTGTTTGGTAGTTTGATTTTGGTAGTTTTGGGTACTTTTAGGTACTATTTGAAAGTGCTGCAAAAACCTTCTTTGGTAGTTTGATTTTGGTAGTTTTGGGTACTTTTAGGTACAATTTGAGAGTGATGCAAAAAGCTTGTTTGGTAGTTTGATTTTGGTAGTTTTGGTACTTTTAGGTACTATTTGAAAGTGCTGCAAAAAGTGGCTTTTGGTAGTTTTGATAAGGTTTGGGCAGTTTAGTTCTGCATTGAGGGTATTTATATGTTTTTGGTACTATATGATTCCCGAGTTTGGTAGTTTTTGGTAGTTTTGGTAGTTTGGGTTCTGTTTCGTAGTACAGTACTTAGAAGTACTAGTCTCGGTATGACTTCTTGGTAGTTTTTGAAACTAATTGGGACCGCTGGTTGTCAACAGGCTGAGTATGACACTCTGGAGAAAAAATGGAAGGAAGGTCAAGAGCATACCCTATTTGTGAAGGAGATGTTGTCTGATATCAGGCTTGGGAAGAGGTACGTTCCTACTATATCCTAGGCCCCAGGTTAATGATTCGGTAAATGTGATCCCGGTGTTTGGTATGTGTGTTGCATGCGGTGAGCCCTTGGAGTGCGCACATGTAGTCGGAACCTTCATGCTAGAGTGCCGACACCAGTATCATCCCTTGTGCTTCAGTGCTCTGTTACAAAGCAGGGATCAGTGTGTCAAACCGGGTTGTAATATGGTAATCTCTGATTTGGCAAAGTCCTGGGCCAGTGGGCTTCAAGTTGTCAAGAGTAAGTATGTGTGCATTTTTGAATACATATGCACACTTGCAACTCAGTGAGGTTTTCATACAAGTTAGTATGTGCTGTCTTTCTTTGTGTTTGCAGAGGAGCAGGATGTTGCAGTTGCTGACCAGCACGCCACAAAGTCGGCTGCAAGTCGAATATGGGACGTGGATGAGGTGACAAGGGAGATATCAGATGTTCTCCACGATCTGAAGCAAGGTAATTCTGTAGGGAAAGACAATGTGACGGGACAAAGATGTGAGGCAACAGGTGACAGCGAAAGTAAAAGTGAGGAGGAGGCCAGAGATGATAAAAAGACAGGTGACAGCGAAAGGAAAATTGAGGAGGAGGCCAGAGATGGTAAAAAGACCAAGGACAAGGAGGAAGGTAAAGTCCCTGTTGTTGTGGACCTGGATGCGGAGGAAAGCCAGGATGCTGCCAACACAAAGCTCGATGAAGCAACGGCCAAGAAGGGAGAGGAAGAACCCACAAAGGGGGGTGTTGGGGAGGGGGTGGAAACCACAAAGGGGAGTGAAGGGGAGGTCAAAGAGGGGTCGGAAGGCAACAAAGATCGGAGGGAGGCCGAGGATGAGCAGGAAGAAGTACTTGCGAACGATACTGTTGTGGACAGCACCGACGGGGGCGTTGACTCTACTGCTGCCGATGCTGTTTCGAAGAGGAGAGGTGATTCCCCTGGTTCTGTGACCCTGCAGGAACTTTTTTGTTTGCAGAGAAAGAAGCGCAATCGCGCCCGAGATCAATTATCCCGTGCATGCAAACTGTAGCCAGTGAGAATCTATTGTATTCCGCACTTTGTGCGTTTTAGTGACTGAGTCAACTTGATTTTTTGGCCCTGAGCTTTATCTTTTCTCTCTATCTAGTTCTGTGTTGGTATGTTACCTTTCGTTACATTACTGTTTCAGTTGTCCTCACTATATGTGCATTACAGTACCGAATTTGGTACTTTTTGGTACTGTTGAACTTGGGTGCACGTATGTCCACTATTACAGTACCAATTTGTACTTCTTAAACTTGCGATTTCGGATAGTCCTTATCACTTGTGCAATACAATACCAAATTTGGTAGTTTTTGGACCAGTTTTCTGTTTTAGATATGATGTTTGCACTGTGTATTTGTCCCCACTCATTATGTTTGTTGGTGCTGTAGTAAGTTGGTGGCTAGACGAGACACCGGCAAGCACATTGTTGCAGCCTGATGTGGCTGCTAGACGCGGGCGGATGATTGTGCTTGATCTTAATGGCGTGCTACTAACCAACTGCAGCGAAATCCCTGAGGAACTTGAGTGCCTGCCAAAGGAGCACACGCCACGGGTAGTCCATCTCGGAGGGAATGTAATTTGTCTTGTAAGGCCGGATGCGGAGCAGTTCATCCTACGGCTTAAACAGAAAGCCAGCCTAGTGTTGTGGTCCTACTGTAGAAGGGAAACACTGTTACACATGGTGAACGCGTGCTTCCCAAACCATAGAAGGCAAAAATATTTTGCAGGTAAATCATGCCCGCTTTGAATGTTGCAGGACATAAGTTACGTATACCTCTTAACCTCATTTTTTGGCATTACCAGATATTCTCTCCCAAGAGGACTGTGAAATATGGCGGGCCCGTATGTCGGAGGTGCCGGTTGTGCCCAAACGCATGGGCGATAAGCCCATTTTCCTGAAGAAGCTACGGACGCTGTGGGCAAGGCACCCGAAGTACGATGCCAGCAACACTATTCTTGTAGATGATTGTAGATAGAAGTCTCTTAAAAATGACTATGCAAACTGTATGGCAATCCGATCATACGATCCCATGGTAGTAGGAACCGATTACCCGTTTTACTTGCTGGATTTTGTTTTGCCTTGGTTGCTCGGGTGGATAAGGGATCGGTACCCAACAGCGTACACTCGCAAAAACCCAGTCTTTGACACTGAAGACGATATTTCTGGGTACATTACTGATTACTTCATACAGATGGAGGGGTACTCCTATAAATTTGATCCCCCGAGGTAGCAGATTTCCATAATCATGTAAATAGTGGAATTTTGTAACCCGATACTATACATAATGGAAAACCACTTCTCTTGTTCAGACTGTCTTGGTATCTTGATCTCTACTGTTGAAACCCCTGTTTGAAACCTCTTGGAGCTAACCAGGTTGACCAACATTTTAATTTTTGAGGCAGATAGCATCTATGTTTGGCATACCTTTTCAGTTCTAGACATTGCTCAAGGTGTTCGTATCAAATACGAATAGACAAACTGAAAAATACCAAGACATAAAGTAAACCATACGTGATACAGCAAGTTTAAGGAGTACCAAATTGTACCAAATTTGGTATTGTAATAGTGGACAGGAGTGCACCCAAGTTCAACACAGTACCAAAAAGTACCAAATTTGGTACTGTAATAGTGGACCGACGTGCACCCAAGTTCATTAGTACCAAAAAGTAGAGATATAGTGAGGACAACTGAAACAGTAATGTAATGAAAGGTAACATACCAACACAGAACCAGATAGAGCAATAAAGTAAACCATAAGTGATACAGCAAGTTCAAGCAGTTCCAATTTGGTACTGTAATAGTGGACAGACGTGCACCCAAGTTCAACAGTACCAAACAGTACCAAATTTGGTACTGTAATAGTGGACAGAGAAGCACCCAAGTTCAACAGTACCAAAATGTACCAAATGCACATATAGTGAGGACAACTGAAACAGTAATGTAATGAAAGGTAACATACCAACACAGAACTAGATAGAGAGAACATATAAAGCTCAGGGCCAAAAAATCAAGTTGACTCAGTCACTAAAAAGCACATAGTGTGTAATACACTTGGTACTGTTGACTACCAGATTTGGTACTATTGACTACCGCATTCAGTTGTTCAATCAGGGCTTCTCATTGCCCTCAAGTAACATGGATGCACATTCGTCACTCTCATCATCATGATATGGCATGCTATTGTATATCCTCTCATATACTTCAGTAGACAACTTGTATTGTAAAATTTGACCTAGGGATCCTGCAATAGGCTCCATTGGGAAACGTATGGCCCTAACAAGATGTGAGTAGATCATTACCGGAGATGTGTGATCCAATAGCCGGTATGTATTAGCTTTTCCTTCAACTTGGCCATAAAAAAAGCCTTCAACAACCTTCCCACCTCTAACAATTTTGTTATGCCACTTATCCTTTTGTGCTTTTACCGTTTGGTACAACACTTCTGTGCATTTGATAATGTAGAAGTCTTCATTTGCCTCAGCTGCTTTTACTGCAAAATTATCCCCTATGGACAGCATGCCACTTAACATTTCAGGGCATCCTTCATATAGTGGTAGGTTGGACACTTGGCTCATCGGAATCGATGTTGAATCTCCACCCTCCTCCTCGTCATCTGATTCGTCATCCCTAATTGTATCCCCGGACTCTGGCAAGGGTTTGATGCAAACATATTTCCATTCTTCAATGTGAATTCTGTTCCTGCATCTTCTCCACAACCCACGCATACACGGATCACAAAAGCATGAAAGTGATCGAAAGCGTATGGCGGTGCGGTTGTCCTGTGAATAGCCATCAGCAGAATGAAATGAGCGGGAGCCAACGATGCGCTCACAGTCCCATTGCAGATTGCGCTGCACTTCATTCGCGCCAATAAGCCAAAAGACTCTTTGCGTATTACCCCTCTGAGACTGTTCTCTTGGCTGAAAAGTTGCTTTCAAAAAGTTGACAACATAGGTTGCACACTTCATACGCCAGCCATCTGGTTTCAATTCCTCATGCGTCAAAGTTCTCTTGATGACTGCCCCTGCCCCATCATGTTCACCTTTTCCATGGCCGGATGCAGAGAAGTTATGCATCATGTGCAAGCCTGTCATTTGATAGTACCTGGCCACAAAATAGTAAGGTCTACGGGCCTTGAATTGTGAAGCAGCACCATCTGACCAAACCCAATGTTGTTGCAGAGAATGTCCTCGTTCTTTCAGCCACTTGTCATGCAGCAAGAAACACTGTTGTACAAACAATGTGTCATGCTGCTTGTCATCCGATATGTAGAAGTGTAGCTTCTTCTGTGTACCACCTGCTGCATTTCTTAAATAAGTGATGTGCACAAGTATTGTGACTTGGGTAGACCACCAATGCATTGACTGAATTTCATTCTGAACTTTAAAGGAATAATTCTCCGCAGACTCAATAACAGATACTACAACGTTGCTAGGAAAATTTTGCAAACAGTCCTTGAATTGTTGGGCTTGCCAGCGGAAGACAAAGTTGTGCCTGATGAAGCCTATCAGATGGGCTGAAAATAGGCTAAGAAAAGTCCCACTTTTCATCCGTTGCACAATCAAGTCCTTTCTCTTCTTCTCACTCCCACCTTCGTGAACCTGTCCTGTTCTCCATGAAAACCTTCACAGACACCTTCTTGCTATCCTCTGCTATCTCATCGGGAAAAAATGTCAACCTCCGTACTCCACATTGTGAGCAGTCCCCCATCAAGCATTTCTTTGCATGGTATTCACAATTTGGAGACTTTGGGCACATGATGGATTCCCACATAACGATGATGTGCTGACACACTGCTTGGTTTGAAAAACACGTTCCTCTCTCATCACCTCTGCAACAAACAGAGCAAGTGCAAAGGTGACCTTTCCCGTGGTGCCCGAACTTGTTCTGACGCATTTGATTAAGGGCCTCTTTGAAATAGAGCATCTGCACATGAACCACACAGCAGTAAGTATTTCTGTCCTTCAATTTCCATATAAAGTATGGCTTCAATGCCTCGAAGCATCTAAGAGACACTACCACTGTTGGGTGAGCCTTCTTGAATCTTTGGTACAGCTCAACCTATGGCACAAAAACAAAACGATTCAGAAAAAACCAACATCATGGTACTGGTAAAATTTCACTACTGCAGTAGTGCCAAAACTGGCTTTCGACAGTTCCAAATATGGTACTATAATAGTGGACAGACGTGCACCCAAGTTCAACAGGACCCAAAAGTACCAAATTTGGTACTGTAATAGTGTACAGACGTGCACCCAAGTTCAACAGTACCAAAAAGTTCCAAATATGGTACCGTAGATTTGGTACTGCCGGTAGGCTTTGGTACTCTATAGATATTATTTGGTACTCTACATATAGGCTTTGGTACTATCAGAAATGTGGGGTACCCTGTAAATATACATTGGTCCTATAGTGGTAGGCTTTGGTACTCTACAGATAGGATCTAGTACTCTTCAGAGAGGATTTGGTACTCTACAGATAGTCTTTGGTGGTATCCGATGAGTTTGGTACTCTACATATAGGCTTTGGTACTATCAGAAGTGTGGGGTACCCTGTAAATAGACTTTGGTCCTATAGTGGTAGGCTTTGGTACTCTACAGATAGGATCTGGTACTCTTCAGAGCGGATTTGGTACTCTACAGATAGTCTTTGGTGGTATCCGATGAGTTTGGTACTCTGTAAATAGACTTTGGTTCTCTATACATAGGCATTGGTACTGGATAAATAGGTTTTGGTACTCTATCGAGAGGATTTGAAACTCTATGGATAGGCTTTGGCACTCGATCGCTAGGATTTGGTACTCGATATACCGGATTTGGTACTCTACAGATCTGAGTTGGTACTCGATATACCGGATTTGGTACCCTACATATGTGCTTTGGTACTTTATAGATAGCCTTTGGTACTCGATAGACAGTAGTTGGTACTCTTCATATAGGCTTTGGTACTATCAGAAGTGTGGGGTACCCTATAAATAGACTTTGGTCCTATAGTGATAGGCTTTGGTACTCTACAAATAGAATTTGGTACTCTACAGAGAATATTTGGTACTCTACAGATAGTCTTTGGTGGTATCCGATGAGTTTGGTACTCTGTATATAGTTTTTGGTTCTCTATACATAGGCATTGGTACTGGATAAATAGGTATTGGTACTCTATCGAGAGGGTTTGAGACTCTATGGATAGGCTTTGGCACTCGATAGCTAGGATTTTGTACTCGATATACCGGATTTGGTACTCTACAGATCTGCTTTGGTACTCCATACATATGCTTTGGTACTAGATACACCGGATTTGGTACTCTACATATGTGCTTTGTTACTCCATAGATAGCCTTTGGTACTCGATAGACATGATTTGGTGCTCTACATATAGGCTTTCGTACTATCAGAAGTGTGGGGTACCCTGTAAATAGATCCTGGTCCTATAGTGATAGGATTTGGTACTCTACAGAGAGGCTTTGGTGGTATCCGTTGAGTTTGGTACTCTGTAAATAGACTTTTGGTTCTCTATACATAGGCATTGGTACTGGATAATTAGGTTTTGGTACTCTATAGAGAGGGTTTTAAACTCTATGGATAGGCTTTGGCAGTCGATAGCTAGGATTTGGTACTTTATGGATATTCTTTGGTACTGTAAACACCCTCTGCCGTACAGCAGACTACCAAATTTGGTACTGTCTGGACCAAATAAGCCTTAAGTAGCACCAAACAAGATGTACAATTACTAGAAGTTGTTGGTACCTGAGATTCTTCGAGTAGATGTATAGGATGTTTGACGACACTTTTCATTCCAATTCTCATCTTGCATATGTCTTTCTTGTTGGGTGAAACTCTGCTCTTTGATGTCCAAAAGGCATATACCAAATCTCTTCTTTCATTGGTAATAATGGTTCCTCGTGGCAATTGTCTCTCACAAGCACTCAATGGCAACACTTCATCTTCATCTTTATTCTCTAGTCGTGAGCTTGCTGCAGCTATATTCCTTCGATGGATCCCCAAGATACTAGCCATTCTGGATTGGTTTACTGATTGTGAGTTTGTACTATTGTTCAGAATCATTGCCAAAGAGCTTCTCTTTACAAAAAGTTCACTTGCTGAATGAGGAACCTTGATTTGAGTCAAAGTGTTGCGCACACCCGATACAACAGTGTCTTCGACTTTGCTGAAATTTGATGGTTGCAACATGGAAAATGTTTGGTGGTCCAGGAGTTGCCGGAATATTTCCTTCTGCTCATTCTTTGCAATCCCTACTGTTTGCTTGCACCAACATCGAGCCACCGCTGCACAAATGTTCTTTCTTGACCTGGCTTCCCGTAATCCAAGAGTAGACGTAGGATGTCTTTCCTTGCTTCTCTGTGCGTGTTTCTTTGCAGCCCAATAATCACGAAGAAAAGCCTGATTACCGGCTGGAATAATAGTGCTAATGGAATTGATGTGCATCTGCTGAACATTGCTTGGGCCACCTTGTACCTCGTCAAAAGAGAGGAACTGTGCGTCACCTTCCATCTCGTCGATAGAGAGGAGCTGTGCATCACCTTCTACCTCGTTGAAAGAGAGGTCCTGAGCATCACCTTCTATGTCATCGAAAGAAAGGTTTTGAGCATCACCAAGACAGTAATCTCCTGCGCTACTATCCATTTGCAGAGAGAGAGAGAGAGAGAGAGAGAGAGAGAGAGAGAGAGAGAGAGAGAGAGGTGTTGGAGTGAAAGCTCCCAACCGTAACCCCACCCCCCGGCCCCGCCGTCACCCCCACCTCTTCTTAGGATTGCATGCTTCTAAAGTTAAAAAAACGTCCACTTAAAAAAGAAGTTTATTTGCCCTCCCCAATTCCAAAAAAATGCCCATGGTTTTTACACACAAGAATCACCAAGCATATGTTGTGTCAAGGACACTACTTTTTGTACCACCAAACCATGCTTTGACCCATAATTGCACATAAACTTCCATTCTTGCCACCTGGTACATTTTTTAATACTAGAGACAATTGTACTCTCAAAGGGAGCATCTACAGACTTGTCACGTAGATTTTTGCTATTTGCAACAACAGATCATGCTTAAGTAAATCAATGGGAAAGGATGAAGCATGCTTGTAAACTGAGTCATTTCTTTGAAGCCACAAAAACCATAGGATGATCCCCTTCCAAATGTTCCACAATGGGATGCCAAGATCATTGCAATTGCCCAAGAGGAGGTCGTGAATATCCAAAGTCTTGAGACACACTTGGTAGATGACATGTTGTAGAAATTGAGTGATTGCTTTATTATCTCTGCATTTGAACCAAATGTCAGCACAATCTGATGGAAATCTATTACATTTGCTACACATTCCATCGTTGACACCAGCTTTGAGATCTTTTTCTCCACTCCAAATACCTTGATACATAATTAGCCACATTAATGTGTTGTGTTTGTTGGCAATTGGGTATGCCCATAAACATTTAAACATGTATGTCCACCATTGCAGATCCAACATGCCTTGAAAATATTGTTGAGTCTTTGTTTTAACTCATTTTCCACACCCTTCTTAGGGTAGAACCTGTTGTATACTTCAACAGATACATGATAGATTATGATGGTGGCCTAGACAGCTTTGGCAAGAACCCTGAACTTGGCCATACACATTTTTTCTATTTCGTGGCATCATCTAGCATCAACTAAGGAGAAGGAAAATTCCCTGTGTAGAGCTTGATCTGATTTTAGTTGACCTTTGTCAATAACGTCACTGCAAACCCTGATTCCAACTTAAAAGCAATTATGAGATTTTTTACAGATTCTAGCCTTAGATTTACTTCTACAAAAATACCAAACCAAAAGGAATCTAACGAGAAAGACAAGTGGCTAGAAAGAATTTAATTCCTTGGAGGGTTTCCATGAAGACTTGATAGTGTTCCATGCATTCCACATTTTGCAGACAACCTTGGAACTAGATGCCAAGTAAAAGGGGCACAAGCTAGAAGGATTCCTCTGGCCTGCATGCTAGTCCAGGCCAAGTAAATTTGGATCTTGAACTTAGGTATATTTCTTTTAGAAGGACTGCCCAATAGTCAGTTGAGTCTATAGCTCTAAGGATCCGCTTAGTAGCAACCCTAATCAACAAAAGCTCAAGGCTGAGAAGACCAAGACCTCCCTTTACCGTAGGTAATTAACAATAAATTATATCCTAGGAAACCTTTGAGATTTTGGGGTGGTCAAGATCTCCTCCCCACAAAAAAGTCATAGCCAGGGATGGTACTTGCTTCAATTGATATCTCGACACCAACAAGATAGAAAATAAATTAGTGAAGGGATGATGTAATGGCTGAGCACAAACGCTATTGCTAAGACAGATGCTTGATATTGCTGCAACCGCTTAACCTTCTGTCTGAATTTATTTACCACCTAGTCCCTTCTCTGCCCATATGTGATCTTGAATCCCATAGGGATACACAGTAGTCTAAAGATCTCACCATCCCTAATTTCCATACAATGAGCATACACCTGCTTCCAAGATAATCTGAGGAGCGTGATCATTTCATGTCTTATAACCAATCTTACCATTAATCACAATACCACTAGCTAAACAGAAAGTATCTATATATACCCAGAAGTGCTCCAAAGAGTCTCTACCGTTAGGCATAATAGAGTTAGTATATCCTGCAAATTGCTGCAACACTGTATCTTTTGCAAGGGTGTCCATTAATGGGGAGCTTTTAGATGTTTTCACCTTTAGAAGGTTCATTAGGGAGGGTTGTCCAATTGCCCCTCTCTTGTATGCCATTTGCTCTTGCTCTCTAGGTTGGCTTCTGCAGGAGGCTTTGGAGCTATCTTTTATATGGGTTACGAAACGTAAGCAAAGCCCATGATGTACACATTGGAAATCTGAGACTGCAAATGTGGTCATGTGGTTGGAGAGCATGGAACCCTTGCATTTGCTAGGTGGGACGTAGCTCTTAGAGCCGAGTCGCCCTAGTTCCAAGGGGGGAAGTGGGGGGAAGAAAACGGCCCTAGTCGCACATCTGCTACAGATTTGAGGCAGAGAATTTTCAAGGGTCAATGGCGATGATCATTTGGCTTTTGATAGGGTGGAGCTACTCTACAAAGAAGGAGAGGAGATGTAGCTTAGTACCCTCATTTCTCCCAGCGCTAGTAGCAGGAACAACGTATGCCTTCGCTTTGTCTCTCGTTTTTTCTCGATTGGGCTCCCCCCCCACTCCTCCCTAGTGTGACGCTAGCAGGAACAACGTATGCCTTCGATTTGTCTCTCGTTTTTTCTCGATTGGGCTCTCCCCCCACTCCTCCCTAGTGTGACGCTAGCAGGAACAACGTATGCCTTCGATTTGTCTCTTGTTTTTTCTCGATTGGGCTCTCCCCCCACTCCTCCCTAGTGCGACCCTACTCTTATATGGCATAGTATCATCAAAAGTAGACAAGAAAATAAAGATCCGAAAATGGCGGGTCTTGTTCCCGGGCTTGGCACGTCCTCTCTTGGCGGAGCGCCGATAGAATGCTGCCCTTGCCGACTCACAGCCGAGCCAATGCCAGGAGTCGGCCTCTCTCTCTCTCTCTCTCTCTCTCTCTCTCTCTCTCTCTCTCTACACGAGTGTACGGTCGTCGGTGACACCGTCTGGCTGTCCACGCTGCCACCTCATGGCCGAGGTGCAGATCCTGCCCCCCAAGCACCGTCCACCATTGGCCCACGGCCCCACCTTGCCTCCCGGCCGGGCTGGCCCCGGCCCCCCCCCCTCTCTCTCTCTCTCTACGTTGTCTAAAACTAAAACTTGTCTCTATGCACTGATGCAGTCCGATGACTCTAGTTTGAAAGTTGAAGTTTGAACGCAGGTTGACGGATGATGATGATTTCATCCCTGATTCCATTATCACGCGCCCGCTCTCTGCACGCACACACGCGCCCTCCTTGCATGAGGGCGTGCCATTCTCTCTCTCTCTCTCTCTCTCTCCGGAGTCTGCACACACATACAAATCTCTCGTTCTCTCTCTATTAAACCAAATAACTTATAAATTATACTTAAGCGTGATTGACCAAGCCATTCTCTCTCTCCAAATTAAAACCACCTCAAAGAGTCACGGGAGCTCTCTCCCTTTCTCTCTCTTCAAAGTTCACACACAAGCACGGCGCACGCACGCACATGGGGCTGGGATTCATCTTCAGAGAGAGAGAGAATATTTCATTTTCAAGTTGATGATGACGAGAGCTCCCGCTCGGGAGAAAGATGCCAATCCACATGAGGGGAATATGCCATTTTTTAAAACAAATGTGGAGCATGTTCCCACGTGCGCTCGGAATTTTGAAAGGCGGCGTGGTCTCAGTAGATCGCCACCTCCTCACGGCCCATGCAAGAGCCACCTCCTTTTCTCTTTTAAAAAATCGAATATCCCCTAATCACACCTTTGCCATTTATAAAATGTCTATTTTCCTTCCCAAAAAGATGTCATCAATTTAACATTTTTTTTGCAAGTTTGTCCAATTTCTATTGACTTGCCAAGCTGGATAAGAAAATTAAAATTCCTTTTATTATTGTTTTCTTGAAATATATAAATTGTGCTTTAGTCATTTGCAATTAAAACATTCCATTTTCTAGATTCCACTTCCAAACAAAAATGCTTCTCCATTGCACTAAAGAAAAATATCATAATTACTAATAAACAACCTAGGTTGAGTGAAACTTCTTCTATAAATGTTGCAAATACTAGTGTAATTAAAATCAAAAGGTGAGAATTTGATAAAAATTGATGCTTCAAGTGAGAGATTAATTCAAAACCAAAAAATTTACAAATATCACCATGCTCACATTTGGTGAGTTTTGGAAAAAAAAATTTGGTGCTTCAAATGTAGCGAACCCCCAGTAGTCCTGTAGCCAACCCTTGGTAGTCCCTGCTAGCCCCGGTGCGACTCTGCCCTTAGAGGTGTCTCTAGGTTTTGGGATCTTACAGTGTAGCCTTACCCTTCTAATAAAAGGCGGTGGTTTTACGGACAAAAGAAATATGAAAATATTGTGATCACAAATGAATTAATTAAATAGATTAAGTGTATTTGGAAAATTGTAAATTATATAAACTTTATGACCTTTGGCCCTTTACAGAACCCTAGGGCTCCCTCTCCTCAAACAAGGATAAGCCCAACTTCCCAAGGAAGAGTAACAAAAAAAGAGGCGGCATCTACTCTAGCTTCAAGAAAACCGACTTTCAATTATTAGTTGGTCTCTTGATTAGTGATATCTTGTGTTTTGTGTCCTTTGATAAAATTATAGCAAACCAAAACCTTATCATAATCTATAATTTGCTCAGTTTTCAACACTTTTAGCCTTTATGAGGTCTCAACTTTAGACATTGACAGCATTGAAGCTTTAATTAGTGTCCCTTGCATGCCTTTCAAAAAACTTTCTTGGGCAAGAAGGTCTCAACCTTAGCAAGCAACATTATTAATAGAACTCTTATAAAAAGGGGCCAAATTAAGTCCAATCCTTAAAAGTGATCTAGAAACAAACTAGTCTGTAAAGCTTCACATTATGATTAGTCTATGATGGGAACAAGGTGTAAAAATACTTAATAAACACAACCACAATTGTGAAGGATTAACAATAATTGTTTAAGCACTATTGTGATTAGCACAAGCTTATATCAAAATGGACAATTAGTGCATTTCCATGATAGTGAGACTCCACTTGACGAAAATGCATCCAATGGCAATTCATGAGAGTGAGCCTCACGACATCTTGCTTCCATGTGCCCAAGGACGGTAAGAAACTTTTGACCCTTCCATGTGTTCCATTTCAATGCTTTTTTTTAAAGAAAAGTTACAAAAAGTCAACGTGAGAAAGACCTCACATTCCCACACCTCCATGTTCCCATCATAAACAAAGTCAAGGGCCCCTCTTGTCCAATATGAGGGTAGGCTTATAAATTAGCAAATAATTTCATTGCCATAGTGCCAAGTGACCTATTGGTTATCCATGTCTATGTATGGGGGCACCCACATGGAGGGGGTTGTGCCCCCACATGGAGGGGGCCCCACCCCTCGCAAATAACTGCACCTTAAAAGGGTGGAGTTGCAGTTTGTGCAACTTACCCCTTCTTCTCTTCCATGTGATGGTGTGAAGACTTTTAAAATCAAAGGTCGTACTTTTCACTATTATCCGCTCCTATGTGCATTGGGCGCACCTATGGGGGGGTGTATACATAAATAATGACTTACTAGGTCTGTGTTCTAGACATAGAAACAATCTCTTGATTCCAAGGCAAAAAGTGGACTGGGTAGTGGAGGGAGTTTTTTTAAGATTATTTTTAAAAGGTTCTGTTGCAACTATTCAACCCCTCCCAAACCACATTCTCTGAATTGTTTGTTACAGCCCATGTTCTCCTATTTGAACTCTCTCTCTCTCTCTCTCTCTCTCTCTCTCTCTCACGTCCTCTATGTTGATTGACGCTCTTTCTATTGGTAGCCAATAGAGTTATAGCTCAATAGGCTTCTCTATTGGGCTATTGAGTGTGGCCTATGACAATTGCGCCTCTTTCTCTATAGCAACCAATAGCTCCATGATTGAGAATGTGTGTGATTATTTCAACCTTTGCGTTGTTGTCAAGACCTTGTGTGTAGTGTGTGAAACACTTGATCAACTTTGAAGTAATTGTTGATTGTCGCTTTGTGTCACTTAACTTCAGACTTTTAATGATTGATTCCCTTTCATTCACCTTTTCTCGCTATGCACACATC
The DNA here is from genome assembly GCF_014529385.1 of Adiantum capillus-veneris. Lineage (NCBI taxonomy): Eukaryota > Viridiplantae > Streptophyta > Polypodiopsida > Polypodiales > Pteridaceae > Adiantum > Adiantum capillus-veneris. The sequence goes on from NC_140936.1 coordinate 94,671,554, forward strand.
CTTTGCATTTTGTACTCCTTGATTAAGCTTTGCTTGCATGATGATGTGCATGGAATATTTGTTGCTTGTGCAAGAGGAACTACTTACATGTTAAAGAAACAAGTTGAACTTATTGAGAGAGCTGAAGGAAGATTGCCTTCCATTAACATGCTCATTCCATTGCTATCGATTAACGTTTGTTGGTGATTTCAAGTCATATTTATGACACTTGTCAAAACAAGTGCAAACATAAACACAAAAAACAACAAATACTAAAGCCAGATTGAATGTGGGAATAAACAACAGAATACTAAAGAAAATTGAATGTGGGCATGTATAACAACCAAAACTTTAATATGAAATTGAATAAGGGTGAAAAAAGGGATGATTCATCTTAATATACTACAAAATCATACAATGTACTAGGGTACATTGCAAGGTATCTTCCATCACAAAACAAATTATAGTATTAATTGTAGTTACTTGCTTTGACATTTTCTTTTTCCATAATAGTCTTAACTCTCATAATCAACTCCCTTAAGCAATGGCTGTGCTACAAATCTAGGTCGATCAAGAGAAGAAAGCCATGATTCCACCCAAGTCTATAACTTTGTCTTCAAAGTCATCCCCTACAACTGTATTGTCAGCACTGAGCCAATCCCTAACAAAATATGTGTAAGTCCTTGTAAAAGACAAGTTCATTGCCTACTCTTTTAAAGTTATTTTGTGGTGTACAAAAGTCATGTGCAAAGATAGCTTTGAACTTCTTCTAGAGTGTTGAGAAAGAAGGCACTCAACAATTTCTCAGAAGTTTGGAAACTGATAGCAAGTCCATACATACATGTCAAAATGACCAAGACACCATTCCAATAATAGCAAGTCCACTTGTGTCCTACAAAGAAACCTTTCGTCAGCTCCACAACTTTCAACTAGTTCCAATAGAAAGACACTAGTTGCCAGAACCCTGCATCTATAGATGCAAGTCACCATTTACATCAAGAATGCATGAGCACCTGGAACGGACTCAAAAAGGGGGACTCTCTGGATTCTCCATGGGCATAAAAAATATTTCTCACTCAACCCTATCTCGACATCAACAACCAGTTGGCTAGCCTCTGTGTCTTGGCCAACGTGAGGGCTAGCCTCATCTTCTACACTCTCATGTCGGTCAAAATTTTCCTTCACCTTATAATCGTCTGCATTATCCTCCAAACTCCAAGGGGAATTATCTCCCTGGTCATCATCGCCATTTTCCCCATCCTCGTCTGCTTTCATGTGTCCCTATCATCAACTTTTTTCCAACCTTCTTCTTCAACTGCATTATCCTTATCTTTGTCAACATCATACCCCAAATAGCCAATGCCTTGATTTTCATTAACATCCCACTTGCATTGAGCACATCAACATCACATTCTGCATAATTTGCTACCTATTGAATGCCTGTCAACCCTGCCATCCTCAAAAAATACCATCTGCCAAAAGACATAAATGGCCCATTCTCAGTATCAAGAACACCCTTCTCTTGGGTCACATCAATGCCAACCTCTACATCCACTACATCATCAACTTTTGTGGTAAGGTCACAATTAGATTGGTCACTAGTAATAACGACACCACTATCTTCCATTTTTGTTTCCAAATGCCAAATTTCCTATCTTCTCAATTACTCAATCCACATCAAGAATCATAGTGTCAACTTCTAAACATACAAACAACAATATCAAGATAAACAATAATGAGAGAGAGATAGGCAAAAGTCAATCATTGACTCAAAGTAGTCATTTCAAAAAGTGGAACTAGATTTGTTACAGAGGCACAAATGCTAATGATTTGATACAAAGTTATCTTGTCAGCCATGGCCAGAAAATAATAATTTTCAAGATTTGGAGTCTTTTTTGACTCTACTTGTGCAAGAAACTCTTCTTCCTACTTCTTTGACAACATTGAAAGGTGCTTCATTGTCCTCTTGCTCCTTTAGTGGGTTTAAGCTTTTTTACCAATTTCAATGCTTGAAGCTAAAGGACATTGCACGTTTGATTGTGTTGCAATGAGAAGAAAATTTAGAGAGGATCAAGACTCGTCAAAAGAATACTCTAACATTCATACACAAATATGGAAACATGCCTATCAACTTGCTCTTTTTTCTTTCTTCACCATCACTAGGGTATCCAATACAAGACTACCTTTGATCCCTTGCTATCCAAAAATTGGCATATAGTAGCCACAACCTCAAAAGGCTCATCACCTCTCCCACTTCCTTCTCGTCAACATCCTTTTGCAATTAAGCCATTACTACATACCAAGTCATTGAATATTAAATCTTCCTTCTCAGTACTTCCCTTAACTTCCACAATGCTACCATCTTCAACATTTGTATGCATCGTGGATAGGGCTACATTACAACCTATGACTTGGGTAGTGACTCTAAACAATACAACGTTTATAGATCATAGGGTGTCCGTGTGCCGTGAGGGCCAAAAATGTCAAGGCTAGGGACTTGCTACGCGCCGTGTGCGAGCCACAAAGGCTCCTAGCACACAGTCATACAACAGACAAGCTCACAAGGAAGAATGGTGTGTCACTCACCTTCCTGCGTAGTTGCGAATGAAGGATTCCCGCGCCGCGAAGAAGAGGGAGACGCCGCTACGCCGCGCTCAACCGCCTCGCCGCCGCAACGCTCGATCACACACACACTCTCACACTCTCTCTCACACGTACACACACACACACACACAAGGAGATGGTGAAGGAGAAGGTGGAGATGGAGCAAGAGCGGTTTCTATTGCACAATGAGAGAATGAGTAAAAATTAGGTTTAGTGGCTTTTATATGAGCTCACCCCATTCACACTTGGGCGCCCATACTTAGCCAACTAACTCCTTGAATATTCCAGTTAGAGTGCGCCTGTCATCGGCGATCACCCTTACCCTGTTCCTATTGGTCCGACAAGCCCGGTACCTGACTCTAAACAATACAACGTTTATAGATCATAGGGTGTCCGTGTGCCGTGAGGGTTAACATGCCCCCCTTCCTGATGTAGATTCCGTCCTCGGAAGCTATCCAGTTGAAGCTCGTTCGTCGAGATGGAAGATCAGTCGACATGGATGTGCGTAGCCTTCTTCAATCACTGCAAAATCAAACAACATTGGCACAGTAATTGCATTCTCATATACAATTAAAAATCATATGCAATAGACAGACAAATTGATTGGTAACAGAATTTTAGACAATTTGTCAGCAATAAACATTAAATTGCAATACAATCAAATGCATAAACAGATGTAAAGGTAAAAAATTAAACAAGTCCGGGTCGCTAATTTAACGGTCAAAAGGCACTAGAGCTCGACTATTAATACCATGGGTAACTTCTCAATTTTTTTCTGGTCAATTAAGTTGTTTAATCGCGAGAGCCAAGTATTTGATGTTCGAGGGCTGACTAGAGGTTGTACCTAGAAGACCTTGTAGTTAAGCTACGATAAAAGGAATTTCTCATGAAATCATCGCATGACTGATTACCTTTTCTTTGACCCCCCAAAGTCTTTTCACATTGATTCAATTTTGACGTGTGTGCTTATTTTGTATGCCTTGGGTTTTTTGCTTTTCAAGGAAAAGCGCCCACACTGGGAACCTCTAGGGCTCTAGTACCATAGGAGATACATGTGAGTGAAGTACCAATTTAAGCAGGGATTTCTCTTCCAGCTTAAAATTTTACATTGTGGCACTTTGATTTTTTGTTTGTTCATTTTCAGCATTTTAATTTTGTAACTTTGGGGGGTCATATAACACTGTTACCCTCCCCAGGCTCATCACATTAGTAAACTCCCTTTATAATACTTAAGCTAAAGGTCAATAGGGTTAAGCCTACTAGAAAGCCCTAGTACATTTCACACAATGCTGCCTAAATCGGATTAAGAACCTAAGTAACCATTGCGTATTAGGAAGGCATTCCCCATGGTATTAAGAGAAGATTTCTAATACCTAGCTTGGTCAAACTAGCTTAGTCGGACTGCTTGATTTTTAAACCTAGACAAGTGATTATGACAAAACATTACATTGAATTAAATGTTTGATACTAAGCAAATGCGCTAAAAATTATGCTACCAATCACAATCAAAGCAGACAAACATGGATACAAAAAGATAAGGGCAATGTTAATGGACATAAAACACCTGTTTGTGTTGATGGTCGCGCTTGATTTGAAGTGTGAACGAGAGAAAGGTTCCATGAAGGTCCAAATCCTATCAATAGCAACACGCTCCTGTACACACTAGGAAACAAAAGGAATACCTCCAGGAGGCACATTAGTGGGAAAAGGTACCAACACTTATTGAACACAAAAAAAAACATAAGGAACCCTAACCTAATTATTTGCACTCCCCCTAAAGAGTCAAGGGAATAGGATATTGTAGAGGTTGGGGGGAAACCCTAAGGCTAAACCCCTATCCTCGTCGTCGAGATAAACAAAGTAATCATCCATGAGACCATATGTGCCATCCGTGTAGTCATGTAAATTTTCTTCTTCATCATAGGTGCCCATGTTTACTAAGAAGGTCACTAGACGCCTATAATCATCTTGGTCAAAAGGGTAGGCTTGTGCAATGGGAGAAACGCTCTCTACTAAGTATGGATCAGACGTGGTCAAGAGACGTATCAACCATTCTAACTCCTCAAAATTCCTCTCACATGCTAGCGTACCTATCAAATCCCATTCACATGCAAGCACTGGAAAGACCATGTGAAACATTTGTGAAAAGTAACGAGGGTACCTCTCACCCAAGGCAGGAGTGGATGACTCTAGCTTACTAGCCATATCTGTACACGCAAATAGATGATGGTTAGAGTGCAAATATTACAAGGGTCGTGTTCTTGTGCATAATTTGTTTTTATTATTTTGTGTTATGGCTCTTGCTCTTTTACTTTTTTATCTTGTTTTTGTGAGTATAAGGCTTTATATATACATTCCCTAAGATTGGAGATTGAGAGGTCAGGGAGGAAGGTTGAGAGGGAAGCAAGTGAATGACGGATGTCAGCAAACACTCCCCCCTTCCTTGGGTAGATCATACTTTTTGGAATGATGTCGTCACCTTTTGAAACCAATTGTTCCAAGTTGTTATGGGTAAAGGCTTTAACCAATAGTTTTCGATCACCCTATGTGTTTCATCTAGTTGCAAGGGTGGTAAGGTACTCTCCCATGATTTTATTTGCAACATTGTTGGAGGTGGTGAATCTACAACGGGAGGTGCAAACTCTTTCTTGCTTGTATGGATATGTACAATGGTAGGTGGAGGTTGTGTCGAAGCTTCTATTTCCGTATAGGAACTACATGAAGAGCAAGAAGCTTCATTTGCTTTTCGTGTTCCTGAGCTAGGTGGAACAAATCGTTCTTTCTTTGGTACCCAAACTAGCTCTGGAGCAGGTGTGTCGCATTCCGTGATTTTTTCCTTTCCACGATTTTCAATTTGTTTTGGAGCCACAGGATTGGGTTCACATGGGCCAGGTGACAGGTAAGAGTACAATTTACGTTTGGGCACCCAGATTTGACCATTTCCTTTATAGTATCCTTGGGCTTTTAATAGTCGTTTAGGAATCCAGCACCACGTTTTCTTACATTTCTTGGAGCGAGTGGGACGTTTCTTACGAGGCTTCCGTTTTTTAGCATCAGCCATGGTTACTAAAGAAGCTTTAGGGACCCACTTGTATGCTTTCTTTGTTATATTAGGATGGTTCTTGTGTGTCTCAAGCTTTCTTTCAACTACATCAGTTGAAGATCTAGAGAGTTGGGCTATGGGGACGTATGGTTCAACCTCCTGGACATGCAATGTCTTGGGTTTTATTTCCTTAGGCAATATCTCAGGGATTATGGCTTGAGTGGTAGGGATAAGAGTTGGTTTTTGCGTTGTGACACCCCCAGTCCCCCAATCAATAGTGCATTTGGTGGCTATCATCCACGTGCGTCCTAGGTTTATATTACCCTCCATAGTTCCAGTAGGCATGACCAAAAAGTATTGAGCTACAATTCCATTGTCATAACTCACAGAAGTGTGCCAGATTCCAAAAACCGTAGTTTTTTTTCTTGTTGACACCCTTGACTTGGATAATACTCTCAAATAGACATGGCTTCCCTAACTGACACCACACCCCATAGGATAGCAGATTATATTTAGCACCCGTGTCCAATAAGGCGGTATATAGCACTTTTCCATAGGCACTATTTAACTCAATAGGGTATCGTAGAAGCGTGTCAGAGTCCAACCAATCCTCTTCGATTTCCACGTGGAATGCATTTGTGACTCCAAGGTTAGCCTCTCGTTTTGTCTTATACGTTGTTGTCGCTCCTTAGCCTCAGCTTGAGCTTGTATCTTCTTTAACTCGGTTTGTGCTTTGGCGGCCTTCTTTTGATGAATGGCCCGTAGTTCTTCTTGGCTTAAAGGATCATAATATCTTTTGAATTTACTCCCATTGAGGAATCCAATGGTTTCAACTCCATCAAGAGTTTCCACACGAAGGGTACCTTGTGGGGTAACTTCACATACTCTAGATGGTCCTTTACCAACATATTTCAACTTTTTCTTCTCTTTACGTACTCCATACATAAGGACTTTATCACCAACTTTGATGTCCTTGTCCTTCACATGGCGATCAAACCACTTCTTTCTCCTATCCTTTTCCACAAGAGCATTTTGCACAGCCAACTCTCTCTCTTCGTCTAGTTTTTCTAAGATATACAAACGCTCGGTTAAGGGGTTACCATTCCATCCTTCTTGCGAAGCTACCCTAAGACTAGGAATGACAAACTCCCAAGGCATAACCGCTTCTTGGCCGTATACAATTTTGAATGGCGTACAACTAATAGCCACTTTATAAGCAGTACGATAAGCCCATAGAGCAGATGTCAACTTCAAATCCCAATCAGTGCGATGAGCTTCTACCGTCTTGGTTAAAATAGAGATTAGAGTCTTGTTGGTGCTCTCGGCTTGTCCATTAGCTTGCGGGTAATAAGGTGTAGACTTATGGTGGGATATCATAAAGGTCGTGGTAAGCTCTCTTATTACCTCATTTATAAAATGGGTACCATTATCACTAATAATTTCAAAAGGGCAACCAAATCTTGTGATAATGTTCTCAAAAAGAAACTTAGCTGTTGTCCTCGCGTTAGCTTTTTGTGAAGCCTTAGCTTCAGCCCACTTTGTTACATAGTCCGTAGCAACTAGAATATATCGAGATTGAGTGTTGCGAGCTGCGGGACTAATTGGACCTACAAAGTCTAAGACCCAATTTTCAAATGGTTGGGTTACTTTAATAGGATGTAAGGGCATTCTGTCTTTGCGTTGTGTGGTCTTGTAACGTTGGCACTCATCACACCCTTTTGTAAAAAATGATGCATCCTTAAATAAAGTTGGCCACCAATAGCCTGATTGCAGCACCTTTCTAGTAGTCAGGTCTCCTGAAAAATGTCCTCCTGCTATGCCCATATGTGCTTCTTGCAAGATATACAAATATTCATCCTCGTGGGCACAACGCCTAAGAATATCGTCCTTACCTAGTCTATACAGAGTTCCGACAATCAAACAATAGGGTTCACATTCTTTTACTAGCCTTCGAGCGATATCCTTACGAAGTTCCTTGGGTGGAAAACCATTAACTAAAAAGTTAACAATGTTCTCACTCCATTCAGGCATAGTCTCAACTATGAATAGGGAAGTATCGTGTAATTCATCATCAACTCCTGTAGGGGCTTCACCATTGGGTATGCGAGACAAATGATCAGCCATGACGTGCCTTTTACCGGGTCTCACTACAATCGTGAAATCAAACTCCAGAAGAATTAACAACCATCGTGTGATTCTTCCTGTGGAGCATGGCTTGTTTACTAGATACAACAACGCTTGATGATCCACATAAAATACAAACTTGTTTGCCAGAAGGTAGTAGCGAAATTTCTTTACTGCATAAACCATTGCTAAACCTTCTCGCTATGTAGTGGTGTAGTTCCTTTCAGCATCGTTCAATTGACGGCTTGCAAAGCTAATGGGATAGTCCAATTTATGTTCTCCTGGTTGAGTGAGAACACACCCAATAGCAAAGTTTGATGCATCAATATGCACATGGAAAATGACATCCCAGTTAGGTGTCCTTAAAATCGGAGCACTTGCTAGTGTTTTCTTCAATTGTTCATAGGCCTGGTCACACTCTTCAGTCCATTTAAATTCAATGAGAAGCTTGTACAAAGGACGTGCTATCTCAACGAAAAATAAAATAAACCGTCGATAATAACCCACGTGTCCCATGAACCTTTGAACTCCCTTGTAATTGGTTGGTGGTGGTAACTCTAGAATCACTTTAATTTTGCTCTCATCGGTTGAGATACCATTCTTAGATACTATATGCCCTAAAATAACTCCATGCCTGACCCAAAATTGGCATTTGAACGGGTTCAATGAGATACGATATAACCTACACTTTTCAAACACCTTCCGCAAACATGATAGATGTTCTTTCCAAGAAGAGTAAACACAAAGGTCGTCTAAGAAAGCTTCACAAAACTCTCTCAAATATTCTTTAAAAGCAGTGTTTATTAATCATTGGAATGTAGCAGGGGCATTTGTTAAGCCAAAAGCCATCACACGAAATGCAAACACGCCAAATTCTGTGATGAAGGCAGTTTTAGCTTGGTCCTCTAGCGCTATCGTGATTTGGTTGTAGCCTGAGTACCCATCTAGAAAGCTATAAGCTTCCTTGCCTGCAACTCTTTCGAGTACATGTTCGGAATATGGTAGGGGTTAATGGTCTCTTCTAGTAGCTGCATTAACTTTTTTGAGGTCCACGCACACCCTGAGTTTCCCATTCTTTTTTGGCACGATAACTATTGGAGACACCCATTCAGAGTGTTCAATAGGATATATGAACCCACATTTGATAAGCTTTTCTAGTTCTTCTTGAATGATCTTTGCGTACTTAGGATTCATCGGGTAGGGTCTTTGTTGTACGGGCTTCGCAGTGCTAATCATAGGGATTGTATGTTGGACCACAGAAGGTGGAACACCTTTCATATCATGGTATGTCCAATCGAATATGTCCTTGAATTCCTTGAGAAGCTCTTTGAGGACCGCCTCTTCAACTTCTGTGAGGTCTTGGGCAATAAAAACAGGTTTTGATTCTTCACCGGGGTCGGCTAATTCTATTTCTTTAACTATTGCCGGACCATCATAGATTCCATTATTCCCATCGATAGGTATTCTTTGGGCTTTTGTGTACACAACCTTTGCTTCCCCTGTGGTGTAAGATTTGAAATGTTCTGGTGCAGGATGCAAGTCTGTGGATTCTGGTTGTGCTTTGGTCTGTGCTTCTATTTCTGCTTTCTTGTGTTGTCGAGCTAACTCTTGGTTTTGACGCCTCCTTGCAGTGCGGCTCAACTTTGGCTTGTCTATGATCTCTAATTGGGCTATGTCATGGGGTCGTGGTCTACACCACATAACATTTTGGATATATTCACCCCAATCGTCTACCAATTTTCGATGAGCATCACATGCTCCTATATAAATGAGCCATTCTGCTGAGGATCTCTTCTTTTTTATCCTAGCACGTACATTGGCTCGATATCGACGCCTCTTAAAGTTTTTCTTTTTCTTATTTGAGACCTGCTTTTGATTTGCATTTAGATCTGGCTCACTAAAGGAGTCCTCGTTGGTGTCCTCTTCACTCTCGGAGGAGGTATCATCGGTTGATGTGCTCGGTCCTTCCGAATGTTTTGACTCTGAACTTGCTCCACTCTCTAATTCATGAGATTCAGAATCCGTTTCAGTCTGGGATTCCGTGTCTGAGTCGTGTTGGTCAAAGTCTTCTATTGAGCTATCGGTGTCACTGTCAGATTGGTCTACAATTGCCTTGCCCTTAGAAGATGCATGTATGGCACTTATCATGTTCAGAGGTGCAATTTGTGGTACCTCTTCCCCCTCTGGTGTGACCCAAGTGGTTCCTCTATTTCCCCAGGTATCTATGGTTGCAGCTAGGTGTACCCAGTCCACGTTGTCTGATTCCGTCATACCCGGTAACACATCCATGTAAGGAGAATCTTGGCCAATGTCTGTATCCTTCTTACAAGTGTAACAATATTGTAGTGGGGCCGAGTGAACTGTGGTGTCAGAGCGATGATCAATAATGGTTTTACTCCCTAAGGGGTGTACCTTACCAGTCACCAAATCCACTCTAAGGACAGAGTCTTGGAATTGCAAATAGACATGATTTTTAGACCAATCATCAACCATTTGTGCTTCCCTCATGAATGGTCGTCCTAAAATCATTTCATATGACATAAGGTGTTTAGAGAAATCCATTACAATGAACGTATGTCGTACCTTGTGTCCTAGAACTTTGATCTTAAGATCCTTGAGCATCCCCATAGGTTTGGCTATGGTACCATTTGCCATCTTTACCACAATGTTAGTAACACTGAGGCGGGGTTTTCCCATGGATTCCCAACAATCTTTTGTAACGATGCTAACTCCCGCACCACCATCAAGCATTCCCTTTATAGTTAATCCCTTGGTAGTGATGGGTAGGGTCGCATTAGACTCGTCGCCTTCAAAATACTGTCCTAATTCGTTAATGGGTACCTCGATCACAGACTCGTGTCCATCTAAGTCAAGTGATTGCACATGATTTTCCTCATCAATCATAATCGAGTCAGGACTATTTGGTTGCGCAAACTGCGGTAATCCCATTTGTAGCTCTCCGTTAAGGAATGCTCGAAGTGCAAAGAATAACTCAGGATCTCCATACAGCTTTGCTATGATCGTGGTTCGGACCTCAGAAGACATGAAGTCCACTAGTTTGGCAACATTCATTGGCATTTTGCAGGGTGTAGGTCCTTGACTAGGAACTGGTGAGGATGGAATCTCATATTCCTCAATGGGATCAGGTATTCCTTCGTTAAACATCCTTTCCAACAAGAAAGGTGTATGCTCACTTTCTGATGTCCCGTCCTCACTCCCTTCTTGGATGATACTAGATATGGCTAACGGTCTATGGTTCATGTGGGGTGGATGAACTTGCGTGGGAAACACTGTGTCATGAATTTTGACATGCATGGGTTCTGGTTCTAGTTTCCTTTGAGTCTCCTCCACTAAACCTCTTAGATGTTTTACCTGCTCAATCTCGTCTACTGGGTTTGGGTACGTCCCAATCTTCTTTTTACGATTCTTCCCTTTTTGCCCCTGCGGTTTATCTTGGGGGTCTTGGATTGGATTTGGAAACACTTGTGGTGTTTTCAAAGGCTCTTTATGGTTTTCTCTTATTCGGTTTTCAGCTTCTTGCCCCTTGAAGGCACTGTCTACGGGTAGGACATCTCCCATCTCGTAGGATTGTATGCCTAGCTTGGTGGCCAACTCTATAGATAAAAAATTGTGAGTAGAACCAGGGTCAAAGAGAATAAAATAATCATGATCTCTTACCTTTCCCCAAGCATGGCATAGAGGAGATCCTTTGTGGTGAGTTTGGTGAGTCTCCTCCTCTTGGATTTCAACCAAGGAAGCTCTAGGAGGATCTTGGTGGTTGTTCTTTTGGGGACAAGTGCGGTATGCATGCCCTTGTTCGCCGCACTTGAAGCACCGGTTATCCTTGCGATAACGCTCAAGCTTTTCAGGAGAGAGTTTGTTCTTACCTTTGTAAACTCCCTTCTCTTTAGCTTTGTTGGAGTTGCCCTTAGGAGACTTTTGGACATTGTCCTTCCCCTTAGGCTCATTGGAACCCTTGTTTTCCATGGGCTTATTATTTCTTTTAGCCCCCGTTTGGAAATTGATTCGAGAGGCCACCATAGTATGGTGTATTACCGCCGATATCGTACGTGGCCTTTGGGAGTTGACATACTCCGCCATTTCTTCGGTTAAGCCCGCACAAAATTGTTGCTTTTGCTCTCCAAAATCCAACTTTTTAAAGACAGTGGCTTTGAGTTGTAGGTCCCAAAACTTGTCTACATATTTGTGGATGGATTCATTGGGAGAGAGCTTTAAGCTTCGCCATTCGGTGAGTACTTTGTCTTTGGCATCGATGGCAAAAAACTGCTTCATAATGGAAGCTCTTAAAGCTTTCCATGTTCGTGGAGCTTCACCGTTGGCTCGTAGGCTAGACCACCATTGCCTGGCGGACTTTTGAAAGTGCATAGCTACATGGCGTAGCTTAGAGGACTCCGTGAAGCCCTCATCTCCAAACGCCGCATCGAACTGTTGGATAAAGGCCAAAATTTTGTCCGTGGCACCAAAGGTACCATCATAGGTAAGGAAAGAGATGCTCTTCCTTCCCTCTTTGAATTTCTTCAACTTGGACGACCTCTTCCATGCGGCATAGGATTTCCTATGGCCTCTTCTTTTTGATGGTTCAAAGGTTGCACCATCACTTTCTTCAGAAGGTGAAGAATTTGAAGAAGGTGGAGAAGAGGGTGACCTCTTTCTCGCCTTTTTCTTGTCTTGATGTTCGTTGTCTTCACCATCACTTTCATAAGAGGAAGAGGATGAAGAAGATGGAGAAGAGGGTGTCCTCTTTCTTGCATTTTTCTTCTCTTGCTTTTTATCATCCCTCTTTGAATTATGGCGTGGAGAAGAGTGTGATGGTCTTCTCCGCTTTGGTGGATCGGAGAGCATTTAGCCCGCCGTCTTCTTGGAGCCATCTCCTCCGAGGTGGTGGGAGACTCACTTCTTTCTCGTTCCTTCTGCGGAGGCTCTTGAGTTCTTCTTTTGGAAGGAGATGCATCATCAAGAAGTAAATTCTTGAGCCCTTCGTACGGATTCTCTTCTTCTTCCCGAATCGGAGAGAGACCTCTTTTGGTAGTCTCACAAGGAGGCTTCCTAGGTGTTCTCTCGTCATGGTGATGAGCTTGAAGAATCCCGTGAGCATGGATCTGCCGTTGCACTTCACTTTGGAGAGATGGATTTCCCATGGCTTGTTGAATCCTAGAAACAAGATAGTTAACAAGCATTGAAGCATCATTAGTAGCTTGCTCATGAGCAAAATCAAAGTTATCAACATTAATTTCACTCTCTTTACTATTGTCAGCCATTCTAACAACTTTTAGGTGTACTTTGGCACTTCAAGCCCTAGTTGCTACTCCTCTTTACCCCTTTAGAAAAAGCACTCAAGCTACTGTACCCGCGGCTCGAATACCATTAATTGCAAGGAATAGAAGTGAGGGTCTTTCGACACCAAAACAACACCGGCTCCTGTCAAGCTTCTAATAGCTCAATAGTGGTTAAGCCGTAGGCAAGCCCCGTAGGACTCCACTATTAAGACCATAGCTCTCGACGGTGATGCCCCGTTAACTGCACGAAGGCAGGCGCACTGCAAGGCTGAAAAATCCCTATTCTACTTACTCACAGGCAATTAATAATACCAACCATTTATAGCTAGCTTGAGGACCTCCCTTATTCAGCAAGAAAAGAGAAACCTTGTGCTCTGATACCAATGTAACATTTAATGGCCTAAGAACTTGTGTGTGGCAAAAATTAGCATGAACATAGTGGGCATTTCATTAGAATAGATTCCTAATGAGAATTACAAGAGTGCTTGGGTGGAGAGAGCAACAAAAAGCATAACACCTAGTTAGATAGCATCAACAATACTTCCATAGAGAGAGAAATTAAGCAATTGACAACAGTTGAGGACCGGATTTGCTTGGAGCCGGTCCCCCCTCCAAAAGGCTTTGTATTATGGTTTCTCCCATCAAGAGAGACATTGTACAATACAATTCTTTGTGTTCCTTCAAGACTAGCTAGTGCAATGAAGATGAAAGCTTCATACACTAAGAAAAACACTTAGCAAACACAACATAAATTATCCCCGGTCTCAGACCCAAGACCTCACACACCTTCGAAGATGGTGAGAGCTAGCAGGGTATGAGAGTAGATTGAGAGGAAGAAGGAGTATCTTACGAGAAAGATGTACAGCTCCTCACATAATCACTCATATTATCATAGCTTAGCTTAGTAATTAGCTTGGTAGAGGAGATGAGCATGCATTTAATCTTGGCTCTTGGTTGGATTTGCATCCACATGCCAAGATTGTGTCGAAGTAGGCTTCTATCTCACAAGCTTGGAGTAGGTGATGAGCTCTCCATTAAAGCTTGGGAAGAGATAGTATTCTTTACTTCACACATGAGATTGTGTGAGTGTGTGTGTGATAATGCCTTGCAAAAATCAGCCCCCTCTCTCTCTTGGGCGAGCCCTCTTGCTATTTTCTCTTGCTCAACCCTCATTGGCCCTCCCGAAGTCAAGCCAATGACTATTAAGCAGCATAAGTGATAGCCTTCTAACATGTGTCCCCCTTTCCCCTTTTGTGAGAATTTTAGGTTAATTAATAATTAAATTTAACTCTCATTGGACCCCTTTGCCTCCTGGCCAATAGGAATCAGGCAAGCCATTGGGCTGCTGAATGCTCATTGGACCCGTTGGGAGACTGTCCAATAGTCTTCTAGAGGACTTAATTCTCATTGGTTCTTTTATTAACTGTTTTTAAATTAATTAAACTAGATTTACTCTAGCCTAATTCTCATTGGTCCACCCCTAAGGCCATCCAATAGGAATTGGGCACACCTTGTGGGCATCTGGGCTAGGGAGCTGACATGTGTCCCTAATTCCCTTTGTGTAAAGGGAGTCTGTGTGTGTGTGTGTGACTTTCTCTCTCATCCCCTAATCCCAAGGCTCGCCCCCTCCTATGTAGGGATTTGAAAAGACTTTTTGGTCACACACAAAGCATCCAATTTCCCCTAGGGTTGACCTTTGGACACAACCTTTGAATTTTGGAACCTTAGCATTTTGGAAGTCTTAATGGGCTGAACCTTAGGGTCTTTTTAGCCCATTGTTGCACATGGCTCTTTTGCAGATGGCCCCCCCTTTGGATCCCTATTTTCCCTCCTTTGGATCCCTACTGTGGCCGGTCTACTAGCTTAACCAATATTCTAGCTTTTTCTCCCCTGGCACTTCCCCATATTAAATGATCAGTTTAACATGAGAAAATCATTTAGGAGAATTAGATATTGATTATTATGGCATTAAAGTAAATCTATATTTAATCTCAGGAGAGCTCACTAAATTTGTACAGAAAGTGGAAATGGAATACCTAAAAATCACCAAGCCACCATATATTGGATTTTGATTGAACACTAAAGTATGAAGGATCAACATTGGGGAATTTTGAAAGAGCCCTATTCATCAATGTCATTGTGACTCGTTCTAGCTTCTTCTGTTTGAGGATCTGACACTCATCTAGCTTCAAAACAAAATGCAAAACTCCACCTGTCTCTTCAAATGTTATATTGTAGAACTCAACCATTCTAGTTTACAACAAATTGAGGTCCATGAAGATATTTTTGTACTCGTCATAGGTTACACTTGTTCCTTGAGATCTATAAATACCATCAATATGAAAGGGACATCCAATGAAATCTATTTATGCATGGTTGAGTTGAAGTCTCTCTTTCCAAACACTTGATGCTGTTGGTAGAAGTTTAGACTTGATTCCATTCTTCACAAAAATAGAGGAGATAGACTGCTGAATACCTGAGTACCCTCTCTTACTCACACCAAGTGAGTCAAGTGTGCCTTGTATTTCACTTGCAGGCGCTGCACTCTTTGTAATAAAACGGTCAACAACATCCCGCTGCAAAACCTTATACTTCTTGTCATGCATTATATCCTTTGTGAGACCACATGTTATCAAAGGCTTCAATTGCTTTCCTAAATTTGCCTTTGGATATATATTTTCTTTGTCTGGATATATAGCATGTCTACATAGAAAATATAACAGACATAAGAAAAAATAATGCATAGTTGAAATAAACTAAAATGTTCACAATCCTGACCTTAATACTTGTATTCTTTTCTTGAGACCTCCAGAGCCAACCTTCAAGGTTTCAAGATTTCGTAGTCTCTTCTTTTGTAGATGAGCACCCAAGCTTGTATCTTTCCTTTGTAAGCTACACACATTTTCTTGCAATATCTGTATTTCTTGTGTGCACTACAAAAGGGTTTTTTGGTCCTCACAATGCAAAGTAGAAAGTCGTATAATCTCATTCGCTTGATGGTGAACCATTCTTTTCTTAATTTCTGATTTTCTAGTTAGAGCTTTGTAGTAGCCAAATAAACCATTCTGTCCGTCACCTGCAAAGGTCAATAAAGTAGTCGGATCTACAAATGCACGGGAGACATTGGTCATAGGATTCAAAGGATAGAGGTATCCATTTTTCCATAAATCTATGTGTTTTGCTCCTTCTACTCTGAGTCTTGCTTTCTCCGTTTGTGTTTCTAGTGTGTTTGTTTTACTTTGCTTGTATAAAGGCTCATATTCAGGACTCAAATCAACATGTAGATGATATTTATGACGTTTAGTGAGAAGTTATGAGGTGGTGGATGAAGAAGCCATGAATACACAATCATGAAAATCAAGAAACGAAAGAGTATAGTGCCATTACTCCCTAGACTGTCTACTACATACATCGTATGTAAAAGAAATTCCTTCCAATATGACAAGGTGCATTCAACATAACTGAAAAGGGACATTCCATCAATCATTACGGCCGTTATGACTCTGTGAAAAGAATCCACTTGGAAGTACACTTTTTGAACGGTTGATGAGGACACCTTTTCTTTTACCACACCAATTTTCTAGAGAGAGAAGGTAAAAAATTGTATTTTCTTAGAAGGCCCTCCAAATGACCTCCCAAATTCCCTAATGGTATGCTCGCTAGCATGATGGGTATGCTCTTTAAGAAAAGGGTTATGCTAGTTAGAACTAGCAGTTGGGTTGGGTATGCTATTTAGCATATGGAGTATGTTGGTTAGCATATGGAGTATGCTAGTTAGCATGCCTTTTGTTCTCCCTAGCATAGAGAGTTAGCTAGTCAGCACAAGATGTATGCTAATGAACATAATTTTTCCTAGTTAACACCTAGCATGCTCAACAACATGATGGGTGTCCTAATGAATATGCTAGTTAGCATATGGTCTGTGCTAGTTAGCATGCCTTGTTCTTTACCTAGCATACAGAGTTACCTGGTAAACACAAGATATATGATAATTAACACTCTTTATGCTAGTTAACATACGTTGTTGCATGCACATTAGGATGTTGATTGTGCTATTTAACACTATCATTTGTTTTCATGAAAGTGATGGATGTCCTAGTTAGCAATCTGAATATTGATCATCATTTGGATGTTGCAGGTTGAGTTCTTTCATATATTCAAGGAAAAACATCAAGATTGCAAGATTGGCATGAGAATGTTAGAGATATTGAAGCCACTATTTTGTAGGCGGTTGAAGGATAGATACACATGCTGTTGCGAATACCATGTGCAAATGTCCTTTTTGAAGGACACACTAAATCACATGTGCTCTCGTGCTTTTGGCCTGCATAGAGCAGGTTGTGACTATATATGCAGTATCTGTGCCCCAAGTGAGAACATTAGCAAGGGTTTCTTGGATTCACATCATACGTTCAAAGGTGTCCCACATATGTGGGAGTTTGTTCTCTGTCCAAAGCCTGTAGATGCAGTTTTCCATAGAAGGGAATGCCTGATGGGAGAGTGTTTGACATTTGGAGTGAATTAGTTATTATGCTTCTTGGAGACAACAAAGCTAGGTAATAGTATTAATGTGAAAGTATTTGCATATGTACAAGCTCAAGACAAGCAGGGAAATAGAAACAAAAGAAAAGATCTTTTGCACAAAGAAATGTAGTGTTGGGAGTTTCTTCAACTCTTGAAGACCAAGTTGGAGCTCTTTATCACTTATAACTATGTGGCTCGATGGCAAGGACAACAATTCAAGGATTTCCTTCTTCGGTTTTCGGACGATGTCATCGTGTCAGTTGTTGATTTTGCAGAGAATTATGCCTTCAAGGAACAAAATGAGATTCAGTCAATGCATTGGTACTCTAGTCAAGTAACCATTTTCGTACACATACGTACTACCGCAGGGTAGTGGAGGTAGTCAAAACCATCCATTTCTTCATATTAGATGACAAGGTGCATGACACATTGTTAATGCAACATTCCTTCACGCTACACCGTGACTAGTTACAACAAGTGGGTGTCACTCCTAAGAAACATTGGGTGTGGTTTGATGATGCAGCCTTGCAGTTTAAGGGAGCCATGACTTGTTACTTCGTTGCAAGATATGGTGGACTCACAGAGATGGGGATGAGCTGGTTCTTCTTTGGATCAAGGCACGGCAAGGGAGAGCATGATGGTGCAGGAGCAGTTGTGAAAAGAACCTTGACCATGAACAGCTAGAACCTAATGGAGCTATTTTGCGTGCAGCTAATGTGGTTGCTTATTGTCAAGACAACCTGTCATAGGGAGCACCTTCATACTATCCTTGAAAAGAAAGGGATTGTTCTCGTGTGTTCTGGGAGGTTAAAGAGGGGGAAGTGAACAGGGAGGTGAAGTGGAATTGTGCCACTGTGGCAAAAACTCACTCTTTGCATGCTTTCATGGTCAAAACCCTGGGGATCCAACTGCCCTTGCAACAAGAGCCTTGGCATGCTTCTGTGATACATGCATGCATGGAAGATGGAATTGCTGCATCAATAAAGCTCATGTACAGCCTTGAGATTATCATACTCTATTACCATTACCTGATGAGGCTGTGTGAGATTCTAAGTCAGCGGATGAAACAGCCACCTACGATGACTTCACGTACGAAGGTCATCATGATGTGTTGAGTAGCACTCTATGTGCTGGCGAAACATTTGCTGTAAATCCAGATGCTTCGACCAACGTGGAGGATGTGGATTTCTACCTGGTCAAGTGTGTTACAGTAAGGGAGAAGGTGGAGAAGGGGTACCTCGTTGAGTGGGGCAATTCAATTGATAAAGGCTCATATATTGTGCAAGGTTTGTATTACGATCAATTGGATGCATACACCTTCAAGCTAGACCACAACCAGCCCATCATCCACGTACTTTCACATCTGGTACGATGTATCAAAATACCCATGGAACACATCCCAAGGAGACGGCAGGTGTACACAATCAACCCAAAAATCTATGAAGCAATCTATAATAGCATGCCCTTCAGCTTTTAAGTTGTAATCACTGCATCTTCAATATACTTCTTGCTCGGAGATAATGCAGTTTTATAAAAAACTTGGGTATCTTCTGTCTCTTCTTGTGTCTCTTGTGCGCTTTGTGTATACATGGATTTGGTGTCTATCACAGAGGGGTCTCAGTTTAAGAGAGATCATTTGTACAACCTATCTCATTAAACCTAGAGTATTTGAGCTCATCAAGAAAATGTAGAACTCTAGAGAGGTGATCAAACAAGCTCAAGTCTTCCTCCTTTGGTGTCTTACAATTTACGCTTTTTACAGAAGGATTCCATATGGTTTGGACAGGTATCCCACAAATATAAATGGAAACTGTAAAGAAGTCACACCCAGCTTATAAGAAAGGTATCGGGGTTTGGAAAGATGTGTACAAAGAAGGCCAGTGGCTTGCACAATATGATAATAAGAAGGTATGGTAGTTGTGTTCTATGGATACATGCTAGTTAGCATTAACAATGTGCTAATTAGCATACCTTTTGCTAGTTTTCAAGGAGAAGAGATGGCAGCTTCTTGTATACTATGTATGCTAATGGTAATTAGCATACTGTTTATGCTGATTAGCATAAACTTATATATGCTAGTTAGCATAACTTTGCTGGTTTTCAAGGAGAAGAGATGGCAGCTTTATGTATACTGTGTATGCTAATTAGTATACTATGCTGTGAATGGAATGCTAATTAGCATACTGTTTATGCAAACTGGCATAAACAGTATGCTAATTAGCATACCCTTGCTGGTTTAGGGGAGAAGAGATGGCAGCTTTCTGTATACTGTGTATGATAATTAGCATACCTTTGTTGGTTTCAAGGAGAAGAGATGGCACCTTTCAGTTCATTGTGTATTCTAATTAGCATATTGTTTATGCCAACTGGCATAAACAATATGCTAATTAGCATACCTATGCTGGTTTTAAGGAGAAGAGATGACAACTTTCTGTATATTGTGTGTTCTAATTAGCATACTATGATGTGAGTAAAAGTTAACACAAACAAAAATGCACAATATGCTAATTGAAGGTATGCTAATTAGCATACTATTTATGCCAGTTAGCATAAACAATATGCTAATAAGCATATCTTTGCTGGTTTCAAGGAGAAGAAATGACAAGTTTTTGCATCGTATGTATGCTAATTAGCATACTGTTTATGTCAGTTGGCAGTCTGTGGGTATGCTAATTAGCATAGTTAACTGGCATAAATAGTATGCTAATTAGCATAGTTTGTTGGTTTCAAGGAGAAGAGATGGCAGCTTTCTGTATATCGTGTATGCTAATTAGCATACTATACTGAGTGGAATTTAGCATAAACAAAAATGTATAGTATGCCAATTGAAGGTATGCTAATTAGCATACTGTCTATGCCAGTAGGCATAGATAGTATGCTAATTAGCATATCTTTGTTGGTTTTAAGGAGAAGAGATAACAGCTCTCTGTATACTGTGTATGCTAATTAGCATACTGTATGTTGGTTTCAAGAAGGGATGGCAGTTTTCTATATATTGTGTATGCTAATTAGCATACTATACTGTGAGTGGAAGTTAGCAAAAACAAAAATCCACAGTATGCTAATTGAAGGAATGCTAATTAGCATACCATATATGCTAATTAGCATACTATTTATGCTAGTTGGCATAGACAATATGATAATTAGCATAGTGTTTATGCCAATTGGCATAGAGAGTATGCTAATTAGCATAGTGTTTATGCTAGTTGGCATAGACAGTATGCTAATTAGCATACCATTGCTGGTTTCAAGGAGAAAACATGGCAGCTTCCTGTATACTATATATGTTAATTAGCATACAATGGTATGATGTGAGTGGAAGTTAGCACAAAAAAAAATGCGCAGTATGCTAATTAGAATGTTTTCTAATTAGCTAATGTGGGTATGCTAATTAGCATACATGGTATGCTAATTAACATATTGTTTTTGCTAGTTAGCATAAGCAGTCTGCTAACTAGCATAAACATTATGCTAATTAGCATACCTTTGCTAATTTCCAACAAGAATGTATACAAATTCAATGTTTACATGACAAAAAAGAATGCCAATAGTACACATAGTATTGTCTTCAAAAAAAGAATAGTACAGGATCTGATCATTACTATCTAAAGTGAATGTCGGAATACTTACAAACATTGGCAAGGCAATTTACAAATTTCCCTCATAATGTTACAAAATTGTAGAGAGCCTCCTACTCTGGATAAGATCGTGGTTTAGTGCACTTGTACACTCACTTTTTCCCAGTGTCTGTTTGCTTCTTTGTTTGCTAAGCTTTTGGGTCTTGCTCTCTTTCTTCTTCTTGCTGAGCTTTTGGTTCTTGTAACTCTCTTTCTTCTTCTTGTTGTTGCTGCTTCTGTAATTTTTTCCTCTGTAGCCTCTCTCTCTTATGTCTTTCAGCTTCTTCATCAGCCTCCCTTTGTCTCCTACGCAAGGCTTCCTTACGCTGGGCCTCATTGCACTTTTGTATTTCTGATTCCAACTTCCTTATCTCTTCTTGTGATAACAAATTTGGGACAGTATCAAATGCGTTTTCAGCTGTATACGTTGAACGATCCTCTAATTGTAGCCATAGGAATAGCCAGTTGCTCAAAGTATCTATGACAAAGTTTTGCCGCTGTTCTTTGGTATGGTCCTCTATATTAGGAGTAACAAGCCAACTTCCTTCAGGGTTCTGGCACACTTTGTACATACTATCGTCAATAATTAGACTGTTTTGGGGCCAGTTGCTCAAAGTATCTATCACAAAGTTTTGTCGTTGTTCTTTGGTCTGGTCCTCTATATTAGGAGTAACAAGCCAACTTCCTTCAGGGTTCTGGCACACTTTGTACATACTATCGTCAATAATTAGACTGTTTTGGGGCCCAAAGTTGCAGTTCTTGCAAAACAATCTCAAATCCTTCAAGAATACATGCTTATTATATATCTGCCAAGGCTAGCTACTACAATGTTTCTATGAGAAAACACCTCTCAGCTTAGCCCGCTGCTCTTTGAATATTGTATCTAATATTGCATTCACTTTAGGTGCCATGTTGGTGCTCCATATATACACATGGAAAAATCGGAGGCACCGATCCAAAAATTTGTGGCTGTCTCTACGATAAAATACATACTTCCTATCTTGCACATTGTACTTTATCATTTCCCATACATATTTAGGGGGAATGTCATCGTGCATTGGCTCTACAACTTGAACAAGCATGCCATTTAAATCAAGAACCAAAGCACGCCCCCCGTCTGGCATCGGATTTGGCATGCATACTGGGTCTAGCAGTGCATACCACTCAGCAAAAAAAACTTCGCCCGAGGGATGAACATAACTGAAATACTCAACATTTTTTGTTAAGCGTTTAAGATAGCTAGCCAAGTGCTTCTCAATCTCGGCTTTTTCTTTTTGTAGATGTCTCGCCTTGGCAATACGTTGCTTTCATATGGTTTTGCATGCGATGGCATAATTCAAATCATGCAGGCAAACTAACTGCAGTTTCTCTTGCCCTGTGACACTGAAATGGTATCTAATAAAGACATCATAAAGGACAAGCAGAAACTAGTGAACTGTTGCACAGTAATATAATATTGAAAAGAGTTTCTCCATTGTAAATATCTAGAGAGATACATGCCACATGGTGTGGAGCTTGCTAACACTACATAACTTGGACACAACAGGGAACATATTCAACATAATTTCTTGCAAGCACGTGAGCGAATGGCTTTCTTTTGACCTCTATTGTGTTTGTTTATGTCATCCAGGGTGCTCGGAGGGGTAGCATATATCTCATCCCCAGGATCTTCCACAGTCTATTCGAAGCCACCTTTTCTCTTTAATTTCACTTTGTTTACAAAACCCTACAGGGGGTTGTCATCGTCGGCGTCTTGCGCAGTCAGCCCATTGTCAGTCATGAAACCTTCCTCTTGAGCACTCCTACCTTCCTCTTGTACACTCCTAACTGTTTCCTTTGAGATGCTTGTTTGATCATCTGTAGGGGGCTTGGGTTTGGGATGAGTAATCACGATAAAATCTTGATCATCATCATCTATTTCTTTACCATATACAGTAGCCTCGTGCGCTGTCGCATGCTGTGGCATTACATTTGCCCTTTCATGCTATCTATCCAACTAATCAAATTCATCAGTATAGAGCTTCTCTTCTATCCTTTAATTGACAGGTGTCTGTCAGGTTCGCATCCTGGATCATTGATACGTGTGTATTCCATCCACCCATTAATTTTCATTGATACCATTATGATTTCTTGTATGCATAGTGTGAGAAGTAGCATTCCATGTATGGTAGGCATCTATAATGTGTAGACATTCATATTGTCTATGCTAGCTATGCTAACTAGTATACAAAGTGGCTGACCACCATGATCAATATGCTAACTAGCATACAAAATATGCTAACAAGGAAGTGTGAATATAGTGTGTATGCTAACTAGCAAAGAATGTATGCTAACGAGCATAAATAAAATGTTAATTAGAAAAATTGTGTGTATACTAATGGTATGCTTATTACTGATGGTGTGCTAATTAGCATACATGCTATGTTAATTAGCATACATGCTATGTTAATTAGCATACCATCTATGCTAGCATATATGGTATGTTAACTAGAAGATAAGTTATGCTAATTAACATAACGTCTTTTCTAATTAGCATACCATCTTTGTTGGTTAGCATACTTTCCATGCTAACTAAAATACACATTATGATAACTAGGAAAGAGGTATGCTAGCTAGCATACACATTATGCTAGCTAGCTCAGAATGTATGCTAACTAGCATAGAGGTATGCTAACAAGCATACACATTATGATAGCTAGCAAAGAAGGTATGCTAACTAAACTTTGAATGCTTGTTAGCATGCACCAAATGCTAGCTAGCATACAAGGTATGCTAGTTAGCATACTGAGTATGCTAGTTATCATATCTTGTTTTCTAGTTATCATACTTGCATGCTAGCCATCATACACAAAGTTCTAACATACCATGTTTGCGAGTTATTACACAGAGTGTGCTAACTAGCAAATAGAGTATGCTAATTAGCATATTGAATATGCTAATTAGCATACTTTTTATGCTAATTAGAACACTGTGTATGATAGCTAGCATGCATAAGCATACCTTTTTTTCTATTTATCATACTTGCATGCTAGCCATCATACACAATGTTCTAATTAGCATAAAAAGTATGCTAATTAGCTTAAATATGCTAATTAACATACCCTATATGTTAGTTAGCACTGTCAGTGAGGCCTAAACACCGCAATTCATTCTCAGCATCATGAAGCTTCTGTCTCATAGCAAGTACTACACGGATGACCATATCATGGCTTGCTTTTAGAACCCTTGCAGCTTCAAGCTCCTGACCCGCATTCTTGAGCTGTTGTTTAGCATCCTACAGTCAATTTCTGAGATGGTCACTTGCACTCATGATGTGCTGCAAATCAGAGAGCCCGAAATATGACAGGCTTGTTGTCACTTTATGAGAGCTGTTAATAGAGAGGGGTGTTGCCATGGTACCAGAAACAACAGTCGGAGCTACTTGGCCAACACGATCGTCCTTTGTTTTCACAGAGCCCTCCTCTGTTTTTTGACTTGAGGGGTGGGTATTACGCACCCTCCACTTTTCAACATGGGCATCGTAGTATCCTTTTTCTTGAAGGTCCTGCAAATGATAGACAACAAACTCAACCCAATTGAGTTGCATGATTGAGCCACTTGCAATCTCCACCGGACTGAATTATTTTACAAAACCCTTCGCAAAAGCCGAATTAATTTCCATGTTGGTGGGGGCCTTCTGGTACACCCTGTAGTGCAACTGAATTACTTTGTCGTACATGTCGCTACGAATACTACTGCATTTGAAGCGATATTTGCTGCAATCCTTTGCCTCTCTGAATACAGTGAACCACTCCACATTTGTAATCTGCTCCCACTTCACCAATTTGGGGTCGACACCGTCCATGAAGAGGCCATGGACAACATTAAACTCTTCTGCTATTACACAAAACGTTTCCTATAGTGGGATGTTCAGCTTGGCAGTTTTCCATCGGCCTGCACATCACATAAGATTATAAGATTAAAACCTTACAGAACCCCACTAGAATAAGGCTGTCATGTAATTTCTACAAGGCAATTGCACGGACTCTCCTTAGATGCAATCATCTAAGCATGCACCGAATGCCTAAGGCAATGCACAAGCACCTGATCAGTGTGAGAGAATCCACAACAAGATTGCAACTAGGGGATACTGCAAAAACAAGCATATAAGTTGAATGCATAGTCCTCTGTGTTGATTGCAACATATGATTAGCAACACAATTTTCTCATGGGTGAGAGGATTCATTAGCAGATTAGTAGTCGGGGACTGCTGGAGAAATGTGTCATGCTTTGCTTGATTTACAACTTCCAAATGTGGCCCCCTCATTGAAAAGAGAGAGAGAGAGAGAGAGAGAGAGAGAGAGAGAGAGAGAGAGAGAGAGAGAGAGAGAGAGAGAGAGAGAGAGAGAGAGAGAGAGAGAGAGAGAGAGAGAGAGAGAGAGAGAGATAGATTGAATTTTCGTCCACGGAGGTCAGATATGACCCATGGGACCAAAAACAAAACATTACAACCACTTCCTCCAAGTGAGGGCAATCGATACATATCAGTTAGTGACTGAGGGTCCATCAAAAGAAAAAGAAAAGCCTAAGGGGGGTCCTATGGGGTAGGAACCGGTTTAGGAGTTCGAAACTCCTAGATGATGGACTTTCTTCCGCGGTATACTGCTCACTTGCCTTTGGCTCGTGCTTCACGTAGTTTTTTCATCTCTTCACCTTTGTGCTTGACTTGTGTCAGGGTGAGTACTTCAGCGATCCAAAACTCGGTGTCTCTAAGGAGACATGATTGCTAGAGTAATCGGAGCTATTTCTCCTTGTCTTTGAACTCAAGAATGGCATGTCCACTACGTGTGCGCTTGGTATTGAACTTGTTGATGATACATTCTACCACATCGTAGTGGACCTGGACGGGTTTAAGAGTTTCGTTGAGGAGGTCAATTAATTTGCAAAAGTCTTGTTGGCACTCATCCCATGCTTGGGACAGCCCCCCAATGTAAAGCTTGAGGGCATTCTCTTCTTGGAGCTAACGTTCTCGTAGTTCTGTCTTCACACAAGTTTCCACTTTGGTGAGTGCGATCGTGTGAACTTGAGTGTCCTTTTCTTTGACTTCCTTCACTTTGTTTGTTGTGAGGGTGATCATGGAGTCAAATCGTGCCTCGAGAGTGCTAAGGTGCCCTTTGAGGTCGCGGTTTTCTTCCATGACCATGTCGAGGGCAGCTTGCAATTGTTCGATGTGATCTGTCTTGCTCAGAGCTGCAAGGATAGTGGAAAAGCTAGTTCGTGCTTTCCCCGATGTTTTGAGGCTGTTGGTTGCCATCTTCTCGCTTGCTGGAGACTTTGGTGAGAACGTGCTCTTCAAAAGCCCAACAACTCAAACGCTTTCTTGAGGTCACTGAACAGATTTGATGCACATCTGCAAGCCAAACCGATGCAGGTCTTCAGGAACCAAACCGAACTTCGCTTGGGCTTGGGTTGGGTGGGTATGATGAAGCGGGTGTATAACTGGTAGTATGTACGTGCAAACCAGGGCCATATAGGAAGGAGCTTCGCAGGGCCGATAGGGCCGTACAAAGCTACACAGGACCAAACCAGTGCCGTACAAAGCTTTGCAGGGTCGGACAGGGCCGTACAAAACTTCACAAACCAGGTTTCACTTGGGTTGTGGTATGCGAGAGCGGGGCATGTATAGAAGGTCTCGTTGTTGGGGGGGGGGGGGGGGGGGGGGGCTAAGCTGAGGCTTAACGCCTTCCCAAGGGCAGACCCTCACCTAGGGGGGGCCTGAGGAGGACGTTGGGGCTAGGTTTACGAAGTTGAGAGAGAGAGAGAGAGAGAGAGAGAGAGAGAGAGAGAGAGAGAGAGAGAGAGAGAGAGAGAGAGAGAGAGAGAGAGAGAGAGAACCTGAGTCCTGCTTCCCCTTTCCTGCATGCATGTACTTTGACATTGGGGATCCTTGGGAATTAGAAGCCTTGAATAGTTTGCAGGGTAGAGGAGAAGCAACAGAACCTTTGCCCCTCGACTTCCTTCTCAGTTGAGTACTGTCAAGAGAGTTGTCAGAGGTGGTTGGCTCCAGTAGTGAGCTATCCTCCACTTGAGCTGACTGCTGGCCTTTGACTACAGAACTACTTGCAACTCACAATCACTTTCCTCCCTCTCTCTAACCTATAATGGCCCGGCGTCGTGCTTCCCTCCATGCTTCATGACTACACCACTACCTGAACGTAACGATTGAGCTTAACTGTTTGAGATTTTAAAACTATTACGATTCATGTTTTTGAAGCCCAAGTATACACTTTTTATAGTTCATGATGGTGGCCCACAAACTTGAAAAAACATGACTGTCCTATCCATGTGTTATGCTTACAAGATGTACTTGTTGGCATATGTTAACTAGCACAAAAAGTGCAACATGTTAACGCGACTTTCACCCAACAAAAACGTTCCGGACAGAAAGCTCATCACGGATTTTTCTGCTTTTGCAAGAATTTCACATGTAGTATATATCTCGATCTTCCTTACCACAACCATATTTGGCATTTGTGGAATCAGTGCGCTCCAACAAACAAAACCCCTGAAAGGAAGCTCATCAAGAACTTCTTTTTTATTTTCTTGATTTCTTTGACCCCTGTCAGGATCTTGCGAGATGCTCCAAAAAAGAATGCACTCCAAGAGACACCATTCCAGTCACACTCACCATAACTGTCTACCAGACACTACAATCAAGACATGTTTTTGCATTTTTCATCAATCCTTAAATAACAATGTGATCAAGAATTCTCTCACCCATGTCAAGCTCTTGTGCAACACCACATGCATTCAAGTCACAAGCATAGGGTATGGGTTTTGTAGAGGCCTACACTCCACATCTGCTAAAAACAACCTAGAGCTCTACTTCCTTGCCTTAGCCATTTTAGGCATATTTGGCAATCAACATGCTCCAAGGGATGACATTTAGACCAACAAAGAGTGACCAAATGGGTGATAGCACTTGTTTGCTCATAAAAATCCAAATGATATCTCCCATGGCATGCTATTGTATATAGATTCAAGTCCTCCAGCAAGATTTGATACAATCTCATAGCACTTTGGACTTTTGTCATTGGGATTTTAATACATCTGACAAGATAGGAGTACATGAAGACTGGATGTCTACCCATAAGCTTGTAACAATAATCGTCAACCTTCTTATAATAGAGGCCCTTCATTTGTAAGACCCAGCTTCAAACGCACCACCCCAACTATTGAGTTCATGTGTTTTGAGCGTCTCTAATGTGTTGGTGCACTTGATCAGGTAAAAAGTCGACACCTTCTTTGTTTCCCTCCTTGGCATTGATAGCAAAGTTGTCACCCACTTGGATTGCATCAATGCTTTGAAGTGCCCTTCATAAGCGGGCTTCTCAGATTTTTCGTCTCCATTTGCACCAACACTTTGAGCAATTTTATGGAAGCTCCAGCTAGACACGTGTGTTTTGTTGTTGAATTTCCTCCACTAGTTGTGCATGCATGCATTACAATAGCAAGATAGCTTCCTTAATGCGATGGAGGAACCATCTTGTTTGCAGTAGCCCCGAACTGAATGCATGGAGCGTGTACTTGGGATCTTATCACAATCCCATCTATTCTCTTGCGACACTTCTCCAAGATTTACCTCCAAAAACACATGCTCTACTTGCTTATGCTTGGAAGGGTAGTGAGCAATGGTTCCATCAGACAAATGCTGGCAAAGAAATTGCACAACATCAACTGCACATATGAGTACAGCTCCATTGCACCTTAATTGCTCCTGTGTAAGTTCCCTCTTCACAACTACCCCTGCCCCATCATGTTCTCCTTTGTCGTGGCCACTTCCAAAGAAGTTCCACACCATCACTTTCTATGTCAAACCAGCATATCTACCAACAAAATAGAAAGGCCTCTTTGCCTTGAATTGGGATTCCGCCCCATCTGACCAAACCCAGTGCTGGCTAACATCTATGCCTCTGTCTTTTATCCATTGCCAAGCAGTCTTGGACAAATAAAGTGTAATGCATTTTATCATCAAAAATGAAAAGTCTTTCTTAATTCACCTTTGACACTGTAGTAGGTAATCTGTACAAAAATGGGGACCTGAATGGAATACCAATGCATCGACTGGATCTTGTTCTGCTCCTTGAATGAATAATTCTTAGCAAAATCCACCACAGATACAACATCTTTTGGAAAATGCCTGATGCAAGCTTTGAACTGCTCAGCCTGCCATCGATACACAAAGTCATGTTTGATGAAATTTTGAAGATGTGTATTTATACCTGTAATAACTCAATAGTGCTCATCTCCTGGCATATAAGCTCCTTCATTTTCTTCTTCTTTACACCTTCATTGTTGCCTACTTCCACATCCTTGAATACTTTCACTTTGACGGTTCTTGCATTCTTGAGAAGCTCGGACAACATACAAATTTCTTTGCCCTGCAAGTTGTACATTGACCCATGTGGCATTTTAGACCATGATAGGTAGACCCAACTTGATTGGGACACAAAATAGAATCTATAAGCTTTGAAATGCTCTTGACATTGTACTTTGTAGCAGAACATGTTCCTTGATGAATCCATGCACAAACTCAATGCACATTGCACATTGCACCATGCACTCTGAATGCTTGACTGCATATGTGATTGACAGCCTCCTTCAGATATGAAATTTGCACATGGTAAATACAACAACATGTCGATCAGCCTGTCCTTTAGCTTTCTCACAAAGTAAGGCTTCTTAGATTCAAAGGCACGAAGCTGGATTTTTACATCAGGATAGTCTTCCTTAAAATGTTTTAAGAGCTCAGACTGCGTTCCACAACAATGAAAGCTTGTATCTGCAAGAGATTATGATGCATTAGCAAGCTACTGGTAGATCTCACATGTGGGTTAGATAGTATGTCAAAGCATGCAATACCTATCAATAGTTATTCATAGCTATACCAATAGCTTTGAGAACCACCCAATAGCTATGTATTAGCTATCAATAGCTGTCAAATTGCAATTATAGCTATGTGTTAGCTACCAATAGATATCAAATATCAATGACTAGCTATGAAATTATTAATCATAGAAATGTAATAGCTATCAATAGCTGTAGAATAGTACTCACTTTTTGTGAAACAGTAATCATAGCTATGTGTTAGCTTTAAGTAAATGTCAAATAACCATGCAATCACTAGCTATGAAAATATTAATCATAGACATGTATAGCTATCAATAGCTAGCACTCACTTTTTGTGAAACAGTAATCATAGCTATGTGTTAGCTAGAAGTAATTGTCAGATAACCATCGCTAGCTATGAAATTTTTATCAAAAAGCTATCAGTACTTGTCAATACCAAGTTGTAATAGCAATCACTAGTTATGAAGTAGCAAACATAGGTATGTGATAGCTATCAAATAGCAATCATAGCTAACCTCAAATAGCAATGATAACTATTCACAGTTGTCAAATATCAATCATAGCCATCAATAGTTGTAGATAGCAATCACTAGCAAGAAAATAGAAATCATTAGTTATTAACTATTATTAAAATAGATACATATAGAAACTATTTACAGCTATAAATAGCTAGGCAATGGTCAGTAATTGATAGCTACTAATTAGTGCCTATCTTCTATCAATAGCTATCAAATAGCCTACCAAGAGTCATGTCATAATTACAGATAGATATAGTTAGAAACTATTTACAACTATTAATTGGATGATAGCAATAAACTATTCACATATATAAACAGTTAGGCAATGCTCAATAATTGATAGCTACTATGTGGAAATGTTATATAATAAATATACATAGATACTACATGGCATGCGCTTTCGTTCATACATGTGATACTTCCAATAGATGGATGGATCTGTGATAAACTACTTTCAACCTATTCTCTTTCGACATATGTCCTTCTTGTTGGGGGAGAAACGAGTCTCAAGAGTCCAGAAGTTCTCTATCAACTCCTTGACCTCTTCAGGTATGCGACTTCTCGGAAGACTTGGATGGCATGTGGAAACTGACAATGCGCTATTCTCAGTTTGCTAGAGTAGCTGGTATTTGGCTCCATACAAGAGTCCAGAAGTCCAATAGATAGATGGATCTGTGATAAACTACTTTCAACCTATTCTCTTTCGACATATGTCCTTCTTGTTGGGGGACAAACGAGTCTCAAGAGTCCAGAAGTTCTCTATCAACTCCTTGACCTCTTCAGGTATGCGACTTCTTGGAAGACTTGGATGGCATGTGGAAACTGACAATGCGCTATTCTCAGTTTGCTAGAGTAGCTGGTATTTGTCTCCATACAAGAGTCCAGAAGTCCAATAGATGGATGGATGTGTGATAAACTACTTTCAACCTATTCTCTTTCGACATATGTCCTTCTTGTTGGGGGGAAAACGAGTCTCAAGAGTCCAGAAGTTCCGTATCAACTCCTTGACCTCTTCAGGTATGCGACTTCTTGGAAGACTTGGATGGCATGTGGAAACTGACTATGCACTATTCTCAGTTTGCTAGAGTAGCTGGTATTTGGCTCCATACAAGTTCCTTCTATGAATGGGAAGGAGCTTGGAGGCAGCATTAACATTAAGCCCTCGTGCATTCTCTTGGTCTTTTGAACTCACAAGCATCATCATGGTAGACCTCTTGAGGAACATTACATCTTGATTTTGTGGCCTCTTCAAGTCTTGAAGCGTGTTCTGAATATTTGCTATGAGCCTGTCTACAAAACCTCGTGTTGGTGCCTTATCGCTATGAAGATCTTTCAGTGAAGGATGTTGAGTCATCCATATGAAAATGTCTTTCTTAGTGTTCATCTCCATTGCATTCATTTGAAGAAGAATATATCGTGTAATGTCTTTGGCTATCTTTGCTCTTTTTACCTCATCGTTGATTTTTGGACAGCCATGTGGTTCTCCTTCATCTGCTATTTCTTTGGCTGCTTCATCCAATTATCCTTTATCGATGTTACCTTTGTCTACTTTTCTTTTCAATCTAGCTCTTTGTTTTCTCTTACGGAAAGACTCATATTCCCTGATTATCATGTCCGGCTTCAAGCGATGGAATGCACGAACCTTTGGCAAACAAAGGAGAACGCATATCATTGAGACTTTTCCAAACAAGAACACTCAAAATGTTAAGTATGGAGCTTGATTTACCCTCGTAATTTTCTGTGGTAAAAGCGCACATTTGTAAGGCCCCCATTATGAGGAGAAGCCATCGTGCGTGAAGGAAAATCACTCATCGGAAACCAAAATTTTCACAAACAAGAATCAGGGGCCGGAATATTCTTTTTCGCTGGAATATTATGGCCGGACGGCGGCCGGAAAGTGGTCTGAAAACAACCGGTCGGTTGGCCGGTGGCCGAATTCAAAAGCGGACTTGTCTTCTCAAGGGCGGCCACACATGGGCGGATTGGAGGGTCCGATTTGGACTTATTCGCACAAGGGCGGCTACACATGGCTGTCTCTCATAAGAGAGGGCAGCCCTTTTGGCCTATAAAAGGAGGCCATTTCTACACACATTTCATAGTGTGAAGTTGATGCAACAAGGTGAGTGTGAGGTGGTGAGAGTGAAGCAAGGAGGGAGCTCCATTAAGGGTATAATCCCTTTGTAAACTACTTCTTGTTTTGAAGTACTAAAGCCATTGAGTGGCTTCTTTCCCGTGGACGTAGCCCACATTGGGTGAACCACGTATATCGTGTGTACTCTCTCTCTCTCTCTCTCTCTACTCTATAATCTCGTGTATATAAATCTGTCTCTCTCCATTAAGTAATCTACTCAATTATCTATTTAGCTACGTCTTATTTCCTAACAACTGGTATCAGAGCAAGGTTTGCTCATAGCTAAATTATCTCAAGGAAAGGATTCCTTGAATTGAGTGGGAGTTATGGCGGAGGAAGGGAAGCTCAAGATTGAGAAGTTCAACGGCAAAAACTACCAACATTGGAAGATGCAGATTGAAGACTATCTCACAAGCCAACATCGGAGGCCAATGTGGCAGGTAAAGTAGAGCAAGATGCTCTAATTCTCTCATTAGACAATGTGTCTAATTCCTGGATAGTAGATTCCGGGGCTTCATTCCATGCGACACCACACAAGTAACATTTCCAAGACTACACCAAAAGTAATTTTGGGTATGTATACTTGGGAGATGATGAAGCTTGTGAGATTGCCGGCAAAGGTACAGTTTCTGTCAAAACTGCTAACGGAAATGAATGGAAGCTTAAAGATGTTAGGCATGTTCCTTCTCTTCGCAAAAATTTGATCTCTACAGGACAATTGGACGATGAAGGTCACAACATTGCATTCGGAAACAATCGGTGGAAGATCTCAAAGGTATCTTTGGTGGTTTCCAAGGGTGAAAAAGTTGGTACACTTTACTTGTGTAATGTTAGCACGCAACCTTCAGCTTGTGTAGCAACTACAGAAGTTGACAGTGCGGTGTGGCACTACCGACTTGGGCATATGAGTGCCAAAGGAATGAAAATCCTTCAAACAAAGAAGCTTCTACCAGGTTTGAAAGAAGTGGACTTAGAGTTCTGTGAAGATTGTGTTTATGGTAAACAAAAGAGGGTAAAATTTCAAAAATCGGGAAATGAAAGAAAAAATAAAAAACTTGAGTTGGTTCATTCTGATGTTTGGGGTCCTGCAAGTACACCATCACTTGGTGGCTCATTGTACTATGTAACATTCATAGACGATGCGACTAGAAAAACATGGGTTTATGTCATGAAGAATAAATCCGATGTATTTTCCATATTTCAAAGGTGGAAAGCCTTTGTGGAGAATGAAAGAGGTAACAAGGTTAAATGCCTCAGATCCGACAATGGAGGCGAATATTGCAGCCAATCTTTTGAAAGCTTTTGTGCTAGCAATGGAATTTGGAGGCAAAGGACAACCCCAAGGACACCTCAACAAAATGGGATTTCGAAAAGGATGAACAAGACAATCATGGAACGAGCACGAAGCATGCGGCTACATGCAGGCCTACCGCTTGAGCTTTGGGCGGAAGCTATAAGTACGTCTGTGTACTTAATCAATCGGTCACCCTCAACGGCATTGGATGGGGGAGTTCTAGAAGAGGCATGGACAGGTAAACCGGTGAATTATGCATTTCTCAAAGTGTTTGGGTGTGAGGCTTTCATGCACATAGATAGAAGCCTAAGATCAAAGTTAGATGCAAAGTCCAAAAAGTGTTTCTTCATTGGCTATGGAGAAGGAGACTTTGGGTATCGCCTATGGAATCCTGAAGATGGTAAAATCTTAAGGAGTAGGGATGTAATTTTAAACGAACAAAATATGTACAAAGATTACTTGGAAAGAAAACAAACAAAAGAAACAGGTGATGAGTACATGGAGCTTGAGGACGGTGAAGACTCAAGGACTGCAAACGGTGACAATGTGCAACAGCGTCAACCAAATGAGGAGCCTCAACCTATTCCCCGAAGATCTACAAGAGCAAGTAGACCTCCAGAAAGGTTTGTTCCTTCCTTCAACCATCTCTTGATGTCAGATTCTGGAGAGCCTGAATCATATGAAGAAGCTATGCAACATGAATCCAAAGAAGAATGGACGAAGAGCATGCAAGTGGAGATGGACTCACTACATCGCAACCAAACATGGTAGTTGGTTGAGTTGCCTAAAGGTAAGCGGGCACTTCAAAACAAATGGGTGTACAAGCTAAAGGAAGAAGAAGGTGGGAAGAAAAGGTACAAGTCTAGGCTTGTGGTAAAAGGTTTTTCTCAAAAGAAAGGTATTGACTTCAATGAAATATTTTCTCCTGTTGTAAAAATGAACTCAATTAGGCTTGTCTTAAGCCTTGTGGCTGCTCATGATCTAAATCTCGAGCAAACGGATGTAAATACGGCATTCCCTCACGGTGACTTAGAGGAGGAAATCTACATGCTTCAACCAAAGGGGTATGAAGTAAAAGGTAAGGAGAAAATGGTTTGCAGATTAAAGAAGAGCTTGTATGGTTTAAAGCAAGCATCAAGACAATGGTACTTGAAGTTTGATCGATGGATGTTGGATCATGGATTCACAAGATGCAACTCGGATCACTGCGTCTACACGAAGAATTTGGGAGATGGGAAATTCATCATCCTAATGTTGTATGTTGATGACATGTTGATTGCAAGTGCTAACATGCAGGACATCAAAGACCTAAAAGAGGAGCTGTCTAAATCTTTTTCAATGAAAGATTTAGGTGTTGCAAAGAGGATACTTGGTATGAAGATATCAAGGGATAGGACGAAGAAGACAATAAAGCTATCTCAAGAAGATTACATCAAGAAGGCACTAGAAAGGTTTGCAATGCAAAATGCAAAACCAGTTTCTACACCTTTGGCTGGTCATTTTAAACTAACGAAGGATATGTGTCCAAAGACACAAGAGGAGAGCCTATATGTCTAAAGTTCCATATGCTACAGCAGTAGGTTCTCTAATGTATGCTATGGTCTGGACAAGGCCAGACATTGCACATGCAGTGGGAGTTGTGAGTAGGTTCATGGACAACCCAGGTAAAGAGCATTGGCAAGCTGTGAAGTGGATACTTAGGTATCTAAAAGGGACAACAACAAATGCTTTGTATTTTGCAGGAACTGATATTTTTCTAGAAGGGTATGCTGATGCAGATATGGAAGGTGACTAAGATACTTGAAGGAGCACTACTGGCTATGTGTTCACGGTTGGAGGCACAAAAGTGAGCTGGGCTTCAAAGCTACAGAAAGTGGTTTCACTTTCTACCACGGAAGCAGAGTATGTAGCAATGACGGAGGCAAGCAAAGAAATTCTGTGGCTTCACATATTCTTAGAAGAGCTTGGATTCAAACAAGACAATTGTGTCTTGTACAGTGATAGCCAAAGCGCTATCCATCTTGCGAAGAACTCAGCCTTTCATTCAAGGACAAAGCACATTGAGGTGAGATATCACTTCATACGCACTCTTTTGGAAGAGGGACAACTAAAGCTAGGAAAGGTGCATACAATTGAAAATCCTGCAGACATGTTTACAAAGGTGGTCAACAAGGAGAAAATGAGCTTTTGCTCATCTTCAATCGGCATTCAACGATAAGAAGCCAGAATGGAAAGCAGTCACAGGTTTGGTTTGGAGATCAGTCTCCAAGTGGGAGATTGTTAAGTATGGAGCCTGATTTACCCTCGTAATTTTTTGTGGTAAAAGCGCACATTTGTAAGGCCCCCATTATGAGGAGAAGCCATCGTGCGTGAAGGAAAATCACTCACCGGAAACCAAAATTTTCACGGACAAGCATCAGGGGCAACTTTAAAGGCCTCGGGGGCGGAGGCCCCCGAGACTTTTTTTTCGCCGGAATATTCTTTTTTGCCGGAATATTATGGCCGGACGGCGGCCGAAAAGTGGTCTGAAAACAACCGGTCGGTTGGCCGGTGGCCGGTAGTCAATGGCCGATGGCCGGTGGTCAGAAGTCAATGGCCAGTGGCCGGTGGCCGAATTCAAAAGCGGACTTGTCTTCTCAAGGGCGGCCACACATGGGCGGATTGGAGGGTCCGATTTGGACTTATTCGCACAAGGGCGGCTACACATGGCTGTCTGTCATAAGAGAGGGCATCCCTTTTGGACTATAAAAGGAGGCCATTTCTACACACATTTCATAGTGTGAAGTTGATGCAACAAGGTGAGTGTGAGGTGGTGAGAGTGAAGCAAGGCGGGAGCTCCATTAAGGGTATAATCCCTTTGTAAACTACTTCTTGTTTTGAAGTACTAAAGCCATTGAGTGGCTGCTTTCCCGTGGACGTAGCCCACATTGGGTGAACCACGTATATCGTGTGTACTCTCTCTCTCTCTCTCTACTCTATAATCTCGTGTATATAAATCTGTCTCTCTCCATTAAGTAATCTACTCAATTATCTATTTAGCTACGTCTTATTTCCTAACACAAAAAGAGAGGAAAAACACATATTTCCAAAGCACCTCTCCGTATTAACCCCTTCAACTAATGCAAGTTCCACCATTTCTTCTATTCAGCCACAAAGCAAGAGAGAAAAATGGTTATGCATATTCCAACTACGAAGAAGAAGGAGGCCACAAAAGTATCTCTGATCTCAACAAGAAAATAGAATTTGATTGATTGAGATGCTATGAATCACTTAACTAGATTGAATTCTATGGTTTAGTTAGAAGTGGCTACAAGAAAATAAGCAGAAGCCTACCAAGAGGAACCTTGTTCCTAATTTGCTAGTTTATGCTGCAAGAAATGTTTCTCCATGCTCAACAAATAGAATTTGCACGTTGATAGCTTCACCTAAACTTGTGTGTGTGTGTGTGTGTGTGTGTGTGTGTGTGTAAGTGAGAGAGAGAGAGAGAGTATGTGTGTGTGTGTGTGAGAGAGAGAGACATCTGCAGAGAGAAAACAAAAATCTTGTGTGTGTGTGTGTGTGTGCGTGTGTGTGTGTGTGTGTGTGAGAGAGAGAGAGAGAGGGAGAGAGAGAGAGAGAGGGAGAGAGAGAGAGAGAGAGGGAGAGAGAACGAGATGTGTGTGTGTGTGTGTGTGTGTGTGAGAGAGAGAGAGAGAGAGAGAGAGAGAGAGAACGAGATGCACAAAGAGAACAA
Organism: Adiantum capillus-veneris; assembly: GCF_014529385.1. NCBI lineage: Eukaryota > Viridiplantae > Streptophyta > Polypodiopsida > Polypodiales > Pteridaceae > Adiantum > Adiantum capillus-veneris. Next base: position 94,709,307 of record NC_140936.1, read on the forward strand.
AAAGCGGTTTGTTATGTAACCAAGATCATAATTTATTTTTTTTCTTTTTAAACGTTTTCACTTCCATAAAAGAGCTTCCGCACTCCCCTAAAAGCTATGTCCCCGACACAGCTTTGGTGGCCACCCACTCATGCTTCCACCCATTGACATTCTTGGCTCAAGAACATCTGAGAGCATTATTTTTAGTTTTTGATGATACAAAGCTCCCTCCTTCCCTATTTTGCAATGGAGCATAAGTAGGTAAAGGTCACTATGAAGATGGTACTTGTTATTGCCATTACAAACAGGGTCATTCAAGTCTTCCATGAATGCACAAATTTTCTTTGGAACTATAAGATGATACAATCTTTCTTTTGAATAGCTTGATAGACTTCCATTGCTCCATGGTGGATGGAATAAGGACTACAAGCTAAAGCAAATATAATTTCAAATTTTAGCTACTTGGAAATCGGTAGACCTTATCCATCAAAAAAGTGTTTTACAATATCTGGGCACTAGTAATAACCATGCTTTATTTATTCCAAAAATAATATGTTTTTGTTATTTTCTAGAGAGAGAATGTTGCAAATATGCACTTTCTTATGAGGCTCTCCTTTTGACCTCAATATTTCTCTGATGCAAGGAGGGTGATTCCAAAGGTTCATAATGCATGGTATGTATCTCTAATCGAAGAAATAAAGGGCATACCTTGCATCCCAACATTCATCCCCATCCCAACATTCATCTTCATCACGTTCAAAGAAATGTGAATCATCAGTTTCTAGAAGATTCTTACATGAACCCTCGTGGCTATGTCACCTTTGGATGCGGATGCCATGGAGGTGGCAACACTGTTGGGGTAAGCCCAACTTGTGGTGACAAAGTGGTGTCTATCTATGAGGCTTGCATAAATTGGTTAGACTGGAGGTCCCTAACACCTTAAGGTTTTGGGGTCTGGATGGCTAGACCAATTTGTGGAACGTCGCAGTTAAGCGCATATGCGCGGGAACAGTACTGGGATGGGTGACCTCCCGGGAAGTTGTTGCCCCCATGACCTACAACTGGTATCAGAGCCATGGTTCAAAGTCCAACCTCTGAGTCCGTGGAATAGGACATGTTGATGTTGACTTCAACCTCTGAGCTAGCTCCCGGCCACGTTGAAGCTCTCAACCTCTGAGCCTAGAAAAAGGCGGAACACGTTGGTACTCAAGGGGACGGGAAAGTCCCAAGTTTGGCTTAAGGGGGCGATTGTTGGGGTAAGCCCAACTTGTGGTGACAAAGTGGTGTCTATCTATGAGGCTTGCATAAATTGGTTAGACCGGAGGTCCCTAACACCTTAAGGTTTTGGGGTCTGGATGGCTAGACCAATTTGTGGAACGTCGCAGTTAAGCGCATATGCGCGGGAACAGTACTGGGATGGGTGACCTCCCGGGAAGTTGTTGCCCCCATGACCTACAACGTAGTTGTTGGGGTATAGGCGCATGTGCCTTGCCCGGCCGCCCAGAGTCTGGGCGCCCACTGACTTGTATACCTTATACATAGCATAAGTGTATAGGGGGCTGCTCACTCTTTGAGTCTCCCCACCCACATCGTGTGTGTGTCTCCTTCTCTCTCTCTCACTCTCCGTCTGTGGTGCTCCCCGATCCCCTTCAATTGGTATCAGAGCTATGGTGACCGCGGAGAGCACGACGGCTTTGAGAGCTTCGAGGCGATAGCTCGCTCGCTCTCGACAGTGGAGTTCGATCGCGGAGTTTCACGGAGAGCGATTTTAGCTTGAGGAGCATTGTCTTTGGAGCTTAGGAGCTTGGTGTGGTCAAGCTTGGTCGAGGAGGCGGTTGCGGCTTCCTTGGTGAGAGGAGCTTTTGAGCTCAGTGGAGCTCGTTAGAGAAGTGCTCGGCGGAGGAGAGCTTGACATTCTAGTGCTTGGATGCTGTTGTGGCAGAGCTCTTGTGTTGGAGCTTGCATTGAGAGGACATTGCATTACGCAGAGTGGAGCAGGAGCAGGTTCAAGACTGTGTGCAGCTCGTTTTTGCCATTTTCGGGCTCTAAAACGTAATTTTTTGCGTAGCTCCGTCATACAGAGTCAGATCTACATGATCCAGGAGTTTAGGTCAGGGTTTTGGCACGCTCCGGACGCGATGGTGATGTCTATTTGCTGAAATTATGCTTTGAATTACAGCAGGTACAGCAGCAAGTTTATTTGTGCACTTTCGGGTCTCAAAAACACTGTTTTTGGCATAGCTTTCACACCCGGACTCGGATACATATGATCCAGGAGTCTACCTTGGGGTTTTGGCACGCTCCGGACGCACTCGTCATATCAGAATTGTAAAATTCTGAATGCTGAATTTTCTGCAGCAGCAGTTGTTTATTGTGTGTCGAGGATTCCACACATGGTTTGCTCTCAGATGTGAGAGTGATATTTGCTGCAAGTTTCCTCACAGGTGGGAGGATACGATGTATGCCTTATGTGGTTTGATGCTCAGGGAGACTAATGTGATTGCATTTTGAGCTCGGCAATGTATGCCTCGAGCATGTTTTTTGGCAGTCACACGTAGAGCAGATATTTGTGTACTAGATTTGCAGGTGTTTGTAATGATGTATGCAAAGTGTGGAGATTGGTGCATGCATTTGGAGTGCGGTTTGATGCGCTTTGGTTGCTCATGATTTTGAGCGTGCAGTCAGTTTGGTTACTGGTTTTGTGGTCGTTTTACTGACGAAACTCTGGCGAAATTTTCCCAGGAGTTTTATGCGTATCATTTGTGCGATCTAGGTAGAGATTGCGGGTTACACTCAGCATTTGCGTGCGGTGTTCTCTGCAGGTGGGAGATTTGTGTGTGTGTATGCATCGATACCGCACATTGTGGGCTTGGTGATTAGCTCACGGATTTGACAGGCGTACAATTATCTTGGCACACTCACAGGAGTGAGTATTGTGATGTATGCTTGTGTGGCTACGAGCTAGGTAGCCGGATTCGAGCACTAATGGCTTGAGGTTTTTCAGCAGGATTCAGCTACAGGTTTACAAGTTTACAGGCAGGTTTGAGGGCTTATTTGGGCGCTGAATTTTCAGCCATTGTTTCCTCTTTGCAGGTGTCCATGTATGGCTCAGTTGTAGGCTGATCTGGGACACGTTTGTGACTCGTTTATGCAGTTGTTTAAGAGCTGAATTTTGGGGCTGTTTTGGGGCTGATTTGCAGCCATATTTGCAGACTTTTGTTGATGCGATTCAAGTCAGTTTAGGGCTGATTTGGTTGACATTTGCTACTCATTGTTGGTTGCTCTTTTGCGAGCATTATGGCTGATTTTTCATTTGACTTCCAGCGTTATGGTCTGACACAGTTTGATGGTGCAGATTTTGTTGCTTGGAAGGAACATATGCTTGTTGCATTGACAGATTTGGGGCAGGATAAACCCTTGCGTGGTTTATCGGCGAAGCCCAAGTCTATGAGTGATGATGATTGGCATGATCTTGATGAGTTAGCAATGTCTACGATTCATTTGCATCTGGTTGAGTGTGTTTACTGGCAGGTCTCGAGGGAGACTACAACTCATGCTTTATGGCAGAGTTTACATGCTATGTACGCGACATTCATGTCTACAGGGGAGTCTAGTCCCACTTCTATGTCCATGGGAGAGATTGGTCCCACACGCAAGTCTCGACGGCATAGAGACTTGACATGTTGGCATTGTGGACATAGAGGGCACATTAGGCATCGATGTTTCAGGCGTTTGAGACAACGGAGGCGACAGATGCGTGATGCAGATTTGGGCATGACAGATGCTAGTGAGATCAGTACGGTGGTTACTGAGTATGCTTGTGATGGCGATGTCACATTTACATCTAGCTTGTCTTCATACAATCTTATGTCTACGGATTGCATATCGGATTGCACATTGTCTTCACATTGGTTACTAGATTCAGATGCTACATTCCATGTCACGTCGCATCGTGAGTGGTTTAGCACGTTTTCTAGTGGGAGACTTGGTTGTGTGCACATGGCTGATGGTGCTGTGTATGACATTGAGGGTACAGGAGACGTATGTTTGTCCTTGCCCAGTGGTATGAGATTTACCCTGCGTCACGTGCGTTATGTGCCAGATCTGAGACGGGATTTGATCTCAGTCAGACAGTTACGGGATAGTGGATGTCGGGTATCGCTGCTTGAGCGATCTTTTGCGTTGCATTTGGGTTCGCTAGTGATTGCGAGAGGTGCCAGAAGTGGTACAGGTTACCCATTGCATGTGGATCACGAGAGAGACGGTGTTGTCTCTGTGATCATGCAGCCAGGTAGAGAGCGAGAGAGCAGGCGAGTCTCTTTTGCTCATGGGTTGCAGGGTACTTTGCATGGAGTGCAGAGTAGTGAGCTCGTTGTGCACACAGTTGGGGCACGACTTGAGCAGTCACACAGAGAGGTGACAGAGTCAGACATGCATGCTTTGCTAGTGACTGAGCAAAGCAGAGAGTCAGTTGTGCGAGATACTTCTATGCAGGATAGACAGGTAGAGCGGTCTTGCTCTAGTGAGTCACGACAGGAGAACGTTGTGCAAGAGTCTATGCATACGGAGTTAGAGCATGAGAGCTCTAGTGAGTCACAGCAGATTGAGTGGTCATGTTTGTAGTGGATGATTGCAGAGGAGGCTGAGATGTCAGCGATTATGCAGTCATTCCTTTCTATGCTCGACAGTGAGCATGGGGATATAGTTGTGCAGGATATGCCTTCCAGCAGACATCTAGAGCAGCTGGTTTGCTCTGAGGTTGCACGACAGGTTGATGCGTCTTTTGTGGACAGTCAGGAGATGCATGTGGCTGACATGCCTTATCAGTCAGAGATGCCTATTGCCAGGGATATATATGTTGATGCATGCTCCGTAGAGCTAGCAGGGCCCGCTAGCATTGCATCGGCATTCGGTGGTCTCATGTATGAGATGTTGATCTTGAGACCGGATATCGCAGCTGCAGTGGGAGCATTTGCAGTTGGGGTTGTCAGTCGTTTGTTGACTGATGATGGCATAGTGCACGAGGGAGATATGCAGGTATTGCGTACATACTTGCAGTACGTGTGCGGTACGTCTGGTGGTGTATGGACTTACACGGGAGCTGGACAGCCGGATGCACACGATCACAGCCAGCCAGTGGGCATCGGTTGAGAGCAGTTTTCTCTCACCTTTTGTAGTCTTTAGACTAGGTTCCCTTGCTTAAAGGCACAGTCGCCTTTAAGTGGGAGGTTGTTGGGGTATAGGCGCATGTGCCTTGCCCGGCCGCCCAGAGTCTGGGCGCCCACTAACTTGTATACCTTATACATAGCATAAGTGTATAGGGGGCTGCTCACTCTTTGAGTCTCCCCACCCACATCGTGTGTGTGTCTCCTTCTCTCTCTCTCACTCTCCGTCTGTGGTGCTCCCCGATCCCCTTCAAACACGAGCAGATCCCCCCCCCCCCCCCCCCCCCCCCTCCTCTCAGTCGCAAAGCGCCTTCCCCCCTACCATCCCTTATTTCTTCCATGCATGAAATTGCTTTACTATCCACTTCATGTTTTTTCTAGAATGCATACTTCACTTTCACTAAAAAGGCTCACCAGTGGCCTGGCACATGAAAAAATAGTTGCAGTGTCAAAGTAGAATTAGTTACAAACAAGATCACCTCTAGGCTTCTTGTTTGGTATGCTCAAAGAAGTGGATTTTGGTACATGAGAAGAACGTCCCTTGCCAAGTCCCTTTGGTCTTTGTTGTAGCTAAGCAAGGTGAAGAGATAGAGAGCTTTTTGTGAGCTTTCCTGACTAGGGATGGATCTAGGGAGGACTTTGAGGGTTGTGGGAAAGTAGATTAGCTTTTGTTGTTGCCAAGTCCCTTTGGTCTTTGTTGTAGCTAAGCAAGGTGAAGAGATAGCGAGCTTTTTGTGAGCTTTCCTAACTAGGGATGGATCTAGGGAGGACTTTGAGGCTTGTGGGAAAGTAGATTAGCTTTTGTTGTTTTACTCACACATAAGATTAGCACTTTGTATTGGAAACTAAGATTGGGAGTTTTGAGAGGCTAGCGATCTCTTGTAGACTCTTGCACCATCCGGGTCAGTTATGTCCCACAGATTGATGTTTTTTGTCTCTATGGTTCTCACTTTGCTGCCATTGATATGGTAAGGCTTGGTAGCCTACACCCATATTTTGGCCATGATGTCAAGGGCTAGGCAACCTAGACCATGGAAAAACCCGGCACAATCACAAATAACATCCATTAGTTCCTCTAGTTTAATCTAGAGTAATCATCTTTTTTATTTTGCATGGTTAGGGAGAAACTAACAAGCTATGTAGGGAACAAGGGTCGAAGCATGTATAGGTGGTACCACTTTTTGCACCTTTTGGTGGTACCACCAATAGCCACTAGAAGGAGGGAACTGTCATGTTTCATGCAAAGGTATCTTTTGAAAAGCATACAAAATCTAGATGTATCTGCATGCTAGTTATTATGGCATGGCATGGGGTCCTTGTTTTTCAAAAACCTCATTAAGATTGATGTGGCCCCACCTAGCGCCTATGCGTGAAGCTAGCCTGCTCTCCTCTTCTTCATTCTTCTCACAAAAGCTAGTATGCTCTCCTCGTCTCCACCCTTCTCACAAAAGCTAGCGTGCTCTCCTCTTTTCCACCCTTCTCACAGAATCTAGCCTGCTCTTCTCTTGTCCACCCTTCTCACATAAGCTGTCCTGCTCTCCTCTTCTCCACCCTTCCCACAGAAGCTACCCTGCTTTTCTATTGCGAGTCAGTTGCTAATATAGAGATGATAACTCCCACCCCCAAGAAGAACACGCCCCTAGGAAGTGCAAGGACCCATTTTAAGATTTATAGTTTGTCCAGCAGACCCCATTATACGTGCCAGATCGAGAGCATGTTGAAGCTTCTTGGTCTAAATGTGGCTCCCCAATAGCAAAGGTTTCTCTGAAAGGTGCTATGGTAGTATTTTCCTGTCTGAGAAATGCATTCATGTCACTATTGGCAGCAAAACTAACTTATCTTTATCTTATTGATAGCATCCTCAGAGTATCCAAAATTGTCTCAATTTTGCTACTCTGCATTGGGGAGTTGCATCAGGAGTATGGGTTGAGCATCTAGGGAAAGCTGATGCCCAAGGAGCTCACCGATGAGGACTTGCCACCTGATCGGTGGCTTACTATCTTTAAGGTGCCTGAGAAGAAAAAGATCAAGGTCTTCCTCCACATGGTGCACAACCACCTCTATTACGCTTGCATCAGGAGTATGGGTTGAGCATGTAGGCAAAGCTGCTACCCAAGGAGCTCACCGATGAGGACTTGCCACATGATCAGTGGCTTACTATCTTTAAGGTGCTTGAGAAGAAGAAGATCAAGGTATTCTCCACATGGTAGAAGACCACCTCTATGACGCTTGTTGCCTCTTTTATCAGAAGGTATATGTGGGACGCATGTCTAACCTCACCATCCTATCTTATTGCAGTATTAGCGAGAACCACGATTAATTTGTCAAACCATGGGACGAAGCTGACTCGACTAGTGCATAGAGGCTACAAGAGGTTGTCAATTTCTTGGAAAACAACTAACAACTCGCATCTAACCCAGGCTACACTCAAGTGACCGAAATCACCAAAAGTCAATCCCTCATCGGCAAGCAAATCACATCCGTTATAGCATCAAATGACATCCAAATGTAACGAAACTTCTAGGACAAGTTTATAAGACCTAAGCACACATGCCTATGGCCTCAAACCCTACTTTAAGTCAAGTTCCAAAATCGCGATTATTAACAGCAGTGGATTTTTGACCTAGTCTTTTTCAGCCCAGAATGCATCTAAATGCTTAATTATATAAAGCTAATCAAGTGTGTGTGTGTGTGTGTGTGTGTAGTTTGATGAATCCATCTTAGTCAAATGCAATGACCATGTGTGTGCGGGTGTGTGCATGTGTGTGTGATTTAGAGCACAATCAAAAAATCCCTCTAGATGCAATCATGGTCAGATGCTATGACCAAGAGTGTGTGTGTGTGTGTGTGTGTGTGTGTGTGTGTGTGTGTGTATGTTTGTGTGTGTGTGTGTGTGTGTGTGGCCCTCCCTCATTGCTGAGGAAAAGATCCACATGGTGGGAGGTAGGGCCCACCATGTGGAACCCTACCCCCAACCAAGTGTGAATATTTGAGTGACAAAAATATCCAAATAATCAGTATGAAGTGTTCAATTTATCATATGTAGAAAGGTTATTATTTTGGTAAAGTGGTGCCACTAGGGCTAATATATATAAGCATCAAATTCATAGAAAAACCGTGTGATTAAGTAGACTTTGTCAAGTATCGAGTAAGAGAGAATCTCTTACCATTGTTCACCATAGCTGAGTTGATCTATGTTCAAGAACATAATTTCCAGTGTTCTTTTTGGAATCGTCCAATCCTTGAAAAAACACTATACCTTAGGTTCATATCTTCAAAGGAAATCAATGACAAAAAACCGCTTCTAGATATCTGGATAGTTTTACAAATTTGTATAAGAATATTAAGTGCAGTCAAGAATATCAAGTTCTACATCCAATAGGATATACACAATGCTGACCATATTATAGACTTAACGGTCTCAATTTTTCAGTGCGACAAAATGTGTAATAGGGGTATACAATCTTTGATCAACTCAAGTCTAAGCTAATAGAACTATATGCTATATATGGTTGACCAGATAATGAGCCGTTGCCCCAACCCGGCCATCCTCTTGGATTAGGTGGGTCAAGTCAAAAAATATAGCTGGTCTAGGCCCATTGTATGGTGCTAACCCAACCAAAGGCTAGCTAGAAACAAGTATGTGTGTGTTTAAGATTGATTATCTAACAATAGTTTGACAAACTATTGAACCATACAATGGGACTAGAGACCAGACATTATGTAAATAACCAAAACCTATGTCTACATTAATAAAAAGTAGTTTGAAAAAACGACAAAGAAAAGATTACAATTGACATCTAGAATTGACACTGACATATAATGTAATACTTGTGAATATTATCAAATAATCATATACAAGGGCTATCTATCAATCATAAAAATAACTGAATGATGGATGATCTTTTGTTATTGCTACATTTGTTATCATAATCCCAAGGAAGGAATCTCTTACCTGCCACCATCCAAGAAACAGAAGCCCGTCAAAACTGGCATCACTTGGGAAGATAGGTGTCGACGACTTCCTCCCCTTATTATCGATGTCAAAAATTACAAGAAAAACCACCAACCTAACACAAATCAATTATTATGTTTAGAGATTGAGCCATTTGTTTACATCTTTTAATTCCAAAAAAAAATGGACATCATCTCCTTTGTAAATTGGATCAATTTTCAAAAGTCCAAACTAAAGCCATCTCATTCGAGACCACCACATGAGGATTAAGGCTCTTGTAACACACATAGCACTGATTTCAAATTACTAATACTAGTTTCAAGAATTATGCATTTATTCACCAAAAAAGGTTATCATCAAAAAGCATTTTACAATTTTGAATTCACCACTGCATACTTACCTTCACCAAAATTAAGTTCCTATACAAGATAGAAGTATAAGAGCTTTGTGTCCTACACCATGTTCATGTAAAGTTATTGTTGCTGACATTTCAGTCAACCTTAGTGTAGCATTTTACACCCAACAAATTTGTGAAATTTGAGCCCTCAATATCATAAAAGATGGACAATGACATGCCGCTTAACCTTTTAGAGCCAGTAAACTAGCTTTGATCTCTTATAGATAGGTAGCAGGTAGATAGCAACCCGCTTAATAGCTCATACGAACGTCAAACTGTAGGTTCATGTAGATTGGCGTACTAGCTATTAACACTAAAGCTACAAGTAATGCAAATTTCCATTTTTGCAAAGCTAGTAGGTCAAGCTCAAAATAAACCAGAATCCGTATGCATAGTCTCAATTGTAGGTTCATGTAGATTGGCGTACTAGGTATCAATACTAAAGCTACATGTAATGCAAATTTCCACTTTTGCAAATCTAGCAAGTTAAGCTCAAAATAGACCAGACACCGTAGGCATAGCCTCACATACGCGTGCTTTGAGAGTTCAAACTTGTTGCAAAAATGTCTACTATTCATAAAGGGGGGGGGTTTACAAGGTAGGCCCTTGCAAAATCAAGAAGTCTACATGTATGTGTGTAGATGATTAATCTCAGCTTTGGTGCGACTCCAATCAATTTTTTAATAAACTGATTTACTACCACTTTTATAGCCTACAGAAAAAGTAGCTTGAGTTTGTAGAGGGCGTTAGATGCCTTGCCGTCCTCCTCAAAATGTGCATACACTCAACATTTTGCCATATGAACTATCATGAGGATTTCAATAGTTGTGCCAAACCTGAGAGGGCATGGTATATGCCTAATGTAGTGTATTTGATATCATCCCTTGAACATGACATCAAAATCTCCAAGCAATGTGTGTGTGTGTGTGTTGAGAAAAACACCTATGAGGTGCATGGACGCGCAAGTAGAGAGGAGACGAGAGGTTAACCAAGCAAAAATGGAACAAGGTGACTCATGCAAAAATGCATACCCAATATCAAAGACAAAATTTGTATACTTAGTAGGTGTCAGTGCACCTACCTGCTATGTTGCCATCGTTAGTATGGCCAAGATTTTGAATCATCTTCCTCGACACGCGTCGATGATTCTTGAGAACCAAGTGTTCCATTGTTGGCCAATCCATGTCAAGCATGAGGTATTTTGAAGTTGATCATGCTGCCAATGTTTACGACATGCTACCGGTTTGATGTATCCCCTCAAGCTTTAGAAGAAAGCATGAAGATGGGGATCCATGGAGAAGTATTATGATGGCTTCACGGTTGCATAAGATTGTGTGTGTGGAGGAGGGGGGTGGGGGTTTGATGCACGTGATAACAAGTTTAAAGACTTGCTTGCCAGGGCTATGTGAATGTGCAAGAGTGTGAGAAAATGCATGTGAACACCATAACAAATATTGAGCCTCTTTTGTGTGTGTGTGTTGGGGGGGGGGGGGGGGGGGGGGGGGGGGGGGGGTTTCCATTTTATCGTAATAGAACAGGCTGTGTACAACCTGTCCTTGAATGTGATCCAAAATAAGAGGGAAGTGTGATCTTTGTCAAGATACACTAAAAATAAACCACACAAATGCTCAGGCTACATAAAGTGCATAAAGAATGAGCCATATAAATTATTTTTACCACCAAAATTTCCTCCCTTGAGTCAACATGAAAAGCTTCAACGTGATAAGTAAAAAGCGTATGACTAGTGTCTAGGCATGTGTTCACTCCAATGGGATTTTAGGAGTTGCTAATTTGCAAACATCCACCTAGTTTTTTTGTTAACATGGTATGATACACTCGATATGACACATCAATCGTATTCTCGACATGCAATTTACAGTCAATGGTCAAGCAATGTGCCCTCCAAATTATAAAGTAAGACAAAAAATCTAGGTCTCAACTCATTCGATCTCTTATCAAGATAACTGCGTATGTGCAAAAGGGTGGGCTAGCAACAACTCACTAAAGGAGAGAGAAAACAAAACATTAACTAAGAATGTCTAAGGATCGAACATGAGCATAGAGACCATTACATACATTCTTATACAAGTATGTTGCCCGCGTGAAGCAACATACATGTGATAAAAATATTAACTAAGAATGTCTAAGGATCGAACATGAGCATAGAGACCATTAAATACATTCTTCTACAGGTATGTTTCCCGTGTGAAGTAGCAGTTCATAGCCAGGCCAAGGCTAAAACAAAAATTCATAATAACAAATTTTGAGTCTCATTTCATGTAAGGTTTCCAGTTTCTGAGACCTTAAAGGTTGTATAAAGCTTAATCAAACTGATATGATTATTGAAAAAGAAATGTAGAATTGTCCGACCATGGCAAATATTGGTATTTTTGGAATCTTAAGCACAGCAAACCCCGGGCTAGAAATTTTCAGAATTGAATTCCGATAAAAACTGGCATAGTTATGACCCCTGGAAGTTTACACTGTGAATTGAGTAAAATAGGTAAAATTGAAGGGTTGCAGTAATCATTTAAGCATAGACTTTATTAAAGTCCTCCTAGATATTTACAAGATATTTACCAATTAAGCAAAAATAGGTCAAAATATAGCATAATTGATATTTTAAAAGCTGGCAGGTAATGGGAGGGTCATCACTAATCTGCCAGGGACTCATTTAGCAGCAGGGGTCGTTTTTTGACCTATAGGGGGCTGCTTGAACTGCAAGCAACTGCTTTTTTAAGCCTGTGAGAGCTTAAGAAGTGCCAGAAAACTATAAAAGGACCCCTAGCTTCACATTTTACACAGACTCAGAGCCTTGCTACTCTCTCTCTCATCTAGAGAGAACACTACGCAAAAATCATTAGAGTTTAATCTCTAATTGATTAACCCTAACGGTAATTAACCTAATCCTTCTTAATTAGCAAGGTTAGATTAAGATAAATTGTTAATAAATCAAAGATTAGGCCTATGCATGCTCCATAAACCTCTTTAAATTAATTAATCTCTGCTGATTAATGTAATTAAGCTTAGTAATATTAAGCTAATTAATTATCCTATCATATTATTGCTGAAATTAGACAAATTAACCATGAATTAATGATAAATATATTAATTAAGCTTAGATTAAGATGAGGTAATTATCAGAGTTGCATTAGATAGTCATTAATCTAAGAAAATTATCCTATAATTTTCTAAGAAGTTTTCCTAATTAATTAAGCCTAATTACTCTATTTTTTGAGCAATTTTAATAGGGGAAATTAGTAAATGAAATTCAAATGCTTCCATATAATTATCAGTGGTTAATTAGGTGATCAATGACCCGTGATAATTAGGATACGTTCAGAAAGTTAATTTAGCTAATTATTTTAGCTAAAATACCCTGTTTTTTGAGTAATTTTAATAGGGGAAATTAGTAAATGAAATACAAATGCTTCCATATAATTATCAGTGGTTAATTAGATAATCAATAACCGGTGATAATTAGGAGAAGTTCAGAAAGTTAGTTTAGCTAATTATCTTAGCTAAAATACCCTGTTTTTTGAGTAATTTTAATAGGGGAAATTAGTAAATGAAATATAAATGCTTCCATATAATTATCAGTAGTTAATTAGATGGTCAATAACCCGTGATAATTATCAGTGGTTAATTGGATTGTCCATAACCCGTGATAATTAGGAGAAGTCCAGAAAGTTAATTTAGCTAATTATCTTAGCTAAAATACCCTGTTTTTTTAATTAATTTTAATAGGGAAATTAGTATATGAAATACAAATGCTTCCATATAGTTATTAGTGGTTAATTAGATGATCAATAACCCGTGATAATTAGGAGAAGTTCAGAAAGTTAATTTAGCTACTTATCTTAGCTAAAATACCCTATTTTTTGAGCAATTTTAATAGGGGAAATTAGTAAATGAATTTCAAATACTTCCATATAATTATCAATGGTTAATTAGGTGTTCAAAAAGCTTTGATAATTAGGAAAAGTTCAGAAAGTTAATCTAGCTAATTATCTTAGCTAAAATACCTTATTTTTTGAACAATGTTAATAGGGGAAATTAGTAAATGGAATTCAAATGCTTCCATATAATTATCAGTGATTACTTGAGTGGTCAAGTACCTGTGATAACTAGGAGAAGTTCAGAAAATTAATTTAGATAATTACTTTAGATAAATTACTCTAGTTTTTGAACAATTTTAATAGGGGAAATTAGTAAATCATGCTATATGATTACATGCTATTTATCAGAGCTATATTATAGGGTAAAGAGGTTGTGATAATTATGACAAGGTTAGAAAGATAGTGTGGATATTTATTTAAGTCAAGTTATACTGTTTGTAGCTAAAAAGTAAAGGGGGAAATTAGTAAATCATGTTCTATAATTACATGCTATTTTTAAGAGCTGTATTATAGGGTCAAGAGGCCGTGATAATTATGCCAAGGTTAGAAAAGTAGTATAGATATTTATCCAAGCCAAATTATACCGTTTTTAACTAAAAAGTAAAGATGGAAATTAGTAAATCATGTGCTATAATTATATGCTATTTATCAGAGCTGTATTATACAATCAAAAGGCCGTGATAATTATGCCAAGGTTAGAAAAGTAGTATAGATATTTATCCAAGCCAAATTATACCGTTTTTAACTAAAAAGTAAAGATGGAAATTAGTAAATCATGTGCCATAATTATATGCTATTTATCAGAGCTGTATTATACAAGCAAAAGGCTGTGATAATTATGCCAAGGTTAGAAAAATAGTATAGATATTTATCCGAGCCAAATTATACCGTTTTTAACTAAAAAGTAAAGGGGGAAATGAGTAAATCATGTGCTATAATTATATGCTATTTATTAGAGCTGTATTATACGGTCAAGAGGACTTGATAATTATGCCAAGGTTAGAAAAATAGTATAGATATTTATCCAAGCCAAACTATACCGTTTTTAACTAAAAAGTAAAGGGGGAAATTAGTAAATCATGTGCTATAATTATATTCTATTTATCAGAGCTGTATTATAGGGTCAAGAGGTCATGATAACTATGTGAAGGTTAGAAAAGTAGTATAGATATTTATCTAAGTCAATTTATATTATTTTTTAGCTAAAAACTAAATGAGGAAATTAGTAAATCATGTGCTATAATTACATGCTATTTATCAAAGCTGTATTATAGGGCAAAGAGGCGGTGATAATTATGCCAAGGTTAGAAATGTAGTATAGATATCTATCTAAGTCAAATTATCCAAATTTTATGTCAAAATTGAAGATGAAAATTATATAATTAAGTTAGAAAATAATAAGATAATTACCAGAGGTAAAAAATATCCTTATCCACGTGTGGTAATTATAACATAGTTAATTAGTGAGGTTAGTAAATCATAATTGACCAAAAGTCTTATTTTGAGCAAATGATTAATTAAAATAAATAGACTTGTGGTTAAAAGTTTTTAGAAAAATTATAGTAAGTGCAAAACTATGATATCAAGTTAAGGAAATGAAATCTTTAAGAGAAATTAAATACAATAAATATTAAGCCCAAAATAAGAAAATTATTAGCTTAAAAGTTGATAGAAAAATTAGGAAAAAGATATAGAAAATTATAAGAAAGTTAAGAGAGCTTAGAAAACCCTTAGGGAACCAGTGGAAGAAGTTATCATGCTTATATAGACAAATAAGAAATTACTAGGTCAAGAATTTACCAATTAAGACTATATATTTAACTTTGGATGGGTTACGGTTGAATACAAAGGTTAAGTTTAGATTTTGAACTATTTACCTAATGATTAGACGTCCTTTTATAAGGATAATAAGTTATGATACTAAAAAGGACCCGAGCAAATCCTACATCTGATGATGAGGACGTAGCTCCAAAACGAACTAGAGCATCGCATGACGACGAAGCCGGACCTAGTAGTAGGCCTACGGAGGAGAGTCTTCAGGCGCCAGCACAACAACAGATGGCCAATCAATCCCAGGTGGGTTTCCCATTATTCAATTAAGTCTTTAATTAGTTTAAGTTCTTTTATAAATTAGCATTGCATACATAAGAAGGATAAATTGGCTGAAAACGCAAGGTAACTTCCAGCGTGCATTTGTTTATAATGTAGGAAAGAATTGTTTGGGTTAAAACTGGTTGAATTAGGAAAGATATGTTTGATCATCCTTAAGACAGCTTGTCTCAAGACACCTCCGACTCCTTGATATAAATTGATGATAATGATTGGCTTTCTAGCCACGGTTAAGTCGGTTACCCCCATGAACGACGAGTTTCTACTCCGTGTCATGTCTTGATGTTTCTACATAAGTTAAGATACCGTTTTTTTTATCCTAGGGGAGCCGCCCGGTTGTATGGGCAACTGGTTTGGTGTATGGGCACCCGGAACCTTGGGTGGGGGTTTATCCACTCCGGATTTGAATAAGGAATGGGTGTCGTTTTTCACCCTTAGGTGGTCTTGAGACAAGAAGAGTACTGGTCATGGTTATTATGGATAATGTTTTGATTGACAGTACCCTGTCTTAAGTTTAAAGATGTTTGTTTTCTGAAAGAATGTTTTCAATGCTGTCTTCAAGGAATTACTGTGATGGAACGTTAAAAAAAACCATTATGTTAAATGTTAAAACAATGTAATAATAAGATAAATGAATCTTGTGTGAGTGCGGGGTGGTAAGTGGGGATTGACTAAGGTTGTCAATCATGGACGGGTGGACCTGATTAGTCAGGTAACTATCCATTCCCGTGCAGTAAAACGTTTTAGAAAACTTCTTCACTTGGAGAGGAGTCCACCAATGGCTGTGCCCTCATATCTGTTAGAGGGAAAAAAGCGTTGGTTGAGGATACCTTAGCCCAATATGTGGAAGTTATAGGGCCGAAAGACTTTTGGGATTGTTAGTATGTTATCCCGTTTTCGCTGCGAGACAGGACTAGGTCTTCTTCTAGGGCTATAGACCCAAGCCATTGTCAATGGCAAAGGTTTATTCCTTGGATTTTTCTTGTCTAGAGACTTCGATTTTTATAAGGCCTAGAGACCTGTCAAGGATCCCATCCCGATCACGGTATAGGCGGGTTGGGGACCTTACATTTCAACACAAACTATAGCTAGAGGATTACAATCTACCGAATGGTGTCATTGTTATTATCTGCTTTGTACATAAGGTTTTGCTCCCGTTAATGGTTATGGGCTAGTAAACGTATTGTATTTTTTGGAGCCCCGTAATTCAAAGTAGCGAAGTTTCAATGTCTCAATGAGAATGTGTGTGTGTGTGTGTGTGTGTGTGTGTGTGTGTGATTTTCGAGCCAGTTTGGGTGGTGCAAAGAGAGAGAGAAGTATGTTGTGTGTTGGTGGTGTGTACGATTGAAATATTGTGAGTATTTTGCAAGCATTGATTTGTTGAGGTATGTATATGCTTGTTTGTGTGCAACATAAAGCATAAGTTGTGGAAATTGTGTCATTTTAGAGGTGTTTTTGAGAGGAGTGGGGTGTTTTGAGTATCTTGGGCTATAGGGAGGAAATCTGTGTGTGTTTCTCGGTGTGTTTGAATGCCCCCTCTCCAACGCCAAAGCATCTAATCAAATAGATGACACTACCTGTTAACCCTCACGGCACATGGACACCCTATGATCTATAAACGTTGTATTGTTTAGAGTCAGGTACCGGGCTTGTCGGACCAATAGGAACAGGGTAAGGGTGATCGCTGATGACAGGCGCACTCTAACTGGAATATTCAAGGAGTTAGTTGGCTAAGTATGGGCGCCCAAGTGTGAATGGGGTGAGCTCATATAAAAGCCACTAAACCTAATTTTTACTCATTCTCTCATTGTGCAATAGAAGCCGCTCTTGCTCCATCTCCACCTTCTCCTTCACCATCTCCTTGTGTGTGTGTGTGTGTGTGTACGTGTGAGAGAGAGTGTGAGAGTGTGTGTGTGATCGAGCGTTGCGGCGGCACGACGGCGGCGAGGCGGTTGAGCGCGGCGTAGCGGCGTCTCCCTCTTCTTCGCGGCACGGGAATCCTTCATTCGCAACTACGCAGGAAGGTGAGTGACACACCATTCTTCCTTGTGAGCTTGTCTGTTGTATGACTGTGTGCTAGGAGCCTTTGTGGCTCGCACACGGCGCATAGCAAGTCCCTAGCCTTGACATTTTTGGTGCCGTTGCCGGGGAACTGCTGCGCGTGAAGCTCCAATGGCGACCTGTAAATTGTATTGAAGCTATTTTTTATGTAGGAAAGGCGCAGCTTAAGTTTGATTATTGTTGTTATGCAAAAACAGTAGAGAAAGACACAATGCTGTTGACTGCATTCAAGTTTTCTGTGTTCTGTTAAGCTCTGTTTTGCTAGTTCTATTAAGCTCAGATTTCAGCTTACACAGTTAGCATTTCTTGCGTTTCTGCGTTTTTTGCAGTTTCTGGTTTGCGCTGCACAGTTCTGTCAAGTTTCAATTTTCTGTATTTTTTGTGTTTTCTGGTTTGTGCACAGTTAGGCGCACAGTTAGTTAATTAAGCAGGTTAGTAATTAGGTGAACCACTGATTAGCAAGTCAGTAGGTAGGTGAGACAGTAAATAGTTAGGTGAGGTCAACACGTACCAAATAATATCCAAAAAAATAAAAAAAATAAAAATTTAAAATAAATAAATAAATAAATAAATAATCGAAAAATAAAAACGTGAGTGAGGGGGAGGTTATAAAAACGGACGGGTTGGTTTGTATAAAAGTGAGATCGGGATCGGTTGACCCAATCCCAAGCCCAAGCCTAGGCCCAAGCTCTGTCTCTGTCTTATGATATAGGGTAGTCTCACTCCTATATATATAGGCTAGACTCACAAGGAGGGAGTGAGGAATGTGGGATAAGTCCTACACTCCCCTCTCCTTCATTGCACACTAGGACTTGCTATTTGGAGCCTAGTTTCCCAGCTAGGAAAAGACTATTTCGGGCTTTTTTGGAGCAAAATAGAACCAAACGGTGGGCTGTAAAGCACAGCGCGTCCCTCCTAGCGATACGCTCGTTTTGAGCTATCACACGGCCCATTCCACGACACGCTCTAAAAAATCTAGCAAAAAAACAAACAAAAAACACGCAAAAAACTAGTCACAAGGCCTCCTAGAGCAGCTTTTTGACACCTTAGGGTATCAAAAGCACATGCACTTACGCTCTGGGCGGGTGCTAGAACACGAGCATATTGAGGGTGCCTCTGTTCATACGGACACCCATTACCCATCCACGATAGGCTCTAGACCCTCAGCGGGGACACAAGGTAGCACCACCCAAGACCCTAAAATAGCCGCTAGTGATTCCTCCTCCGACTCAGAAATCATGGAAGCATACCCTACCCAAAACACTGAGAGAGAAGGCCATGCACCTCCCGAAGCTCCACAGCCTAGTACTAGTATGTTTAGCCGTTTCATGGAAACATTAGGTAGAGCTACTCGCTCGGAACCTGATGCAAATGAATCACACGAAGGGGGTGGGGAAGTGGACTCTCCTTTCACATCGCACGTGGACCCCACACCCCCAAAGAGTGTCCATGTGGATATCCTACCAACTTCTTACCAAGAATGCCCTGTTGAGCTGCCTCCTTCAGAAGTTCCCTCTAGAGTACCGTTGGTGACAAGTAAAACCACGGGGAGCAACATTGCTTCTACCTCACAAGAAACCGTTAACACGTCGACTCTAGAAGGATTGTTCATTAATGATCATTGGACATACGACCTCCACACTGAGGTGTTGACGGATCTACACTCTGGCCACGCCTACCATGTAGGATGGATAGAGATTGTACAATCCACCTCTAGTGCCACGAGCATCGAAGATCAACAGAAAATGATCTGTAATGTTATCCATGGCATTATTCAATCAGAAAGGCAAAACCGAGGGGTAAATATACTCTCAACTGGCCCCATGAGATTTCTGGATACGAGCAAGGCTCAACAGCCTACTCTATCACAAATGGAGACTCCTCTAATGAGTCCCATGGACCCATCTTACGTCATTTCACCTGGGGTCTCTATGCAATCTGAGCCTCCGAGCGACAACTTTAGCTTCCCTAACTTGGATCAACCCTCTATTAAGGAAAACACAGTGCTCACTCCAGGGATAGATCTGACAGAGAATGTACCGATGACATCTACGGTTAGCGCAGTGCCACTACCTAGTGTCGTAGTACCTAATATGGGGCCTCGACCGTATGTGCCTCTAGCCCCTTATGCACACATGGCCCCCACACCTCCAATTGTACCACTTGTTTATGCTCCTCGAGTGCCGCTCCCTAGCCCTTATCCGAGTGGACCTATGCCCGGTTATGTTCCATATCCTGCATCATCCACACATATGCCAAGACCGGTACTTCAGTCACTCCCTTAATCGGGAAATTGAGGCTTCAAGTCCAAGGCTATGTGGACAAAAAAGACTTCTTTATCTCTCCTCTCAAGCATGAGGATGTAATCCTAGGGGCACCATGGTTTGACCGACTGGCTGCCGATGTTAAATTTCCTGGAAGGAGAATCTCCTTTAAGTTCAGGGAAAAAGACATGTATATAGATGCTAAGGAAATGGGTAACACTATCCCCATTGTACATACACCAACTTTCAACAAGTCAATAAAGAGCTCTATTTCCGTGTACATGATTTTTCTTAAAGATTCTCAAAAAGAACCTAATGCTTTAGCAAAGGAAAATAAAAGCAACCAAAAGGAATTAGAGTTATCCAATTTTCTCAAGGGGTTTCAAGATGTTTTTATTGACGACATCCCTTGTGAGCTACCTCCTAAACGAGGTAATGATGACCATGCAATTGAACTTCTTCCAGGAAGTTCACCGCCTAACAAACCTCCTTATAGAGTTTCTCAAGCTCAACAAGAGGATGATTATGCGGCAAGTGCATGAGTTAGTTGAGAAGGGCATGGTTAGGCCTAGCTCATATCCATTTTGCTCACCTGTGCTATTAGTGCAAAAGAAAGACAGCACATATCGTATGTGTGTCGACTATAGAGCACTAAATAGGATCACTATCAAAAACAGATTTCCCGTTCCACGGGTAGAAGACCTATTTGATAAGCTACAAGGATCGACCTACTTCAGTAGGATTGACCTAAAAAGTGTCTATCACCAAATAAGGATAGTTGATCAAGACATTGTAAAGACCGCATTTCGCACCACATTTGGTCTTTACGAATAGATTGTCATGCTTTTTGGCTTGACCAATGCACTAGCCACATTCAACCGCTTGATGGAGAAGCTGTTCAGGCCTCATCGAACCTTCACTGGAGTGTTCTTTGATGATATTATCATCTACTCTAATTCATTAGATGAACACAAGAAACATCTCCAGGTAATATTTCAAGTTTTAAGAGAGAATAAACTTTATGTTAATCGAAAGAAAAGTGAATTTTTCTTGCAAGAGATTCAGTATTTAGGTCACATTATCTCTCAAGATGGTATCCAAATGGATCCATCCAAGTTAGGGGTAATAAAAGGATGGCCTAAACCAAGGAATCTTCATGAACTACGAAGCTTTATATGTATGTGTGCATACTATAGACGCCTCATAGAAAAGTTCTCACAAATTGCGGGACCATTACATGACCTAACAAAGAAAAGCGTTAGGTATACATGGTCTGCTAAGGAGAACAATGCTTTCGAAAAGCTTATCTCTCAACCTGTGCTTACACTACCGGATCTCTCAAAACCATTTGAGGTCCAATGTGATGCTTGTGGTGATTGCCTTGGAGCTGTTTTGCTCCAAGAAGGGCACTCCATAGGCTATGAGAGTCGAAGGATCAACCCTGTTGAGCAAGCTCTAGGCATATATGACAAGGAACTCCTTGCTGTTCTACATGCCTTAGACTCATGGAAGCACTATTTATTGGGGACTCCTTTCATTCTGCGGATCACCAAAGTCTTAAGTACTTCATGACGCAGACCAAGCTCTCCGACAAACAAATGAGGTGGGCAAATTTCCTTTCGCAATTTCATTTTCATATTGCTCACATTGCTGGCAAGCATAATCAAGTAGCTGATGCACTCTCAAGACGGCCGAGAGTTCAATGCGGTTTCCATAGCAACTCACAATGATCTATCTTCAATGATAGATGAGTATGCTATTGATCCCAATTTTAGAGATGTGATTTCAGCCCTTGCATTAGGGAAGAAAGAAGAACCATTTACTTTACAAGATGGTTATCTTCTCTATGGCAATAGACTATGCGTTACTAACTCACTACGTGAGAAAGTAATGTATGAATCTCATGCTCCACCTTATGGGGGGCATAGGGGGATTCAATCTACTTTAAAGGGAATTGAAACATATTTCTATTGGCCTACCATGAAAGTGAACATACAAGAGTATGTTTCTAAATGTGTGGTATGACAAAAGACAAAATTTGATAGAGGGAAGCAACTTGGATTGCTTCAACCTTTGACAATCCCTAATTCACCATGGGAGAGCATATCCATGCGTTTTATCTTTGGATTGCTTAAGTCTATCCATGGGAATATGGGAATATGGACGATAGTAGACAGGTTCAGTAAACAAGCTCATTTTATACCTGTCAAAAAGACTATCAAAGCCCATCAAATGGCAACCCTCTTCATTTCACAAATTTTCAAGTACCATGGCTTGCCAATGTCCATAGTGTCGGATAGAGATCCTAGAATGACCAGTAATTTTTGGAAGGGTCTCTTTGAGAATTTAGGGACGAGGCTAAACTTCTCTTCGGTCTATCATCCACAAACGGATGGCCAAAGTGAAATAGCTAACCTAACCATTCTCGATCTACTAAAAGCCTATGTAACGGAAGTAGATCAAAGATCCCAATGGGAGAAGTACTTACCCTTAGTGGAGTATTCTTACAATAACACTGTACATACGTCCACGGGAAAATCACCTTTAGAGGTAATTGAGGGAAGATCAAAAAGTCCCTTGCTACTTAAGGTACATGGGAAGATCTTTGCTGCAGATGAGTATAGCTGCGACCTACAAGAATATTTTCAAAAGATTAAGGATGCTATATCTATCTCAAAGCAAAGGCAAAAGGCTACTGCTGACAAGCATAGAAGAGCCCAAGCCTTTAAAGAAAACGATTGGGTCTTATTAAAGTTTCCCAAGGCTCGATTAAGGCACACGACGGGCAAGAATCCTACGGGCCACCAAAAGTACTATGCTAAACTAGCAAAAAGGTACTATGGTCCCTTCCAGATTCTTAGGCCAATCAATGAGATGGACTATCAACTCAAGTTGCCTAATCATTGGCTCATACACAATGCTTTCCATGTGAGCCTATTAAAGCCTTACAAAGGAGATCCACCTCAAGAACCAACTATTGAAGACCCACCGGAGATCGAGGACCAAGAGGAGGTGCTGCAGCCTGAGTCCATTCTCCGACATGAAGACAAGGTATTAAGAGGCGGTAAGACTATCCGACGATATCTTATTAAGTTTAAGAATTATCCTTTTGAAGATGCTAGATGGATGCAAGGCATACAATTAAAGGATAACCTAAACCTTGTCAATGCTTACAATGCTTCCCAAGAGTAAGCAAATGTACAAAATGTTAAAACGAACAAAGTTTTTTTTTGTCTTATAAGACTCTCTTTTTCTTTATTGTGCACAAAAATGAAGTAGTATGCATGCTTAGATCAAGTTTGCGGAGACGACGTCTCCCAAACACCAAGTAGAGCTTGTCACTCTACTATGGAAGATTGATAGGACTAATGTGCAGACATGCTTGCGGCAACCTCAGGATCTCAAGCGCCAAATGGACTAGTCATCCATTGTGGAATGATGTCATAGGGTAACATAGGGATCCTCTACCCACTAAGAAAAGGACTCATGAATATGCTTTATCTTCTCTACACCAAATGGACTAGTCATCCATTGTGGAATAATGTCGTAGGGTAACATAGGGATCCTCTACCCGCTAAGAAAAGGACTCATGAATATGCTTTATCTTCTCTACACCATAGTCGAGGACGACTATGATTTCAAGAGAGAGGTCATGCCATAATAATCAATATTTAATTCTCCTAAATGATTTTCTCTTGTTAAACTGATCATTTAATATGGGGAAGTGCCAGGGGAGAAAAAGCTAGAATATTGGTTAAGCTAGCAGACCGGCCACAGTAGAGATCCAAAGGAGGGAAAATAGGGATCCAAAGGGGGGGCCATATGCAAAAGAGCCATGTGCAACAATGGGCTAAAAAGACCCTAAGGTTCAGCCCATTAAGACTTCCAAAATGCTAAGGTTCCAAAATTCAAAGGTTGTGTCCAAAGGTCAACCCTAGGGGAAATTGGATGCTTTGTGTGTGGCCAAAAAGTCTTTTCAAATCCCTACATAGGAGGGGGTGAGCCTTGGGAGTAGGGGATGAGAGAGAAAGTCACACACTCACACAGGCTCCCTTTACACAAAGGGAATTAGGGACACATGTCAGCTCCCTAGCCCAGATGCCCACAAGGTGTGCCCAATTCCTATTGGATGGCCTTGGAGGTGGACCAATGAGAATTAGGCTAGAGTAAATCTAGTTTAATTAATTTAAAAACACTTAATAAAAGAACCAATGAGAATTAAGTCCTCTAGAAGACTATTGGACAGTCTCCGAAGGGGTCCAATGAGCATTCAGCAGCCCAATGGCTTGCCTGATTCCTATTGGCCAGGAGGCAAAGGGGTCCAATGAGAGTTTAATTGAATTATTAATTAACCTAAAACTCTCACAAAAGGGGAAAGGGGGACACATGTCAGAAGGCTATCACTTATGCTGATTAATAGTCATTGGCTTGACTTGGGGAGGGCCAATGAGGGTTGAAAATAGCAAGAGGGCTCGCCCAAGAGAGAGAGGGGGCTGATTTTTGCAAGGCATTATCACACACACACTCCACAATCTCATGTGTGAAGTAAAGAGGACTATCTCTTCCCAAGCTTTAATGGAGGGCTCATCACCTACTCCAAGCTTGTGAGATAGAAGCCTACATCGACACACTCTTGGCATGTGGATGCAAATCCAACCAAGAGCCAAGCTTCAATGCATGCTCATCTCCTCTACCAATCTAATTACTAAGCTAAGCTATGCTAATATGAGTGATTATGTGAGGAGATGTACATCTTTCTCGTAAGATACTCCTTCTTCCTCTCAATCTACTCTCATACCCTGCTAGCTCTCACCATCTTCGAAGGTGTGTGAGGTCTTGGGTCTGAGACCGGGGATAATTTATGTTGTGTTTGCTAAGTGTTTTGCTTAGTGCATGAAGCTTTCATCTTCATTGCACTAGCTAGTTTTGAAGGAACACAAAGAATTGTATTGTACAATGTCTCTCTTGATGGGAGAAACCATAATACAAAGCCTTTTGGAGGGGGGACCGGCTCCAAGCAAATCCGGTCCTCAACTGTTTTCAATTGCTTAATTTCTCTCTCTTTTGAAAGTATTGTTGATGCTATCTAACTATGTGTTATACTTTTCGTTGCTCTCTCCACCCAAGCACTCTTGTAATTCTCATTAGGAATCTATTCTAATGAAATTCCCACTGTGTTCATGCTAATTTCCACTACACACAAGTTCTTAGGCCATTAAATGTTACATTAACATCCCATGCGGATTTAATCTTAAAGGTAAAGAAAGAAGACCACGAAATTTTATATTAGGTGTTCCATCAAACCCCTATCCCTGATATCATTGAAAAACAAATGAAACATGGAAAGGTGATGGTTGTCAATGGGAGGGAGACTTTCAGGTCCAATGGCATCTTGCAGATGTCCTTAAAACACTGAAGTGTATGTATAATTGTGGAATGGGTGCTATGGTAAAGGCTCTATGCTTGTATTGTATGGAGCCTGCACGATGGACCCAAAATGGTGGAGAAAAGGCACCTACTCGCCACAATGAGGATCCTAATTTCCATCCAATTCTAGACATTCCACTTGTAAATGTCCACATTTGTACAATGCATGCTCTTTGCAAAATTTTGGAGAAGTTGGTATATCTTTACATTGGGTTTGCTTGGAAAATCAAGAGCTCAAAAGAACAGAAGGTTGCGGATAGCAGCACTTGAACTAGTTTTGTCAAAGATGGGGCTCCATGGGGCGATGTGAAAATCCAGCGGGACAAGAAAAGGTCAACCAATGATAAAGATGTACCTTGAAAATCATCTATTGGTGGGGTCAAGGCACGTTGTTTTTTATCAAAGACAAGAGGCGTCAAAGATAGGAAGCTAACCAAGCATGGAAGGATATATCAGTCCACTTATGTGAGCAAAATTGAGTTTCAGCAATGGAAAAATCTCCATATGGCAGTGAAGGACCAGGAATCCACAACTCGCGAAGCCAAGGGTGAAGTGTGGAGTTCCATTGATGTGCTCTTTCAGATGTGTGACAAAGATGAGTGGACACAAAATGATCTAAACAAGTTTGAGGAGAATCTTCGACTACTAAAGAAAGCATTTAGGTTAGCATGGACTGAAACTCAGATTACTCATTACATGGTATTGTTAATGCACCCTTTTAAATGATAAGGGCTAAGAGGTTGTTTATAATTCCTGACAACTTGTTTTATTGGCAGCACATAATTTTCAATCACTTACCATACTTCATTCAAAAGTATGGAAACCCAGGCATATGGAACACCCAAGGCTTGGAAAAGTCTCATGACATGGTCAGGAATGCATATTTCAAACACACACGTCATGGTGGCTCTTGAGATAAGGCAAATAGTTTGAAAGAGTTGTTCCAATGGTTTGATCACATAATCCTTCATCGGCTACAACAAAAACATGTATTAGATTGTTCGGCAACATCACAAGCAATTAGGCATTTGCAAGAAAGGAAATGGAAACGCATAGAGGCATTCAACAACTCCAGTGCTCTTGAAGGCCAGAGAAAGTGGAGAGAGACAATGCAATATGGTAACCATAGGTGGATCAAGAGATTTTGATTTTAGGTAACAACATGTACAAGAGATGCCTAATGAGAAAATAGATACAATACAATTCACAAGTCTCTCAACTTGATGATAGGTAGTGGATATCTTTTGGCACATTACCCTTGTATCAGATCCTTAAATGTTTACCATAATCTTATAGTTCATTTCCCCAAAGTGAGTGCCATTGCTGTGTATGTGTAATAATAAGCTGCACGACCACTAGTGTACCCCGGAGAGTATCGAAAACATTCTGTAGCAAAATTTTATCAAATGAGGATAACTTTGTCTGCTTTCAGTGGTAGCATTGGTCCACCTAGAAAATGTGATAGCGTCTTGAGGGCGACTGTTGTAGTACTTCCCTCTTGGGACATTCCATTGTGAAATACTAGTATGGGTGCCTCATAGAGTCTGACAAGGTATTGTCCTAGTGTTGCATCCTTCCATGGTACTCTCTTGTCCGATGGCGAAGAAAGTCATCCTTTTCACCAATCCATGATTGTGAATAAAAGTATGAATTAGAGAAAGACAGTGACAGTTAGTTTTTTTTTTTTGAAGGGGGGAGGGGGGGGGGGGCTTACCATATAGCTCTCATCTTGCATAAATAAGTCATCCTTCCATAGGTCCACTGACCTCGTGGACCCTTGCGCGGGACGTGTAAACCAATCTTATACTTCCTGAGTACTGGTCGATGGCCTGAGGTTGTTTCTAATAGCTTGGAAGGTGGCCTCATCTAGGAGTGTCTCCCTATACTTTTTGGCCTTGTCAAAGCAAAGTTTGAGGCACTCCAAACTCGTTGGTACATAGGACACTGTGAGGGTCTATAGATAATAGGCAGTTGATGGTATACTTCTTGTACGCCCGTCTTGTGGAATCACAATCTCTTAAGTGCACTACCACCATGTCAGCAAGAACCACCTTGCCCTTGTGGACCTCACGCTCAAACTTATCTCTTTCAAACTTGAGGAAATCATTGTGATGGGCTATAAGATCATCCAAAATGAATGGGGCATTAGACCTTGTCGAACATTTCAACAGATCCTACAGATACTGCAAAATCAAAAAGTCTTTCACCCACACATGTAGGATTTTCAACATCTTCCTTACATTTTGTAACTGGCTCACTGGCAAAAGAAAGTTCAATGTCTCTCTTTTTGGTGCTAGTCAATTGAAACTTCTGGCTTACAAACACTTCTTCCTGTTCTGAAGCTTCTGAGTCATTGGGGGTTTCCTTTGTTACCACAAATTCATCTCCAAGAGATGTGTCTTTAGCAAGAGCAAAGCCACATCTCTGTTTAAAGATCCTCTTAGCAACTTAGGTGGTCTCTCTTCTGCCACCTGTTCACCACAGACAATTTCTGGATCCACCCTTTGCCTCTTCATTCTGTGGGATCTTAATCCTAAGACAAACAAAATACAGGTAAAAAGAGGTAAGTATTGTTAAGTATGGCTAATAGGTTGGCTTGTTCAACAGTCTCTCTCTCTCTCTCTCTCTCTCTCTCTCTCTCTCTCTCTCTCTCTCTCTCTCTCTCTCTCTCTCTCTCTCTCTCTCTCTCTCTCTCTCTCTCTCTCTCTCTCTCTCTCTCTCTCTCTCTCTCTCTCTCTCCGCGAGCTACAAGCTTTGTCTCTCTTGCGACTCTCGAGTGCTCTGTCCTCGAGCTACTCTCTACCTCCCTCCCTCCTCGAGCTGCGAGGCAGCAGCCTGCTGGCTCCATCGTGTGCTGTTGTATCTACTCTCTCCCTGCCCCCCGAGCTATGGGCTCTAGTCTGGCTCCACGTCAAGGTTCTCTCTCTCTCTCTCTCATATCTTTCTAGTACCGTTAACGACATGCACGGATAATAATAACTGCATGCTTTACACATGTCAAACGGCTAAAACTAAATAGTGGGCATTTATTGCACCATATACTTTTTATTGAGGGGTCACTTTCACACTTAAATGGTTGCACAATATTCGTTGGCGGACTTATTGTAGCACCTTAACATAAGATTTTCTTACCATCACATTATAGTATGGCTCCATTTCTAGCATTGGAGCTAGTGGAAATAATGCTGGTTGATGGTTCTCCATATCTATAGGTTTGTGTTAGAACGAGAGAAAGAGCTCATCTTTGACAACTCATCTCTGAGGTAGGATGACCAACGCAAAGAACGCGAGAGAGAGAGAGAGAGAGAGAGAGAGAGAGAGAGAGAGAGAGAGAGAGAGAGAGAGAGAGAGAGAGAGAGAGAGAGAGAGAGAGAGAGAGAGAGAGACTCCCCACGTTGTCTTTAGTAACTAAAAACAAAAGCACATGAGGAGGAAAAATAATTTTTTTATGGAGCATTTGAAATTCAAAGGACTTGCCCATCCGTTTTCAATATATGCTAACAAGCACAAGTAACTAACACTGTCCGGGACAACATATTCATTGACACGTTAACATGCTTCTACCTTCCTATGATAACATAGCACCATATGCCAACCTAACTTTGACAAAGAAGCTCTGGCCTATTTTCAGCAGATGAAAAGTGAGTGCCTTTGTGCCTAACATGGTTGTGGCAAGGAAGCTTAAGGTATACACCAAATCACATCCTTGCAAAAGCGCAACAATCCTTGATGATAAAGAACTCACTAATAAATTGCGAAATTCTGAACTCTTTGTGTGTACAGTGCTTTAATCGATATGTATGCCAAATCTTGCAGGAATCTAGATTTTGTGTATCACCATTGAAACTTGGTCCTCTACATACAGACATAAGCCAAGCTACCATGAAAAACGTCCCACATCAAGGATTTTTCAACTAAGCATATGGATTTTGAACGTGTTACTAGTACACACACCGAGATTTGCAATATTGAGTTACTTTACAAAGACACACATTTAGGAAACAACTGAAGTAAGACAACTGAAGAAAAATTGTGGACTTCTTTGACAAAGTGAAACAAAGATAGATTACAAAGACTCGTAACAAAGACTACCTCCAAAATACATGCAATTCTAACACCAGAGACGGCTCCCTAAAATAGAGAATTGAAATAAAACCAAAAGAGATCTTTATAAATTGTCACAATGTACAAGATAATTACAAAATTCTGCAATCAGCGAATAACTACAAAATTTCACAATCCATCTAGGCCGTTTGTACTTATGCAAGTCCCACACCACCTTTGTGGCCTCCTTTTGCTCATTGGAGCCCCCACTATGTCATATGCCTCCTTTAGAATCTTTTCAGGGGTCTTCAGTTCAACGCAGCCCAATCTGGCACAACTATAGCACTCTAGGTTTTCCCTGCCATGTTTATCTATAAAATTTAGAACAATAGATCCCTTCACTGGCCCAGGTGCTAACACATCTCTTCCCCTAGCAACAAATTTTTCCTTGTCCTCCGATTCTAGGTATTCCCATAGCCATGGTCCGAGCTTGCACGTAAGAAAGGGACTTTGACCCGTATCAGCATGGGAGCCAAACTTTGGCACAATACAAATGTTGCCATCATAATTAAACAGACACTTTTATGCACTGTCATCAACCAGTAGAGTATTCTCAGGCCCAAATTGACCAGTAGACCTTTTCCAAAAGTCGTCCAAATGCTTAAAGGAAACAAGTTTTCTATCGTTTATCTTGTGCCTCTGGAGCACATCACAAGAGAACTACCCAATGAATCCTGCCATCACAGCGTGTAAACCAGGGAAGCATTCCCAAAAATGAGCCACTAAGTTATGCTCCATAACGGAGCTCCAAACGAAGACCTTGAAGTGAGTGGTTGCCTACAATAAAAACTGCCTTACATCAGGCCGCACAAGGAAGTATAGCCATCTAGGTCTCTCGACCAAAACCTGGTCATAAAGTAGATTCCATGTCAGGAAAAAAATTCTGCATCCAAATTTACTTTATGAATCAGAAGACCATTCAGATCCAAAATCAGACCTGTAGGAGCATTGTCCACACTATCTAGGACATAGTAGTCTTCCTCAGCCTTTCCAAGCATCCAGATTGAATCATTGCAATTTGGGAAAGACCATGTTGCTAAGCTAGACATATATTTGTGCTAGCTTCATGAAAACCTTTTGTTTTAGCTCCATATACCTTTGTAACCTTTTAAATGAGTGATCTATCACAAGTTTCTTCGATCTTAACTTGTAAATTGATCTTCGTGGGTGAACACACTAGCACAACGATCATATCCTGACGTATCACTGTATTCAATAGAGTGTAGCTAGCTTAATATTTGCAATAAAAACATCGCATATCATTCATAATTTGTCCTTGAAAAACCACAACATTTAAAAAGGTGCAACAGGGCAATAGACATACACCATCTTGGCTGGTAGTAATTGGATGGCAAGAATCCACAGTAGGGTGACTAGCCAGAGGGACTGCACCAAAGCGGGCACATCCCCATCAACTCTCACACGATTAGCTAGGGGTTGGTCAATTACCTACTTGGCAGCATTGCCAGTAGGGACTTTAGCAGCATCCGCCTCTTGGATGGTGGCGTTGTTGAACCTTGTTTCCTTTTTCTCGCTTGTGCAAACATGTCTTCTAGAGTGTCTGCACAATCTTCCCCTACATCAAGTGTACCTTTCTCCATGAATGTATCGTTGCCTACATCTTCATCATCCGCTTTGAGTGCCACTACAGTCAACCTCGTCGACCTCCTAGGAAAGCTTTGCTTTTGCTTCCCACCTCTTGTAGGCTTTTGTAGTTTTGCCTTGTCATTTGTGGCATCTCCCTTTGCCTCTGTAGCATTATCTTGTGCTTCAAGAATCTTTGCAACTATAATGGAATAAGTGATAAAAAGTGGTAAGTACCTTCAAGCTAACTAATAATTGTGTAGTAGTTAGCAAATAACTGGCTAAAGCTTGCAAATAGTGCCTGAAACTAATTGCAAGATAACCTTGCTACCTAACTAGCTACAAGAAAACCTCGTGGGAGATTCTCCCCAACAGTCAGAGAGTCGACCGTAATTTTCACCGACTTCATTCCAAGTCTACCTAAGCTCTTCAATGGAGTGAAGACAGAGGTGCTTGGAGCGCTATCAACTGTTTTGAGAGGACATAAAGCTGCCAAAATAAAAACAAAGTTAACTTTTTGAAAACAATAACCAACTAGCTAAAAAAGAAAATAGCAACCTAATGCTGTTTAGAAGCTTTCTTCTAGCATGATGTACATATATTAAACAAGAATCAGACAGCTATTAGCAGCTATAGCCTATTACACAGGTAATCGTTGTATTTTCAATAAGGGAATGAGAAGGTATACCCTACAAACAACCAATATCTAATGCTGAGCTATTTTACCAGTATGAGGTAGCTATTACCAGCCCATAGCTGCTTCATAGCTACCATATACCTATTAAGGACTTAGTGTTCTACACAATAGCTGTGTGATAGCTGGTCAAGAGCTCTATGTAGCTATAATAGATTTTGTACTATCTACTTAAGCTATATAAATAGTTATTCAAAATGGGCATAGATATCACCACCTAGCTATTCAAGACATACCTACCTAATAACTGGTTAAAAGATTTCTATCAACCCATTGTCGAGCTATTTAACAAGAACAGGCTGCTATTAGTAGTTAATCATTGTTCCATACCTATCAAATGGTCTTAAGGAGTTTATAGTCTACACAATAGCTTTGTACAGTTATTAGACAGGTAATAGCTATATTAGTAGCTACCCAATTAAGGCCATAGCTATTACCCTCTAGATATGAAAGTCAATTGCAACTAAAAGCTGGTTAAAAGATTCTAGTAGAACAACTAATATAGTCAAATTTTGATAGGTCATAGCAACTTACAAGTTATTGAAGGCAACTATTGGGCAGCTATCAGCACTTAAAAGCTCTTCCATAGCTATCAAAATGGTCTTAATGAATTTATGATCTACACAATAGCTCTATATAAGGTGGCCAACATCTATTAGAAAGGAAATATTTGTATTAATAGCTGCTCAATTAAGGCCAAAGCTGTGACCCAACTAAAAGATGATTAAAAGATTCTTGTCAAACACCTATAGCCAACTTTGGACAAGTCATTGCTACTTACAAGCTATCGGAGGCAGCTATTGGGCAACTATTAGAATTTAGAAGCTGTTCCATAGCTATCAAAATTTTCTTGAATGGTTAATGATGTACACAATAGCTTTATATAAGGTAGCCAACATTTATTAAACAAGTAATGGCTGTATTAATAGCTACCCAATTAAGGCCATAGCTATTACCCTCTAGCTATGAAAGTCTATAGCGGCTAGAAGCTGGTTAGAAGCTTCTTGTGAGATAGCTTTAGCAAACTTTGGATATGTCATAGATTGTTAATAGCTATTGGTCAGTTATTATTGGGTGTTTATAGCTAGGCAACATAACACAAGCAATATCTACTACTATAACCATAACATAAGCAACAACAGCTATTAAAAAGGCAGTATAGCTATCATTGTCTTACTGGGGACATACCTGTTGGGGTACCTTTGTCTTCTATAGTGGAAGTTGTATTCACACAAAACATCGTCTTCAGAGATGCAGGGATCTCTGTACCACATCCCATTTCCAAGAAAAATTTATGTAACATGCATAAAAGTTTGCAAAACAAAAGATATGATAAGGGTGTTTTCATGGTAGCATGCAAACACCCATCTTCATCTCATCTTGAAGACCCATTCCACAAGTGGTGCACAACTCCTCAATATATATGGGTCTTTGAGGTACATGAGACATAGGAGGTGAGGGAGAGAATAGTGGACCTTTGCCTTGTTGCAACTGAGAAAGATTATTGCCAACAAAAGCCTCCTAATTTAAAGTGTTTCCAGTAGCAGGTTCTTTTGTTGGAGCCGCTCTTGGTGTCTAAAGATTTAAAAAATCAGTCTTAACTCTTCAAACACACAATGAAAAACATAATAACTGTAAAGTTCTCACAATTCAACCTGTATGTATGCAACAATGTTGTTTTTGGGCATGCCACTCTCAGTCACTCCAAGAAGAGCAAGGACAACTTTGTTTGCAAATATCATAGCTTGCAATTGTATCGACCACTAGGCGCATTCCCACTAGCCTATAATGTGGCTAGTTCTTCTCTAGCTTCCTGTAGTTGCTACAAAAAGGTGTCTCCTTTTGATTGACCTGCATTACCACTTCAGCTCGATACATATCTTTTGTGATCTGCCCTATATCAGTCTCCACATCCCTAATTTTAGCATGTACACTAGCCAACAAGGACAATGCCAAATCGGCATGCTGAGTATTTGTTGCAGCCAAATTGGCCTTCAGTGGTGCACCTTCCAATGATAATGTGCTCATCCTCTCCCCCACGTTCATGCATGTCATTAGTCTAGCCCTCTTGTTGGATAGCCCCTACTTGTGTGCTCCTAGCCAACTGACCGAGCTCGCAGCCACGGCTGCCCAAGCAACCTTGTGCTTGGACTTGTCCTCAAACAACTCTGCCAACTTTTAAAAGCAAACGATTTTGCAAACCAGGCAGCACACTCGCCGTTTATAGGTAAATCCTGGTAGAACATTTGATACAACACCATGAATTTGTTAAAAAACTCTCGCCATAAGGTGCGAATCTTCACTTTCTGCCCTTTTGCTCTTACCAT
Organism: Adiantum capillus-veneris; assembly: GCF_014529385.1. NCBI lineage: Eukaryota > Viridiplantae > Streptophyta > Polypodiopsida > Polypodiales > Pteridaceae > Adiantum > Adiantum capillus-veneris. The sequence goes on from NC_140936.1 coordinate 94,743,272, forward strand.
CGTGAACACGGACAAACAATCTATGTCTGAGACATCCATCATATGCATGTTGTCAACCCCATCGAAGATGAGATTGTAAAGTTCATGAAACTCCTCCTTTGTGGTGCAAACCTTTGCATGCTGGATTTTGGTGTATGGAGGTGGGGTCCACTTGAATATACAATAGCAATAATAAGATGAATTCCATAACATTAGCAACAAAAGATGAATCATATGATAGGTCACACACCACACACATGGACATGCACAATGACACAGGTGCATATAACAAGAAAATAACAACCACATACACACAAATACACAGACTGCACATGAGAACACCATGAGAAATTGCACCTCTTGGTTCTACTCCCATTCACACAATAGCTTTGAGGTCTATTGCAAGGGACTCTTTGCAAGTTACGGTGATCAATGAACACGCTTTTGATGCAGAGTCATAGCATGCGTTGTTCCTGTAAGAGAACCTTACCTTACTTGCCTTCCTATAGAATTCTTGCACATGCAAGGATGTGAATCCGCACATAGTACTCCCCCCTCTCTCACATGCTTAAGCCAGTTTCCCACTACTTTTCTTGTTGAAAATTTTTCAAAAGCGATTTTTTAAAATTTAGCAGCTAAAGACTTTTCTTAAATTTATTTAAACGTGACATTTTTAAAGCTAGAAACTAAGGACTAAGCTATTAAGGTGGGATAGACAACTTTCAACCCATAAAAGTGTACCACCCACTCATGCTACCACCCCAATATTTTGTGTGATGGTTCTCTTTACCTAGTGGATCCTCAATGTTTTAGTCATCACCTTTCTCAAGACCCACTAAGGTTTTTTGGAGATGGCCACAATGGCCTATTGGGCTACTGCAAAATCAATCTCTGCAAAAATTACAGTGGATAAATCAATCTTGCAAGTTCAAATTATGAATCTTTGTAATCTGAGAGACTTTTGTAAGGTGCAAGAAGCCAAGATCAGCAAACGAAGAGGAGATCAAAAAGCTACAAAAGCAAGTGGAGATGTATAGAAAGAAAGACACATCTCTTGGTCTTCGTCAAAGAAAATGAAAGTTGAGAAACGTTGGGAACCTGAAGGTTGACTCAAGAGGACTCAAAAAAGGGTTGAAAAAATCAGCTAAGCACTTACTATATTGACTCTTTTTTATTATATCTTTGTTGGTCTATTTACCTTATTTATTTCACTATAGTATCTTTATTGATTTTTTGTACTTTACCAAGGCGGGGTTGTCCATGTAGGGTTGCACAAACAATTCTAAATAGCTACACTTGTAGTGGAAATAGCCTCTTTTGCCTTCAATTTAGGACACTGCTTGATCAAGTGATCATTACATTTGCAATAATGGCAATGCATCTTCTTGTTGTCCTTTTCACTTAAATTCCCAGACGAGGTGCTGCCAACATAAGTATTAGGAATAGGTGAGTTGTCACTCACTAGAGAACCACAATAAGTCACTACATTGTTGTCAGGTCACCTTTTCTTTGTGCAGCAACAAAAGATTATTCAATTGCATGCTGCTTAGCCTTGTTCTTTCTTGAAAGAGACACTTGCAATAGAAATTACATAATGCATCAAACTTGACAAAATCGGGATTTCCTTGGGTCATAAGTCTCCAAGTACTAATTTTTTTGGGTAAAAATCTAGCAATGCATCAAGAACAGTCTGCACAAGGGAACTGTTAAAACTGACCACCTCTAGAAATGAGTTGCCCATTAATAACCTTGATACCAGTAAGGAAAGTTTTAATGTCATCTTTCTCATGCATAATCTTTGATTCCAACTCTTTACACAAGAATGCAATTTTAGCCTCATTGTGATTCGCATAAAGACTAGCCAGAATATCCCAATCTTGTTTTGCAGACTTAGTTAAATGAACGTGAGGAGTAATAGTGTGCTTCATAGATAACACAATCAAAGCATGACTTGTGCATCTCTAACAATCAACAAGACTATTTAGCCATAGGCAAAACAACTCTAGCAGTGGAAATCCTACCACCAAAACATGCAACATCCTCAACACAGCCTATATCCATAGAATACAGACATACATCAATAACCATCACAACATTCCAAACTCCCTTTGACACAAGAACATGTTGCATCATTAAGCCCACATTGGGTAGTTGTCTCCATCTGGTTTATCCTTAGCAACAAGCATCTTGAACACATCTATTGTTGTCATCCATGACGAGTGACTACATCTCATGTGAAAACTACCCAAAAAGAGTTAGAACAAAGTAGGACCAACACGTGCTATACAACACAACCCAAAGAAGACTATAAAGGACTCTTTTGCAAAAAACTGCAATAGCAGAAATCTATGTTTTTGTATGATGATCTTTGCATAAGGAAGTGTATAGAATGCAGCCTCATTGTTTTGTTCAAAAGAATAGTAAAACAAGTATGCAATCAAAAAACAATTTGCTAGGGTTAAAGCAAGCTCCTTAGGCTTGGTATTATAAGATAATTAATGCTTATTTTTCTACTCATGATTTTATAAATAGCCCAATTGAGAGAACTTTGTAAAGTGGGTGATGATATACAAGGAAAATTTCCCCAAACTTTCACTACAATGAATTGTGTTTGACATAGATGCCTCATGATCAATTTTGGTGTTGGACAAAATTGTGTTTCCACTATCCTTATTGGCATCAAAGTAAATTTGCAGCTTTAATGAATCTATTGTTTCATGCTTGCACCAATCACATTTCTATTCATTACTTTTACGACAAGGATCCCCTGGGTAGATGCAAAGAGGATGGCACTCATACAAAGGGGTTTGAAACTGATAGATTTTGTCCTTTCATGAATAATTCTATCATGAATTAGATGCAAAGAGTGAAAACTTTGATTAAGTAGAGAAGTTCTAGAAATAGTTGGAAGAAAAGGATCCGAACATGTAATGAGCCAATTAGGTCACTACAACAAAATAAGGTGTCATCGACGCAGATATCGACGCGGCGCGTTGCTATACGCGTCGCTGTGAAACCAGTCGCTATTTGCGACGCAGGTATAGATGTGTATAGAGACACAGATTGCCACGCATATAGCGACGCAGATTGCCACGCACATAGCGACGACCATAACATAAATTTTTTTTCTTGGGCAGAGGGCAGGTAGCCTGGCCTGTGCCCAGTTAAAAGATGGACACAGCCACAGCCAGACTTCCTGCCCTCTGCCCAAGAAAGCGAGAAACACCAAAATATCAACCATGCTCCCGCGCACATAAATTTCGGCAGAGTTCCCTTTGTTTTTACATAAACTTTTCAAAAAAAACCATATCATGTATACGCCTCCTACATGCTATCCATGTAGGATCTCACATGAGATTTAAGGCCAATGAAAGACAACCGTACCAACTGAAAAGCATAACCATAACTAACCATAACTAACCATAACCATAACTTAAAAGAATAACCATAATGAACCATAACCATAACTTAAAAGCATAACCATAACTTAAAACCATAACCGGCTATAACCACTTTGATCAAAACCATAATGCAGATAACCATAACCATAAACAAAATTAACAATAACCATAAGCATAACCAGAAAGAGAAACAATAACTGTCTATACAATGACAATGACAATAATCATAACCATAAGGGAAACAATAGCTGTCTGAACACTAACTGTTTGTACAAAAAAGAGACACAGAAGCGTGTCTGTGTCTCACAAAGCATATATATGAAATCTAGTCCACTAATGACTAGGCGTCACAACTTTCACATAGGACAACTCACAAAATTAGTATTGATATTACTTCACATATACTGACTTAATTAAATCAACTTACACATATTAACGTCTCACCTCAAGCGATCAGTGAGACTGTAAGGCCTCCCAGTCTATAGGCTCTCCTGAAGCTTCAAGATCATTCAGTACTTCATAGATACCTCTGTGATATCCATCTGACTCCTTCTTGCGTGTCAGAGATCGATGCATCGCAAGATTCTGCGTTTATACAAAAATCAAAGTAATAAGAATACATGATTCATCGCGTTTTAAAAAACGACATAGTTAAGATTGGATTAGAAACTCACAAACTCATAGCGAAAGGTGTCGAAGCCTCCGCTGCCAAGATGAGATGTCCCCCTAGTCATCTGTCCTACCTGCGCGGCCTCACACTGCTGTTTGAACCGCATGGCCGCTGTCCGCTCATCCTCCCTGATCCGCAGCCACGTCTTGTGTGGGATGCCCGAAGGCTTCGACGAGCCGGTCCTGAAAGCCTTCCGAGCTACATCTCGTCGATGTTTCAAGGTGTCCCGTGCAACACCCTTGATCCACCGCACTGGAACAACGGAAGAACTCGGAGCAGGCTGGTACTCTTTCAGGATGGTCTCCACTATGTAAGTGACTTTTTCCTTTTCTTGCTGATCCCAAGATGTCAGAATGTTGGTCGAAAACTGCAGCTTCACAAGCTGGCGAATCCGCTGTCGCATCTCAGTCCCGACTCTATCCATGTCAATAGAACCATCTCCCCATACAGTATAGAGCTTGGAGGCACTAGGATTGTGTGCCCCCCAAGGTGTCCGAGGTGTGCCAAGAGGTGTGTCGAGAGGTGTGCCTGGGTAGGACGGGGGTCGTGGGCGAGGAGGGGTCGAAGCATCTGTGGACCCTCTTCCACAGCAACCACCACCTCCACCTGACGATCGCCGAGATCGGCGAGTGCTGCGGAGATGAGGACATACCCGCCTCTGTCCCACCCCTAGGTGTCGAAGCGGCCATGATGGGAGAAGAAGGCGTCGTACCCATAGGTGTCCTGAACCTCGTAGGCGTCCCTCCCTTAGGCGTCGGACCCTCGGGTGTGAAGCCCGGAGGCGTAGTACCCGTGCCTCTGGCTACCCAGTACTGAGAAGCCTCTACCATCTGAGCAGGCGTCATCCGTGTAACGAAGCCCATGAATGCATCTGCACTCATGGAAGCGAGATCTGGAATCTCGTCTGCCATACTAAACTCCTACACAAAGAAAGTAAAATAAAGCGTCAGAACACAGTTGTTTAAATTAACTTTAAGCTTAATTTTAAATCAAAGTCTTCACACAAACACTTACAGGCCTAGGCCTCGACGAGTGAGGCATCATCGATAAGATCTTGCACCGTATCATTGTCTATCTCTAATTGCAAACATAACTCTACCCCAACTCGTTCTGGCAGATTGTCTTCATCCATTGCATCTTCATCTACAAGTGTCAATTCTGGCTCGTCTGTGTCATCCCTCGTATATCTGTCAGCTTCCTCTGCCATACCTTCGTCCATCTCATCTAATGTCACAGTAGTATGGACGTCGTCTGTCTGACTTTCCTCCAGGAGATCTTGCCCTTCAAATACTTGTTTATTTCTTGGAGCAACCTGAACCACAAACCACCATTGTCGCTCTCGAGGGTCCGGTACAAAGACCACTTGCTCGCAATGTTCGGGGAGAGCAAATGTGTCCCTCGCATCTGTCCAAATCTTTGTAGAATATATTTGCACAAGTTTGTTTCCATCTCTGCGTACCGTTGCATTGCGACCAGAAGTAATCACCTTGAACCACTTCACATCCAATAAAAACATCTCAAACCGCCTGAAGCTTACTTTTAAGATATCTGACACCAGACCACAATAATCCAGGTTGCTAGTGCTCTCATTCGTGTCTCTAGCACTGGCCCTGCTCTTTTGCATGAAACTAACCATTACCCCACTGTCAAACGTGTTTCTTCTGCTGTCAATTTGTTGTGTTCTGAAATGCTTTCCATGCGACCATAGTGCCATGTATGTATGATACTTCCAGTCACATCCAATAGCCAGCTCTTCCTCTTCTAGAGATATTGGTTCTCCGATCTGTCGAGCTGCTGTCACTGTCTTGTCCAACCATGCCATTGTAGGGAATTCAGGTAGAGGAGCAAGATAGACTGGCAAGGGTAAGCCTCTAGTCGTTCGACTTCGCCTGAAATTCTGTCACTCTAGATTGCGTCTCTCTTTCTCTTCTTCGTACCTTTCAAGCCATTTTTGCATCGACGCTGAATTTAGTATACATAACTTCATGATCTTTTCTCGCATGGCCAGGTTTATTTTCTTCGGCACCCCTTGCCCTTGCGGCTCCTCTCCCACCAGTCTTGCATCCTCCTCATCGCTCCACAATTAAGGAATTTCTGGGTCAGAAACGGATAGAAATTCGGTCGTCAATACAAGAGACTCTTGCACCAGCCATCCTTCTGCCATGCTCCGTATCCTAGCCAATCATGCATAGTCCACATAAGAATTCCATGGATCCTTGCATGGTGTTGTCCTACTGGTTCAACCGCATCTGCTATGTCGATCCCATGCCATAACTCCTGGAGCTCGTCAACTAGTGGAGCTAGATAAACATCCATGTTTTTTTCCTTGAACTTACCAGGTACAATCAAGCTTAAAATCAAATGACCCTTCTTGATAGCAAGTCACGGCGGGAGGTTGTAATTGATAAGGCACACAGTCCAAGTGCTCCATGACGAGCTTCTCAAGACAAATGGATTGAATCCATCCATTGCCATGCCCAAACGCAAATTGCGTGGTTCACTCTTAAAATGTGGCCAGGTATCTTCAATGTGCCTCCAAGCCTTTGAATCAGCGGGCACCCTAAATGTTGCGTCAGTGGATCTATTCGTAGAATTCCACCGCATCAACTTTGCAATGGAACCACAACGAAACATGTTTTTTATCCTAGGAATAATAGGGAAATGCCGCAACACTTTAGCTGGCACTGTCTCGCCAACTGCATCTTGTTTGTAGCGCATTGCTCCGCACTTAGGACACGACAGACAATCTGCGAATTCATTGCGAAAAAGAATGCAATCATTTGGACATGCATGAATCTTGTTGTAGTCCAAGCCGACTAAGTCAGAAGTTGCTTTGCGTCTGGCCTGGAGGGGGGCATTTCATTGCCAGCCGGGAGAAGTTGCTCCCGCAATAACCTGTTTAAGCCACATTAAATTAAAAAGCTCTCCAAGCACATCACCGTTGCAATCGGAAAATCTCTTTTGTAAATTACGTACCTAAACAAAGCAGTGACGCTTGCAACTGACCACCCGTACACTGACTGAAGATTCAAAAACGCCAGACAAGTACGAAGCACAGATATTTTGGCGCCTTCATAGATTGGTTGACATGCCAACTTCCTCAACATGTCTTCAGGAGATAGGCGCATGGCTTGTGGTGCTGCTTCGTTCGCGTTCTCCTCGCTTGTCTGGAAGAAGGCATCCAACATCTCCTCCATGCCGTCGTCTTCTGTCTGTAAGCCCTTTTCAGCTTCCATCCGTGGCTCTATATTGGTCGAACCTTCACGCATAATCTTTTTTCTCTCTCTCTCTCTCTCAGATGTAGGTGCTATGTCGCGAAAATCAATGCCCGTTACGTAGGAGTCGTATCGCAGATTCTGTATGGTTTCTCTAGCAAACTCTCCTACTTGTGCACATGCTCATTACATATCCTACGCTTGTGTAGGATTTAATACTTGCAATGCGTTCACGAGCATGCAATCTTTTCCTCCATGTTAGTTGATGACGCTGCCATCTACAATGATTATGAATGTTGTTTTAATATATATATATATATATATATATATATATACTCCTCACAATGTAAACTACCTCGCATTCTCTAGTCTTGCCCAATCTCCATACACCTCAGTCCAGAGGTGTACGGAGATCAGGACCACCGGGTCAAAATCTCGTCTTTATTGGTCAAATCCTATATGGGTAGACACATACGTGCACTCCCAGGTGTACATGGCAATGCATGTAGCAGGCAAAACCCCTTTGCCTCTTTTAGTTCCATAGTTTCTTCTCTGTCTACGTACCCTATCTCTCGTTCTTTCTCTCTCGATCTCGCTCTCGCTATCTCTCTCTCTCTCTCTCTCTCTCTCTCTCTCTCTCTCTCTCTCTCTCTCTCTCTCTCTCTCTCTCTCTCTCGCTCTCGCTCTCGTTATCTCTCTTTCTCTCTCTATTTCCCTATTTTCCTATCTCTCTCTATTTCTCTATTTTCCTATTTCTCTTCCATAACTCCTGGAGCTCCACTTCCCTCTCTCTCTCTCTCTCTCTCTCTCTATATATATATATATATATATATATATATATATATATATATATATATATATATATATATAACTCTCTTTCTCTCTCTCTCTCTCTCTCTCTCTCTCTCTCTCTCTCTCTCTCTCTACTTCCCTATCTCTCTAATGATCGATCGAGCGACTGATCTAGGGAGATCTAGACGCCCACGACTGCGGAGGACTACACAACATCGATAGAGGCTGCATCAGAGGATCTAGCTAGGTCACTTTGGCTCGACATGCACAACGCCCGGTGAGAGTACTGACCATGGAGGAGATCTACCTATCCCAACTAGCTCGTTTAGCCGTTTATTCCACACCCAGCAGTTTAGGATTCCATAATATTTTATTTTGTCATCTTCTTACTCTGACTTTGTATCAGATCCATCACATTGTAACTTTCTTGTCTCATGTCTCATAGGTCACTTTGGCCTTTCGAAGACGTTAATATAACATTTCATTTCATTTCTCTCTTTAATTTTTTTTCTTTAATTTTAATTTCCTAAGCATACATTAATTCTCTCTCTCTCTCTCTCTCTCTCTCTCTCTCTCTCTCTCTCTCTCTCTCTCTCTCTCTCTCTTTGATTACCTACACACACACACACACACACACTTCTCTCTCTCTCTCTCTCTCTCTCTCTCTCTCTCTCTCTCTCTCTATTTTCTACACACATACACACCTCTCTCTCTCTCTCTCTCTCTCTCTCTCTCTCTTTCCTACACACACACACACACACACACACACACACGATGTAGAGGTAGAGAGAGAGAGAGAGAGAGAGGGGTTGGGGAGGGTGGAGATGGACATAATACCTGCGCAGCAGGTTTCGGCCAAGACACAAGCAGGCGAAAATGGCCCTTGCGCGTGGGTTTCGCTTTTTTCCCCCAAATTTTTTTGCGCCGCTATATGTGTCGATATACGCGTGGCAAATAAAAGCCTTTCCACGCGTATGTCAACGCACATTGCGACATGTATAGCGACGCGTATAGCGACACCCGCTAATGTCGTCGATATACGCGTAGAAAAGCATGACCGTCGATATATACGCGTCGATATCTTCATTTAGTGTTGTAGTGGGTGTTTCCCCTAGTAAATATATAGATGGGACACATTTATCCTTATGACACCAGAAGAGAAGGAAAAAATCTCCCTTCTAGAATTTCCAAGTCTAAATAAAAGCAAAAAAGGAATTCTCTTTGTAGATGGATTGTTGTTAAAGTTTAGGTCCCTCCTTCCAATCTTATATATGTATCTTAGTATGCCTATTTTATAGTGGTAATTTACAGCTTCCAAACAATCAATCAGATTTCATACTTATGATTTTTATCCAAAGAAATGTGTATATCACTTAAATCATTCTCTCTCTCTCTCTCTCTATCTCTCTCTCTCTCTCTCTCTCTCTCTCTCTCAACTAGCTAATGCTAGTTTCCACTTGTAATAACATTGCAGGTCTTTGGATGACTCTTTCTTTTAGGTAGAAAAACATGACCGAATGTTCAAACGAATTTTTAGAGTTACTATGCAAACATGACCTTTCAACATTAGGATTGGGCTATGGCAAAAAATGTCTCTAGATGTACTATGGACATGGGCACCCTACATTCAGATCGAGGGGAGAATTATATGTATCATGAGTTAAGAGTATTTCTTACTATTTGTGGGATAAAACATCAATGTACAATGTCGTATCCACCTCAACAAAATGGTGTTGCTGAAATTAAAAACAGGTCGCTTACGAATATGGCATGATGTATGGTCAAGAGTCAAGCTTTGCCACATCTTTTTTGGCTTGAGGCTATCATATGTGCTACTTATGTACTTAACAGGTGTCCTATGAAATCTTTGTAGGCTATAAATCCTTATCAAGCATGACATGGTAAGAAGCCATCTATTGATCACATGCACACTTTTGGTTGTTTGGCTTATGCTTTGGTGCCACAAACGCAACGTAAAAAGCTATTTGATAAGGTTATTACATACATTTTTGTTGGTTACAATGTTGAAAGCAAAGGCTAAAAGATATACAATCCGCAAGGGAAATGTATCTTGGTGTCACAAGATGTTGTGTTTGTGGAAGATTGAGTTCAGCCTTTGTTGTCATGTACTAGACATAGTAATGTAAGCTCACAAGACATTTATGACAATTTACAGCCTCTTTTCAATAATGGAAACTTAAATATAAATTCCAATGAGGTAAATATAAAGCCTATGGGGGTTTTGAAAAATGCTATGGATCAGCCTATTTTTTATGCAGATGTACATGATGTACTTGATGTGGAAAGGGCTAAGAATAAGAAGGCTAGGAGTATGCCAAAATGGATGGTGCATACTTTGGGTGATAGTAAACTGGATGCACCTATGTCTAGTTGTACTTGTTTAGGTTTTGGCCATGCATCTTATGCGTCATATTGTTATGCTTTGGATGTTTCTAGTTTATGTGATGTGGAGGAACCTCTTTCTTTTGATGAAGCTTTTTACATGCTTTTTTGGACTTAGATTGGACTGGTTTCTATGACATGCATGTGTCCACGAGTGATTTTTGTTTCATGCTTCATAGTTCATGCATATCATGGTTGAGAAAGAAGCAACCTATTGTGGCCACTTCTAGTTGTGAAGTTGAGTACATGGCAGTCTTCACAACTTGAGTGTGTATGTCTTAGACGCCTTATGGCTGATTTAGGTGTTGGACAAGACACTGTCAACATCATCTACATTGACAGTCACACTGCATTGGTAGTTGCAAGGAGCCCAATTTTTCATGCTCTCACAAATAACATCGAGGTTCCAACAGATAAGACTAGAGATCATTTGGGAGAGGATTTCCATATTGTGGAAAAATCTCTCTTTACAAAGTTCATGGTGGTGATCAAAGATGACATTCATTTAAATTCTTATGGATGAAGAAGATGGAGAAGAGGGTGTCCTCTTTCTCGCCGTTTTCTTCTCTTGCTTTTTGTCATCCCTCTTTGAAGTATGGTGTGGAGAAGTATGCGATGCTCTTCTCCGTTTTGGAGCCGTCCTCATGGAGCCATCTCCGCCGGGTGGCAGGAGACTCACTTCTTTCTCGTTCCTTCGGTGGAGGCTCTTGAATTCTCCTTTGAGAAGGAGATGCGTCATCAAGGAGCAAATTTTTGAGCCTTTCATAGGGATCCTCTTCTTCTTCCCGAATCGGAGAGAGACCTCTTTTGAAAGTCTCACGAGGAGGCTTCCTAGGTGTTATCTCGTCATGGTGGGGAGCTTGGAGAATCCCATGAGCACGAAGCTGCCGTTGCACTTCACTTTGGAGGGATGGATTGCCCATGGCTCATTGAAGCCTAGAAACAAGATAGTTAACAAGCATCGGGGCATCATTAATAGCTTGCTCATTAGCAAAATCAAAGTTATCAACATTAATTTCACTCTCTTTACTATTGTCAGCCATTCTAACAACTTTTAGGTGTAAACTTTTTAGGTGTACTTTGACACTTCAAGACCTAGTTGCTACTCCTCTTTACCCCTTTAGAAAAAGCACTGAAGCTACTGTACCCATGGCTCAAATACCATTAATTGCAAGGAATAGAAGAGAGGGTCGTTCAACACCAGGCTCCTGTCAAGCTCCTAATAGCTCAATAGTGGTTAAGCCGTAGGCAAGCCCTGTAGGAATCCACTATTAAGACCATAGTTCTCGACGGTGATGCCCTGTTAGCTGCACAAAGGCAAGCGCACCGCAAGGCTGAAAAATCCCTATTCTACTTACTCACATACAATTAATAGTACCAACCATTTATAGCTAGCTTGAGGACCTCCCTTCTTGAGCAAGAAAAGAGAAACCTTGTGCTCTGATACTAATGTAACATTTAATGGCCTAGTAACTTGTGTGTAGCGGAAAATAACATGAACATAGTGAGCATTTCATTAGAATAGATTCCTAATGAGATTAACAAGAGTGCTTGGGTGGAGAGAGTAACAAAAAGCATAACACCTAGTTAGATAGCATGAACAATACTTAAAAAGAGAGATAAATTAAGCAATTGACAACAGTTGAGGACCGGATTTGCATGGAGCTGGTCCCCCCTCCAAAAGGCTTTGTATTATGGTTTCTCCCATCAAGAGAGACATTTTACAATACAATTTCTTGTGTTCCTTCAATACTAGATAGTGCAATGAAGATGGAAACTTCATGCACTACACAAAACACTTATCAAATACAACATCAATTCCCTCACGGTCTCATACCCAAGACCTCACACACCTTCAAAGATGGTGAGAGCTAGCGGGGTATGAGAGTAGATTGAGAGGAAGAAGGAGTATTCTTACGAGAAAGATGTACATCTCCTCATATAATCACTCATATTAGCATAGCTTAGCTTAGTAATTAGCATGGTAGAGGAGATGAGCATGCATTGAAGCTTGGCTCTTGGTTGGATTTGAATCACAAAGCCAAGAGTTGTTGGTGTAGGCCTCCCTTCTCACAAGCTTGGAGTAGGTGATAAGCTTTCCATTAAAGCTTGAGAAGGAGAGAGATTCTTCTTTACTTCTCACATGAGCTAGTGTGAGTGTATAGGTGATAATGCCTTTGAAAAATCAGCCCCCTCTCTCTCTCTCTTGGTGGAGCCCTCTTGCTATTTGCTCTTGCTAGCATCCTATTGGACCTCCCCATGCCTAGGCTATGGTAATTAAGTAGCATAAATGATAGCCTTATGATATGTGTCCCCCTTTCTACTTTTGTGAGAGCTTTAGGTAATTAATAAATGCAACTAAACTCTCATTGTACCCCTTTGCCTCCTGGACAATAGGAATCAGGCAAGCCATGGGCTGCTGAATGCTCATTGGACCCCTTGGGAGACTGTCCAATAGTCTTCTGGAGAGCTTAATTCTTATTGGTTCTTTTATTAAGTGTTTTAAATTAATTAAACTAGATTTACTCTAGCTTAATTCTCATGGGTCCACCTCCAAGGCCATCCAATAGGACTTGGGTACACCTTGTAGGCATCTGGGCTAGGGAGTTGACATGTGTCCCTCATTCCCTTTTTGTAAAGGGAGCTTGCGCGCGTGTGTGTGTGTGTGTGTGTGTGTGTGTGTGTGTGTGTGTGTGTGTGTGTGTGTGTGTGTGTGTGTGTGTTTCTCTCTCATCCCCTACTTGCAAGGCTCGCCCCCTCCTATGTAGGGATTGCTAAAGACTTTTGGGACACACACAAAGCATCCAATTCCCCCAATGTTTGACCTTTGGACACAACCTTTGAATTTTGGAACCTTAGCAATTTGGAAGTCTTAATGGGCTGATCCTTAGGGTCTTTCAAGCCCATTGTTGCACATGGATCTTTTACGAATGCCCCCCCCCCCCCCCCCCCCCTCTTTGGATCCCTATTTTCCCTCCTTTGGATCCCTATTGTGGCCCGTCTGCTAGCTTAACCAATATTCTAGCTTTTTCTCCCCTGGCACTTCCCCATATTAAATTATCAGTTTAACATGAGAAAATCATTTAGGAGAATTAGATATCAATTATTATGACACCCATCTGTCAAATTTCAACTGCTCATGTGTGAGATCTCTTTTCAGCACTAGACAAGCCCCATCATGTTCACCCTTCCCATGGACAAAACTAAAGAAATTGTGCATCATCTCGATACCGGTCATATTGAAGAATTGGGCTACAAAATAGAATGGCCACTTTGCTTGCAATTGTGAAGCAGAAAAATCGGACCACGCCCTGTGTCTCTTGACACTATAGCCTTGTCCTTTTTTCCACTCATTGTGCAAAAGAAAATAGTGTTGCATAAACAAAGTGTCGTGTGTTTTGTCATTAGAGATGCAAAAGTGACTCGTCTTTTGAATGGTACCAAGCACATCATAGAAGTATCAAATGTGAACCAAAATTGTGACCTGCGTTGAGTACCAATGCATTGACTAAATCTCATTCTGCACCTTGAAGGAGTAGTTCTTTGAAAAATCTACTACATACACCACTACATCGTTAGGAAAGTTATTTAAATTACATTCCTTGAATTGTTGAGCCCTCCCTAGGGTCAGTAAAAACTCAAACACTACTATGCTACCATTGTATGATTTTGGAATTTCATGCCCTTGTTTCCTTTAAAAAAGGGTTCATTGATGTGTTTGGCTTTGTTATTGTCCTAAAGAATACAAGATACCAGTTGTTTCCCTTACCATAGCAATGTTCTCCAGTGCTTGCCCCCCATAAGGTTGTTTCTTCACTAGGCTCATAAGTTCTATATTGTAGGGAGCATCCAAACGAGTGTTATCGCAAGGGTAACCGGTGTTTCAAGTGCGGCAAACAAGGGCATGCATACTGCGCTTGTCCCCAAAAGAACAATCGCCATGATCCTCCTAGAGTAGAAATCCAAGAGGAGGAAACTCATGTTGGGGTGTAGGCCAGGTGGCCGTGGGAAACCACCCTTGTACACTTGATTTCACCTAATCAATATAGGGAGAAAAAGAGAGAGGGTTAACTCTTCTCTTTCTTCTCCACTAACCCAAACAGAGGTTGTCTGTGTATCATCCCCTTCCCCATTCTCTTCTTCCCCTCTCTTGCACACACCCCGTACACGCTCACAACAATTGGTATCAGAGCTCAGGGCACCGGATCTAGCGCCTGGGCTACCCGGCGCATGAAGCAACCCTAAGCAAAGGAGGTTGAGAGCTTGGAAGGTCTACGGGAAAGGAAATGAATTGAAAGCATTCAAGAGCTGGAAATCGAGGCAACCAAAATCGGGCATGAACCTTAGCAAGGGGAATCTTGCAATTTCAGAGAATTGGGTGCATTAAGCCAACAGATGATCAGTTTGGAAAAGATGGGGAGTTCAAAGTTGTTTTCTAGAATTCTAGAAAGAGGTTGGTTAATGGAGCGGGCTAAATTGAGTTTACGGGTAAAGGGAGAAAAGGGGATTTTGACAATGGAAGGTGGGGAAATCTTGTGGTTACCTCTTAAGAGAAAAGAGGGCCTAGATGCATAGGTTACATAAAGAAAGAACACCTTCAAAAAAGGTGCACGATATCCTTTAGCCCTCATTCGGTGGAAAAAAAGGTTGCAAATCGAAATGAAACCCTCAAGCGAGTTTTCCTTGATGATATATCTCTTGAGCTCCGATGGAATAAAGGCAGTTTTCAGGTGGGTGGAGTGCCAAGATTGCCACGGGATATAGTTGTAGGAGTTAAGAGGTTTTTGGTGGCAATGCGTGTCCAAGATCCCCTTAGAGCGGAAGGAGGGCCCTTTGAAAAAGTGTATGTCCAAAATAAAGGCTTCATGTGAGGAGATGACGGGAGTGATCTTAATATGTTCTTGGAGAGGATGCCCATACTCAAGGAGGAGCCTTTCTTGGAGAGGATGCCCATACTCAAGGAGGAGCCTTTCTAAGCTGGCGGGGGCACCATCCCAAACTCCAAAAGTGTCTTCTATGAACATCTTAAAGTATAGGAGAGAAGGGGAAGAGAGAAGGTTCCCGTCTTCTTCTAAGGAGTAGAGAAAAAGACACACATACACCACTGCAATATTCGACCCCATAGCAGTGCCTTTAACCTAATTCCAAAACTTTCCTTTGAAAGACATGTAATGGTGGTTAAGAATGAGAGAGGCAAGGGAAAGAATGAATTTGACTTTAGGATAGGAAAAGAGGCTTTGGATAGAGCTTCTCAGAGCGTGAAGCCCTTCCCGGATGGGAATGTTGGGGTAAAGGGAATCCACCTCGAAGGTAAAGAGAGTGACATGGGGGGAGAAAGGGATGGAGGCTAAGTCCAAGACAAGAGAATGAGAGTCCTTAAGGTGTTGTTTTTTGGCTAGGAGTATGGGGAGGAGTTGCACATGCAGCCATTTCGAGGCATTCTCTAAGATATAGCCCTTGTAGAAACAAATGGGGCGGCCTACAAGGACATGTTTATGAATCTTTGGTAAGAGGAAGAAAGGGCAAGGTTTGGGAAAAGCATGAGAGGAGGAGAGGATGAACGCTCTCTCAGATAAGAGATGGAAACTTGAAACAATGGAAAAAAGAGTGGAAAGAACAAACTGTAAAGGCGGTGTAGAGATGGGAGAGTAGGTGAGAGGGTCTAAGAGATGGTGTAGTGCTTCTTTAGTGTACCAAGATCGGGACATGATGATGGGGCCGAGGTTTTTATCGGCTGGTTTAATTACAATTTGAAGGTCATTTTTAAGGGAAGAAATGGCGTCAATCAAGAAGGTTTTAGGATGGAAAGGAGAAGAATGATTAAGGAGGAGTTTTAAACGAAAGAAAGTATCCTCAAAAGCATGCTCAAGGGTGGTGGAGTGAGAAGGAAGGTTCCAAGAGGGATTGGGGAGAGAGAAGGAAGGAGAAGGAGGGAGTGCTTTATTGAAAAATAGTTTGAGTTGTAAGCTCCTCTCAAGGTTGGAGTATGCCCCGAAGATAGAAGAAGAAGGTGGAGGAGGGGAGGGGGGAATGTAGTTGAGTCCTAGGCCTAAAATTCTCTGCTCCGAGGAGGAGAGAGAGCGATTGCTAAGTTGTGAAAGGAGAGGTTAGTAATTTCATGCTCAAGAGAAAAAGTGTTTGCTTACCTAAGGCTAAGATTTTGTAGAGATGTGGGTTGGTGAGGGGGAGCCAATACTTAGACCTTTTTCTATTATTGTGGGAAGAGAGGGGAAGAAAAAAGGAGTTACATGGAGGAGGGGTCCAAAGGTTAGGAAAGAGAGGGGATTGGGAGAAGAGCAAGTGGACCCAAGAGGAAGGGTGCTCAAAACCTATTTCTGTCTCCTCCATTGCAACTTTTTTGACATTCTAGGATTTTTAGGGAGGCTATGCTTGGGGTGGGGAGGTTGAGGGTGAGGAAAAGGGGTGGGAAAATAAGGGCCCAACGGGTAGTTTGGTGTCTTCAAAAGGGGAAGAACATGAGAGAGGTTGGGAGAGGGGGGAGGGGAAACAAAAAGGCTTTTGGAGGAGGAAGTAAAGGGCGGTTTACAAGGGGTGTAGGAGGAGGTGAGGATCTTCGGGGCGGAGGGTTTAGGTTTTTTGAAGGGTTGATGCAAGCCCTCTTCATGAGATGCTCTTGCCAAGGGGAGGGATTTTTTAGTCAAAGGGAGGGGTTTTTTACTGTGGATTACGCGATGATGGGAGGCTTTAAGTTTAGGAGAACTCTTTGGGGGTGGTGAGAGAAGGTTCTTCATTTGAGTGGTGACCTCCTAATGCACCAACTCTCCCACCGTTTCTTCTTTGGGTAGAGACTCCGCTTCCTCGAAGATGGTAGCTTGTGCCCTCTTCCTAGCATTATGCGCCACTGTGTTCAAGGAAGAGGCCAAATGGGTTTGGAGGATCTCATTTTGAAGTTGAGCATCAAAATCATGAAGAGAGGAAAGCTTCCATGAGAGGAGTTGAGTAGCCCACCTTGAAGGTTGGACTCTTGGAAACGAGATGGAGGCAAGATTCTTCGTAAGGTCTAAGAGCCTCTCTTCTACAATGTCGCGGTATGCATCATAGCTTTTCTGAAGGTTGTTGGCAAGAATACTTTGGGCATGGATGTAAGCTTGTGTCCCGCTAGGAGAGGGGTCACCCGCTGGGCTAGCTCACACTCCCCACGGTGGGTGCGTTTGGGGAGTCTCACATGGTTTCGCTAGCCTTGGAGCATTTTAGTAGTCCATCAATGCAGCACAATCGCCTCATTTCTTCGAGTGGATCTCTCTCGCTTGCTCTTGCAGTGTTGGGATTAAAGCCCAAGTGGCCTCTTATACGGATATGGCCGGCTGCCCGCCTAACTCACTCATCACTAACTCTTTGTATATACTCACTTCTACTTTTGTGGATAACAAGGTTTTGGGAGATAACCCTTAAACGACTTCTCTGCGTACTGTGTAAGCTCTGCGTGTGTGTGTGTGTGTGAGAGAGAGAGAGAGAGAGTCGATTCACGCTCCGCTCCGCGACTTCAATTGGTATCAGAGCTTGGTTCAGTGCGGTTTTGCGTAATCGTGCGCGCATGCACTTTTCAGGTAGATTTTGTATCCGGAGCTTAGAATTTCACACTCAGCATTCTGGAAGTATTTCTATCAGGTGACCTACGGTTTTACCCCCTTTTCGAAGCTCTTTATGCCCTTAGAATTTCGTTCTGAGCACTACATTAGAAGATAGGTTTCAGCCTGCAAAGAAACCTGTCTTGTGTAGAATTGCAAGCAGGAGGTTGTCGGCATCAATATCGGCATCGACATACATCACTCATTCATCTTCAAAGCATCATCTATAGACCAGGTACACATATATATCATCAAATATATATATTGCAGTATGCATTGCTACTCTTGTGCTTGCCAGTTCCAGGGGAGGTGTGGCCATACGACGGCTTGACACCACTGGCATGTATTGCAGATTGATGTACTATGATTGTGGGTCTGCTAGTTGTGAGTCACGCTAGCAGACAGACCGCCACAACAATCATAGGACAGTGATTGGTCTATTGTAGGTTGTATGCTAGTTCTGGGCACTTTGTTGAGCCATCTTTGAGGGTCGTGTGTGAGGTTTTTTGAAGCCAAGCACTGGGGGCTAGGTTACCCAATGTGAGGCGGATTAGGTTGCTGGAGTTCCCCTCTACATGCATCCTCTTCGGCGACTTTTATCCCATAGGATGTATGACTTTGTGTAGACACTTGATTGCATCTTATGCGTCAGGCCGTTGAGGCATTGTTCAGGGTTCAGTCTTGAGACAGATACAGGTTCTGTGATCGCCCAGACAGGAGACAGTGTATACTTACAGGACAACATATTATAGAGATTTTTAGATTTGTCAGTGGTCAGCTATTTATGGTTGTTTTTGAGCTATCTTTTGGTTTCCAGAGCTCAGTTTACAGGGGAGACTCTGTCAAAATTTTTCAAAATACTGACAGTTCCTAAGGAGAGGTGTTCAGCTTGTTGTTTACAACTTGTTTACTATGTACAAAGGCCAGTTTACAGGGGAAACTCTGCCGGATTTTTCCCAGGAGTAAACAGTTTGGCAGATATGGCATCTTCTCAAAGTGAGACTCTTTACAACATAAAGAAGTTGGATGGCACAAACTTTCCATTCTGGAAGAAGCAGATTTGGCAGGTTTTGGTGCAGAAAAAACAAGTGAAGCCACTGAAGCTCAAAGGGGAGAGACCAAAAGGTATGGCTGAAGATGAGTAGGAAGAGCTTGACGAGTTAGCTTGTTCCACAATCATGCTGACACTGGCAAAAAATGTTTACTTCAACGTAGCAGAAGAGACTCAGCGTATGGCGTATGGCAAAAGCTATGTGGTATGTACGAGAAACAAAGTGCTCATTTTCAGATTTACTGGCTCAAGAAATTGGTGGATTTGAAGATGAAGGAAGGGACAGCCATGTCAAATCATCTCAATGAATTTCATACAATTTTTAGCCAGTTAACAACACAGGAGATAGTCTTTCCAGATTCAGTGAAGGCTATGTTTCTCTTAATCACTTTGCCAGATAGTTGGGATACTTTTCGCACAACGTTAAGTAATTTTGTCGCGCCAGAAGGTCTTACAAGTGCCAATGTAGAAGGCAGCTTGCTCACAGAGGAAGTGAATAGGAAGAACATTGACAAAGGCAAAGGCAATAGTGCTTTGGTCGTTCGAGGGAGACAACAGTCTAAAGAGAAGAAGGGTAAGAAGGCACAAAACTGAAGTAAGTCTCGTGACTCGAAGTCAAAGGATGACATAGAATGCTACCATTGTGGCAAGAAGGGTCACATGAAGAGAGACTGTATGAAGTGGAAACAAGAAAAAGGAAAAACAAAGAGTTCTGATCAAGATGAAAAGAAGAGTTCGGTGAAGATTGAAGAGGTGAATGTCATAGGATCTGGTTCAGACAGTGATTCTGGTATAGCAGCTGGTGACATCTTTCCCACAAGAAATCTTGATTCTGTTTTCTTGACTGCAGAGGATGGACATGCTATGAGTGATTGGATTATCGACTCGGGGACATCTTTACATGTTTCTCCGCACAAAGAGTGGTTTACATCATATGTGGCTACGTAAGATTATGTCAGACTTGGCAATGAGCAGGTTTGTGACATACTTGGAGTGGGAGATGTGCAGTTGAAGTTTCAGAATGGTTCTTCTTTATGGCTCAAGAATGTCAGAGATGTTTCAGCAATCCGAAAGATCTTGATCAGTATAGGGAAGTTGGATGATGCGGGTTATGTGACAGTTTTTGGGAACAACGGTTGGAAGATCTCCAAAGGTTCGATGACTATAGCACATGGCAGCAAGTCAGGAACTCTGTACACTTTACATGTTTCAGAGGTTAAAAACCATGTAATTAATGTGATTGAGCAGCCAAGTGTGTCACTGTGGCATCATAGGCTGGGACATATGTCAAAAAGAGGAATGGAAATACTTTCTCATTATGGTTATTTGCCTAGATTATCATTTCAAGATTTTGAGTTTTGTGAGTATTGTGTTTATGGTAAGAAAACACAGGAACCGCACAGATCAAAGAGGAATCGTAGGGACGAACGGTTAGCTCTTGTGCACAGTGATCTATGCGGACCAATGCCTAGTTTGTCACTAGGGGGAGCAGCGTACTTTTGTACATTCATAGACGACTATTCTCACAAAGTATGGGTTTACTTCTTGAAGCACAAGGATGAGGTGCTCAAGGTCTTCAAGACATTCTTGTAGCTTGTGGAGAATCAGAGTGGTCAGAAGCTGAAGTGCTTGAGAACTGACAATGGTGGAGAGTATGTTTCCAAGGCTTTCCAAGACTTTTGTGAAGCAAAAGGGATAAAGAGGGAACTTACTGCACCATACAATCCTTCACAAAATGGAGTTGCAGAACGTATGAATAGGACCATACAAGAGAAGGTAAGAAGCATGTTGTCAAATGCTGAATTGCCTGATGATTTTGGGCGGAAGCAGTGGCTACATCAGTCCATTTGATCAACAAGTCTCCTAGTACGGTTTTGGATAAGAGTGCAGTGGCCGAGATGCTATGGACAGGCAAGGCACCTTCGTATAAGCATCTCAGAGTCTTTGGTTGTGAAGCTTATAGCCATATTCCTAAGGAGTTCAGGAATAAGTTAGAACCAAGAGCAAGAAGTGTATATTTCTTGGCTACGGAGAATCGGGCGAGATGGGTTACCGGCTTTGGGATCCTGAGTCCAGAAAAGTTATTCGTAGCAATGATGTGCATTTCAATGAAGCCAAGTTTCACGCTGTTGGGAAACAAGCAAACTGAAACACCTCTATAGTGATGTAATCCAAGAGCGTTGAAAGAGAACTACAAGACACAAAAAGCTTTTCCAAATCCTTTTGAAACACCATAAGTCCAATAAAAGTAGACCCTTGGGAATTTACTAGTCGTCGCCCACCCAAGAGACTATGTCACATAGGAGCAAAACCCTGTCAAAGCACGGATTTACAGGACATGCCGACCAATGCAGATGAATACAAGAGCCTCTCCTTTCACAATCAAGCATGGAAAACCCATAACTTCAACATCAATTCCACAATTCATAGATACATGCCCTCCCAATCTGCCTATACACAATTTGCCACTAGGCTGCAATAGCCATAACCCTGCAGAGAACTAGTCGTAACCTGATGAGCACAACTCCAATTAGGGCACTTTAAAGCTTGAGAAAAAGCTTGAAAAATTACTGGCGAGAAAGCTGAAGATGACCAAAATTGATTCCATACGCCCCCATGAGCAAAATTGACGCGAACAGAGAGCTGTCCCAGCACGACTACACGTAGAGAAGGCTAGTCGGGGCAAAAAACTGCATCCAAGAGCACCAAGGAGACACAACGAGCTAAAACCTGAAAATTTCAGATCTTTGGCTGAACTTTTTTTAGTTTGTACATGAGTTTTAGTTACTTCAAAAAACTCACTCACGGGCACTTACAGTAGGCCGACAGCTATCACTAGACTAGCGACTTGCAGTGCATGTACATGTGCTTGCTAAAGCAAGCAAAAAAACCCACAAAAAGAAAGCCCACACACCCTTTTGACATCGGGCGTCATGTCCATATGCACAAATTTACAAAAAAAGGGGTGTCAGAAATGCGCCCAACAACGCTAAACCAGAGAAGACAGAGGAGATCAGAAGAGTTGTCTTCAAGGAAGATGAACCTAGTGCTAGCACATCAAGACATCATGGTCACGCTTAGGAAAAGCCTATAGTGGCTAGAGAGGCAAAATCAGTTGTGGTGAGACATTCTGAGCGTGTCTCCAAACCACCTGATTGTTATGTGCCATCTCTAAATTATGTCATTCTCACAGATTGCGGAGAACCATCTTGTTACAAGGAAGCATTACAAGTGGTTGACTCGAAAAAATGGCAGTTGGCCATGCAGTCAGAGATGACAGCTCTACATAAAAACCAGAGATGGACGTTGACCACAGGGCAAAAAGGCTCTACCTTGTAAATGGGTTTACAGGTATAAGATCACCGCTCATGATAGTCAGCCAAAGTACAAAGCAAGGCTTGTTGCCAAGGGATTTAAGAAAGAACAAGGCATTGACTTTGATGAAGTCTTCTCTCCAGTGGTCAAGATGACTACATTGAGATGCTTTCTTGCATTGGTTGCTATATTGGATTTGGTGTTGCACCAAATGGATGTCAAGACAGCGTTCTTGCATGGTGATTTAGATGTGGAAATTTACATGCAGCAGCCATAAGGGTTTGTTGAGAAAGGCAAGGAAGATTTGGTATGCCAGTTGTTAAAAAGTCTTTATGGCTTAAAACAATCACCGAGGGCATGGTACCATAAGTTCCACCAGTTTATGCTTTCTCAAGGCTACAAACGTAGTGAGTTCGATCACTGTCTATATACAAAGAAGGCTAAGGATGGCAGTTGGCTGATCCTTATTTTGTATGTGGATGATATGTTGATTGCTGACAAACACTTGGAAGAAATTTCAGCTTTGAAATCAAAGATGGCAAAATCGTTTGACATGAAAGACATGGGTGATGCAAGTCATATACTTGGTATGCGTATTGAGAGAGACAGATCAAAGAAGTTGATTTGGTTATCTCAAACAGAGTATATTGACAAGTTTTTGCAACGTTTCAATATGGAGAAGGGAAAGGCATTGAGTGTTCCATTGCCACCATATGTGAAACTTAGCAAACAAGATTGTCCTGTGTCTGAGGAAGAAAAGGCTGAAATGGATAAGATTCCATATGCGTCTGCAGTGGGTAGTTTGATGTATGCAATGATTGCTACACGTCCGGATTTTGCATTTGCAGTGGGAGTGGTTAGCAGATATATGTCAAATCCTGGCAAGAAACATTGGGAGGCAGTGAAAGGTATCATGAGATACTTAAAACATACAAAGAGTATGCGCATATGCTATGGCAGTCAGGATTTGAGTGTCAGAGGATACACTCACTCAGATTATGTAGGAGACTTGGATAAGAGGAGATCTACATCAGGCTATGTCTTTACATTGGCTGGAGGTGCCATATCATGGCGATCTCGATTACAAGATTGTATTACGCAGTCCACTACAAAAGCTGAGTATGTTGCAACAAATGAGGCATGCAAAGAAGCTATTTGGCTTGGTAGATTGGTAGCAGACTTGGGAATCAAAGTAGATATGCCAGAGTTATATTGTGATAGTCAAAGTGCTATACAATTGGCAAAGAATCCAGTGTTTCATTCGAAGACTAAGCATATTGATGTGAAATATCACTTCATTAGGAAAGTACTTGAAGACAAGCATATACAACTGCTGAAGATCCACACCAAGGACAATCCTGCTGATCTACTCACAAAGGGACTTCCAAGAGAGGGCTTTGTGCATTGTCGTGAGTTATTGGGCATTGGATAGATGGAAGCCATGTAAATCTTTGTACATTTATGTTCATAGATTTACAGTTACTTAAAGTGCCACATTGGACTTTAAGTGGGAGGTTGTTGGGATTAAAGCCCAAGTGACCTCTTATACGGATATGGCCGCCCGCCCGCCTAACTCACTTATCACTAACTCTTTGTATATACTCACTTATACTTTTGTGGATAATAAGGTTTTGGGAGATAACCCTTCAAACAACTTCTCTGCGTACTGTGTAAGCTCTCTGTGTATCTGTGTGTGTGTGTGTATGTGAGTCGATCCACGCTCCGCTCCGCGACTTCATGGAGCACCCTCTGGAGTTGACATGGAGGCATGTATAGACCCTACAATAGCATCAGAGGCCAGTCCTTCGATGATGGTATGCTCACTTAGTGCGTCTGGAGCCAAATATTGTGCATGCATCATTGCGGAGACCTACTTCAGTGACATTGATCTCTCCTCACGCATTCAGGTGCTTGAGCATTTGTTGTGACACCCTTGTGTCGTTAAGACCCGCACATCTATCGAGATCCGTAGTACAAGGACCCGTCACGCTACGACAACATTTTTAGATAGTGTCAGACGCTCTTACATTGCACTATCTCGATGGGGATCAAGGGATACACTTGCTACTCATCCCACGCTCATTGCAGCAGTGGTGGCTACATCCGTCTCACAGGCATTTCTCGAGCCACTTCTCGTGTGTTGTGCATTCATTGGCCCCACCTTGCATGCTGGATGCCTTAGGATAAGACAACATGATTTGGGCCATAGTGATGAGCTATGGGCTAGTAGTGGGCATGCTCCACGATGCTCATGCATTCATTGGCCCCACCTTGTGTGCTGGATGCCTTAGGATACAACGACTTGATTGGGGACATAGTGATGAGCTATGAGCTAGTAGTGGGCATGCTCCACAATGCTCACACATTCTAGATTCACACATGAGAGAGCTCCTAGCACAGTTTTGGGACGAGAATTTCCGCACCTTGCCAGAATTCAAAAAGGCAAGTCAGCATAGGATTGGTCGCAAGCAATACATAGAGCATGGTGCTATGATCCTAGAGATTACACAGAGTCATCTCTTTCATGTATTCCAGGAAGTCCACCCAATCGTAAAAAAGTGGCAATTGTGCCACTATAGCCCATTGAAACAGATTGTGATGGCCATGAAACTTTGTAGAGGTGGGGATTTAGGTGCTTTGCCCACCCCTACAAAGTTCCATGTCCATCCGCTCTCGTCTTGTCGGTCTAGGGCGGCACAACCGCCAATTTTTTTGTTTTTGCCCAATGGTAAAAAATTGCCGATCGTGCCACCGTAGCCCATCGAGACGGATTGCGATGTCCATGAAACTTTGCAGAGGTGGATATCTAGGTGCTTTCCCTACCCCTACAAAGTTTCATGGCCATCCACTCCCGTCTCGTTGGACTAGGGAGGCATTTCAATAGCCAAAGAAAAAAATATAATGACTAAATATAACATTGAGCGAGCGAATTCCAAACATGCCAAGGTTAGAAAAGGTGAGAGGGAGGGGAGTAACTTTAGAGCGGAATGAAGAGGGGAAAGGGGGAAATATTGCACAAGTGCTAAACACCAAACGCGTTTCGCAATTTAAGCTCTTCAGTGGTGTTACCCTTACAAAAGGAGTAGGAGGGTTTAAATAGGTTTTCACCTAAGGGAGGAGGGGTTCCCAAGGTAGTAGGTACATAGTTTAATAGAGGAGGAATCCTCTTTAATAGAGGGGAATTAACTCTAAAGTGGGGTGGAAAAAAGAGGGAAAGAGAGAGGTTTAAAGAGTGCTTTTAGGTGGTACAAAGAGAAAGGGATTTAGACCAAAATTTATGGAGGGTGGGAAAAGGAGGGAAAGAGCGAGGTTTAAAGAGTGCATTTAGGGGGTACAAAAAGTGACTTTGACCAAAAATAATGGAGGGTGGCGCGGGGGTGTGTGTGTGTGTGTGTGAAGGTTGACAAACTCTTTTTTAGGTGGTATCCTTTTTTAGGGGGGGGCAAAACTAAGGGATGTCAAAGTAGAGATAGAGGATGAAAAGGGACTGAAGTAAAGATAAAGGAGGAAAAGGTAAAACTCCGGGGGGGGGGGGGGGGGGGGGGGGGGGGGGGGGGGGGGGGGGGGGGGGGGCTCTTTTTTGAGAGAAGGTGGCCCAGATTGGGTGCATTAAGCCAACAGATGATCGGTTTGGAAAAAGGGGGAGTTCGGAGTTGTTTTCTAGAATGCTAGAAAGAGGTTGGTTAACTGAGTGGGCTAAATTGAGTTTACGGGTAAAGGGTGAAAAGGGGATTTTGACAATGGAAGGTGGGGCAATCTTGTGGTTACCTCTTAAGAGAAAAGAGGGCCTGGATGCATAGGTTACATAAAGAAAGCACGCTTTCAAAGAAGGTGCAAGGTACCCTTTAGCCCTTAGTCGGTGGAAAAAAAGGTTGAGAATAGAAATAAAACCCTCAAGCGAGTTTTCTTTGATGATATATCTCTTGAGTTCCGATAGAGTAAAGGTAGTTTTCTGGTGGGTGGGGTGCCAAGATTGCCACGGGATATAGTTGTAGGAGTTAAGAGGTTTTTGGCGGCAATGCGTGTCCAAGATCCACTTAGAGCAGAAGAAGGGTCCTTTGAAAAAGTGTATGTTCAAAATAAAGGCTTCTTGTGAGGAGATGATGGGAGTTATCTTAATATGTTCTTGGAGAGGATGCCCATACTCAAGGAGGAGCTTTTCTAAGCTGGCGGGGGGGCCATCCCAAACTCCAAAAGCGTCGTCTATGAACCTCTTAAAATATAGGAGAGAAGGGGAAGAGAGAAGGTTCCCATCTTCTTCTAAGGAGCAGAGAAAAAGACACACATACACAAAGCATCCCCATTCTATGCAAAGTTCACATCCCACCGCAATACACCACTGCAAAATTCGACCCCATAGCAGTTCCTTTAACCTGATGTCAGAAATTTCCTTTGAAAGAGATGTAATGGTGGTTAAGAATAAGAGAGGAAAGAGAAAGAATGAAAGTGACTTTAGGATAGGAAAAGAGGGTTTGGATAGAGCTTCTCAGAGCGCAAAGCCCTTCCCAGATGGGAATGCTGGGGTAAAAGGACCCCACGTCGAAGGTAAAGAGAGTGACATGGGGGGAGAAAGGGATGGAGGCTAAGTTCAAGATAAGAGAATGAGAGTCCTTGAGGTGTTGTTTTTTGGATAGGAGTATGGGGAAGAGTTGCACATGCAACCATTTCGAGGCATTCTCTAAGATATAGCCCTTGTAGGAACAAATGGGGTGGCCTACAAGGACAGGTTTATGAATCTTGGGTAAGAGGCAGAAAGGGCAAGGTTTGGGAAAAGCATGAGAGGAGGAGACGATGAACGCTCTCTTTTTGGAAGGTAGGAGATGAAAATTTGAAACAATGGAAAAAAGAGTGGAAAGAACAAACTGTAAAGGTGGTGTAGAGATGGGAGAGTAGGTGAGAGGGTCTAAGAGAAGGCGTAGTGCTTCTTTAGTGTACCAAGATCGCGAGAGGATGACGGGGCCGAGGTTTTTATTGGCTGGTTTAATTACAATTTAATGGTCATTTTTAAGGGAAGAAATGGCGTCAATCAAGAAGGTTTTAGGAAGGAAAGGAGAAGAATGATTAAGGAGGGGTTTTAAACGAGAGAAAGTATCCTCAAAAGCATGCTCAAGGGTGGTGGAGTGAGAAGGAGGGTTCCAAGAGGGATTAGGGAGAGAAAAAGAAGGAGAAGGAGGGAGTGCTTTATTGAAAAAGAGTTTGAGTTGTCATCTCCTCTCAAGGTTGGAGTATGCCCTGAAGATAGAAGAAGAAGGTGGAGGAGGGGAGGGGGGAATGTAGTTGAGTCCTAGGCTAAAGTTCTCCCCTCCGAGGAGGAGAGAGAGCGATTGCTAAGTTGTGAAAGGAGAGGTTAGTAATTTCATGCTCAAGAGAAAAAGTGTTTGCTTACCTAAGGCTAAGATTTTGTAGAGATGTGGGTTGGTGAGGGGGAGCCAATACTTAGACCTTTTTCTATTATTGTGGGAAGAGAGGGGAAGAAAAAAGGAGTTACATGGAGGAGGGGTCCAAAGGTTAGGAAAGAGAGGGGATTGGGAGAAGAGCAAGTGGACCCAAGAGGAAGGGTGCTCAAAACCTATTTCTTCCTTCTCCATTGCAAGTTTTTTGACATTCTAGGATTTTTAGGGAGGTGATGCTTGGGGTGGGGAGGGTGAGGGTGAGGGAAAGGGGTGGGAAAATAAGGGCCCAACGGGTAGTTTGGTGTTTTCAAAAAGGGAGGAACATGAGAGAGTTTGGGAGAGGGGGGAGGGGAAACAAAAAGGCTTTTGGAGGAGAAAGTAAAGGGCGGTTTACAAGGGGTGGAGGAGGAGGAGAGGATCTCCGGGGAGGAGGGTTTAGGTTTTTTGAAGGGTTGATGCAAGCCCTCTTCATGAGATGCTCTTGCCAAAGGGAGGGGTCTTTTAGTCAAAGGGAGGCGTTTTTTATTGTGGACTATGTGATGATGGGAGGCTTTAAGTTTAGGAGACCTCTTTGGGGGTGGTGAGAGAAGGTTCTTCATTTGAGTGGTGACCTCATGATGCACCAAATCTCCCACCGTTTCTTCTTTGGGTAGAGACTCCGCTTCCTCCAAGATGGTATCTTGTGCCCTCTTCCTAGCATTATGCGCCGCCTTGTTCAAGGAAGAGGCCAAATGGGTTTGGAGGATCGCATTTTGAAGTTGAGCATCAAAATCATGAAGAGAGGAAAGCTTCCATGAGAGGAGTTGATTAGCCCATGCTGAAGGTTGGACTCTTGGAAACGAGATGGAGGCAAGCTTCTTGGTGAAGTCTAAGAGCCTCTCTTCTACAATGTCACGGTATGGATCATAGCTTTTTGGAAGGTTGTTGACAAGAATACTTTGGGCATGGATGTAAGCTTGGGTCCCGCTAGGGGGAGAGGGGTCGCCCGTTGTGCAAGCTCACACTCCCCATGGTGGGTGCCTTTGGGGAGTCTCAAATGGTGTTGCTAGCCTTAAATCATTTTAGTAGTCCATCGATGCAACACAATTGCCTCATATCTTTGAGTGGATCTCTCTCGCTTGCTCTTGGAGCACCCTCTGGAGTTGACATGAAGGCATGTATGGATCCTACAATAGCCTCAGAGGCCAATCCTTTGACGATGGTACTCTCACTTAGTGCGGCTGGAGCCAAATATTGTGCAGGCATCATTGTGGAGACCTCTTCAGCGACATTGATCTCTCCTCATGCACTCAGGTGCTTGAGCATTTGTTGTGACACTCTTGTGTCGTTAAGGCCCGCACAGCTATCGAGATCCGTAGTCGAAGGACCCGTCACGCTATGACATCATTTTTAGATAGTGTCAGATGCTCTTACATTGCATTATCTCTATGGGGATCGAGGGATTCACTTGTTGCTCATCCCACACTCACTGCAGTAGTGGCGGCTAGAACCATCACAAGTATTTCTTGAGCCACTTCTCTTGTGTTGTGCATTCATTGGCCCCACCTTACGTGCTGGATGCCTTAGGAGACAACGACTTGATTTGGGCCATAGTGATGAGCTATGGGCTAGTACTGGGCATGCTCCATGATTCTCATGCATTCATTGGCCCCACCTTGCTTGCTGGATGCCTTAGGAGACAACGACTTGATTTGGGACATAGTGATGAGCTATGGGCTAGTGGTGGGCATGCTCCACGATGCTCACGCATTCTAGATTCACACATGAGAGATCTCATAGCATAGTTTTGGGAGGAGAATTTCCGCACCTTGCCACAATTCAAAAAGGCAAGTGAACATAGGATTGGTCGCAAGCAATACATAGAGCATGGTGCTATGATCCTAGAGATTACACATAGTCATCTCTTTCATGTATTCCAGAAAGCCCACCCAATGGTCAAAAACTGGCGATTGTGCCATTGTAATCCATCGAAATAGATTGTGATGGCCATGAAACTTTGCAAAGGCGAGGATTTAGTTGGTTTCCCCACCCCTGCAAAGTTTCATGTCCATCCACTCCCATCTTGTCGGTCTAGGGTGGCACAATCGCCTATTTTTTTGTTTTGGCACAATGGTAAATTTGCAGGGGTGGGTATCTAGGTGCTTTCCCTACCCCTACAAAGTTTTATGGCCATCCACTCCCATCTCGTCAGACTAGGGAGGCACTTTTGCCAATTTTTTTGTTTTGGCTTCGCTAAGGCCCCAATGGTAAAAAACTGGCGATTGTGCCACTGTAGCCCATCGAAACATATTGCGATGGACATGAAACTTTATAGTGTGGGGATTTACGTGCTTTTCCCACCTCTGCAAATTTTCATGGACATCCACTCCCATCTTGTCGGTCTAAGGTGGCAATCGCCAATTTTTTTGTTTTGGATTCGTCAAGGGCCCCATGGTAAAAAATTGGCGATTGTGCCACCGTAGCCCGTTGAGACGGATTGCGATGCCCATGAAAGTTTGCAGGGGAGGGGATTTAGGTTCTTTCCCCACCTCTGCAAATTTTCATGTCCATCGCTCCCATCTCGTGGGACTAGGGAGGCACTTTTACCAATTTTTTGTTTTGGACTAATGAAACGAATAAACTACAACACGACTACTGTAATCATAATAACACATTTTGCAAAGGTAAAACTGTTTAAAGCAAAACATTGTAATTACACTCATAAGGAGACATTGAATGAGGATGTGCTACCATTGAGGATCTTACAAAGCTGTGGTACAAGTGAACACCCAAAACTATAACGAGATGACTATAATCATAAAGAAAAAGTTTATAGAGGTTTGGTGCAAATGGACTGTAATAAGCAAAAATGGCAATTACAATCAACAAGACACATTGTAAAAAGTTTTGATACAAGTGAACTGCAAAATTAAAACATGGCAACTAGAGTTACAAGGACATATGATACAAAGGATAAAAATTAAAACATAGCAACTCGAACAAGACGACTATAATCATAAACACCTTTGAGGGCAAAGTTTTGGTGCAAATTGACATCGTACAAAAGTGTGGTACTTGTGAATTTCAAACACTAGAACATGGCGAGTACAATTATAGTGACATATTTTGCAAAGGTAAAATTCCATAAAGCAAAGCATTGCAATTACAGTTATAAGAAGACATCGAAGAGGATGTGTTACCATTGAATTGCAAGACCTAGAACATGTGTTTTCTACAATCATAAGGACAAATTGTACAAAGCTATGGTACAATTGAACACCAAACACTATAGTGAGATGTCTCTAATCATAAAGACAAATTTTACAGAGGTTTGGTACAAATGGAGTGCAATAAGTAAACATGACATTTACGCTCAACGAGACACATTTTAAAAAGGTTTGATACAAGTGAACCGCAAAATTAATACGCACAAAGTTTTGGCACAAATCGAGATCGTACAAAAGT
Source organism: Adiantum capillus-veneris (assembly GCF_014529385.1). Taxonomy (NCBI): domain Eukaryota; kingdom Viridiplantae; phylum Streptophyta; class Polypodiopsida; order Polypodiales; family Pteridaceae; genus Adiantum; species Adiantum capillus-veneris. The sequence continues at coordinate 94,774,524 of NC_140936.1, forward strand.
GTGGTACAATTGAACTGCAAACACTTGAACATGGCAACTACAATCATAAAGACACATTGTGCAACAACAAGGTGCAAATGGATTGCATAAGATAGAACATGGAGACTACAACCATATAGAAAATGCAACAAACGCAATAATATATACATGTAAATCAATTTGAATCAGAGTCTGAAGATACAAGCTCTTTGTAGGGTGCAAGTTTCACCCTAGCACAAGAGGCCTACACTACTCTTTGTGCTATGGTGCAGTGACTACCAAGTGTTGTACTCTTCTCAACGCGGGCCTCAGCTGCTGCTCAAGACTCACCAACCTCTGCACGGGCCTTGTCATGCTAGAACTGAATCCTCATTGCAAGTGCCATCTCCTGGTTGGCTAGTGTGTGATGTGCCTACGTTCCCATCTCCCAAATCTTTAAATCTGCATATACTCGTGAGGTAAAATGTGGGTGAGTACCCTCCTCCACCGCTAGCAGCTCACCAACAAGTACTGGGTCAGCAAAGTATGTCTCTGGGGGGGAAGAAGAACCACCGAGTGGCCTCCTCAGAGCTCTGTCTCTAGAACGCTCTATGAGGACGTCTTACTATCAAAAGCACTCTCACCTTACCTCCTCTGCCTCTGTAATTGTTGGCCCAATTTCACCCACTGACTCTTCTATCTGTATTGCCTCCTCCTCCGTCACCCTGTCCTCTAGTAGCGCTGCCAAGACTGCTTGTCTGTCTGCCTTGTCACTAGCCCCAAGGGGGTGGAAACTGATGAGGTCTATTGTCTACCCTCATGGTGGAAAAAGTTCGTCAATGCCCCAATGGTGGTAAAAGGTGATCGGTATCTATCGGTGGCACATCGTACAGTCTAAACGCACGTACATGCTGTGGACAATGCAGTAGAGGTGGAAACGGTGGCCATAGCCCAAAGTGTAGAAGTTGCCGTCGTCAAACAGGTTGAGACAAATGCAACACTCTGTATGGTCTCCCAGTGGGGCTTGTACGCCCATCAAAAGCTCATGCCTGCCCAAACCCACATCAGGCATGTAAGGGTAGAGTGGTATCGAGGGCTGAACTCTGTGTGTGCTGGGGGAGCAGCTCAAGTAAGCATGCAGTCATGTGAAGTGCTCCGCTCGGAAGTAAGCACTGCGACACTCTATGTTGGAGTCCCCCAAAGCCACTCTAGTGTCTCTAAGTGTCTGCTCAAGCTCTCCAACCCTCTGCTACGATGTGGCCAGCTCTCGTGTAAGCTCATCTACACGGTTGTGGAGCTCTAGAGAGGGGTCAGCCTACAACAAACACAAAATTCAAAAATTTACTTTCCATTCTTTTTTGACATTATAGATACCATAGATGAGCGAATGTACGTGAGTAGTTGTAAAGGCAGTACTGGGCGCTAACTGGGTGGAAGGTCTACTCAATGGAGGTGGCTCCTTCGGTGGTGTAGAGAAAGCAGCATGATTGTGAAAAAACCAAAATTCCACAATGATAAGAATAATAAATGGCATTCATAACCAAAGATAAGAAAACATTGGAAAGGTTATGTATACCGTGGAAGAAGTAGCGGCAGCAGTACAATCCTACCCATGTGGGCTATCAAGCGGTGTAGTACGTAACGGCACCTAGTATAAAATGTTTTTTATTATCCCCCGCTCTATCAATTAAATATTTATAGGTGAAGACTACAAAAATGTATCTAAGAAGGGCCTCTTGGCTGTGCAAACCGCTCGACAAGGTGGTTGAGTGTGTCACCCATGGAACGGACCTCCTGTCCAAGCTGTGTGTTGAGGCCCTGGACTACGCTCCAAGGAACCATCAGCTCTACTCGACGTCGGCGAGCTGGACGACATGTGAACTCGGTCGTCCCAAGAAGTCTGCTTTATTGCCCCAGTCTACCAAAACCGTGACCCCGTCTTGGATGTGTATTGAAGTAGTCCACGTCGAGCTCGAGGACAAACTCTGTGCAGAGCTGGAAAGCAAAGTAGGTAGGCACCTCCAAGTGGTGAGGCAAGGCACCGTAGTATGTCATGTAACATAGAAGGGCATGCTATCTCATGCCAGGGTGTAGATAGTGCTCTATCAGAAAGAGTGCTCGTGCCACTATGTCTCGTGGCAATGGAAGAAACTGCTGCAAAGTGAGTAAGTGTATCAAAGGAAGGGCCTCCACCTGACGCCATGACAACCCCGCTCTCCCAACACGATGTGTAAATGCCCACTCTTGGAAGTCACGGGGGTCATGCATCGTACCAAACACTATTGCGGTAGACTCCAAGGACTCTGCCATTGAACAAGACTCTAGGCAGGCTGAAAGACTGCGAAGGTGCTCTACCCCATGAAACAACTCCACCACCAAAGTGTGTTTGTCTGCTAGAGAGGGTGTAGGAACAGGAGGTGCCGGTCCCTGCTCTGGTGGTTGTGTCTACTCTAAGGGAGCCGATGTTGAGGGGGTGCAGGCTACTGGGGGGAGTCACCACCACCATGCTCTGACTGCTGTGACATATGGTGACTGCATCAGTATCAGGAAATGCAAAAGTGTGCAACAAAATTCTAACAGGTAAATAAGGTAACCCTTTCACTATTACTGTGTGGAAATTGATATCGTCCTTAAACCCCCATCGATAAATTTGGCCGTTCAATTGTATTTACGACACAATCATTGTGTGCTAATATGCACAAATCCAAGGGGTTAGCATCTATCTAGGATGAGTTCTAAGCATAGCACAACCAATGTCTAGGAGCCATAGACAAAGTAGTGTGCGTCAAAAGTCATGACTATGAGCAATCTTTAATCTCGGCTACACAAGATTAGATTTCATTTTCCTTTCAAGTGATGATGCAAGCGCATAGGATGCATATACATTGGTGAAATATAAATTGGAGTTTTGAAAGTACTTGCCCAAGGATGAAGAGGCCAATTACTTTTAGTGGGTGTTTAAGTACATGGAACACCTCATCTTGGCCTTGTTCCCAATTTGTAGGCATTCTCTTGTTAGAATTGGGTGGCCTAAAGTAGAAAAATTATTGCCCACTCTAAGTTTGTAGCCATATGACAATTGATTGTGTGGTTGTAGCCGGCCTTGAGCCGTGCAATACTCGATGCTAGTTTTTTGAGAAGGAAAAAAGAGGCTCCTATGTACACCACCATTGGCTGTTGCATCAAGATCGGAGCAATGAATTGTATGGTGCTGGTTGGTTTTTTGGGGAGACACAGAGAGAGAGAGAGAGAGAGAGAGAGAGAGAGAGAGAGAGAGAGAGAGAGAGAGAGAGATCCAGAGGAGCCTATGTACTATGTGATAGGAGTTTCCAATTTTAGAATTAATCCACTCATGTTTTTTTCCTTTCAATCACTTCCACTTTTACAAGGTTTTCTTTAGCAATGTATACTCAATTTTTCTTAGAAGTTTATGAATCTTGATTGTATCTTGTGGACAACCTTTCCAAGCAGAAAGAAACTTGAAGCTGCTTTTTGAAATATCACGCATGGAGCTAAAGGTGTAAGAGCCTTCCGATGAGTCTCTCAATCTTGCTCATGTTCCGATGAGTCTCTCGATCTTGCTCATGTAAGGTTTTCTTATGGTTAGGCTTCGGGTAGCAGTGTGCGCGTATGTCGCACGTGTCAATGCAAGAAACTTGCCGATACACTGTGTGCAAGCCACAAATGGCTCCAAGCACACAACAAGCCTAAACTAGTAAGCTCAAAAATGGCATTGGTGCGTCACTCACCGTTGTACGCTTCCTATCGTGGACGATTCCTCGCCGCGAAGAAGAGGGAGACGCCGCTATGCCACGCTCAACCGCCTCGCCGCCGTCGTGCCACCGCAATGCTCGATCGCACTCTCTCTCTCTCTCTCTCTCTCTCTCTCTCTCTCTCTCTCTCTCTCTCTCTCTCTCACACACACACACACACACACACACACACACACACACACACACACACAAGGAGATAAAGAAGCAGAAGATGGAGATGGAGCAAGAGCACTCTTCAATTGCACAAATGAGAGAATGAGTGAATTTTAGGTTTAGTTGAATTTTATATGAGCTCGTCCCACTCACACGTGGGCGCCCATGCTTAGCCAACTAATCCCTTGAATGTTCCAATTAGAGTGCGCCTCTCATCGGCGATCACTCTTACCCTTTTCCTATTGGACCGACAAGCCCGGTACCTGACTCTACCGAATAAATAATACATCGCCCGTGGTAGGTGATAGGAATGTGTGTGAGGGTTAACATGCCCCCTTTCCTAATGTAGATTCCATCCTCGGAAGCTATTGAGTTGAAGCTCGTTCGTTGAGGTGGAAGAACATTTGAGATGAATGTCCTTAGCCTTCTTCAGGCAATGCAAAATCAAACAACATTGGCACAGTAATTGCATTCTCATATACAATTAAAAAGCATATGCAGTTTTAGGCAAACAAATTGATTGGTAACAGAATTTTAAACCATTTGTCAGCAATAAACATTAAATTGCAATATAATCAAATGCATAAACAGATGTAATGGTAAAAATTAAACAAGTCTGGGGTCGCTAATTTAACGGTCGAAAGGTACTAGATATCGACTATTAATACCATGGGTAAGCTTCTTAATTTTCTCTGGTCAATTAAGTTGTTTAATCGCGAGAGCCAAGTATTTCATGTTCGAGGACTGATTAGAGGCTATACCTAAAAGACCTTGTAGTTAAGCTACGATGAAAGGAATTTCTCATGAAATCATCGCCTGACTGATTACTTTTTCTTTGACCCCCAATGTCTTTTCACAGTGATTCAATTTTGATGTGTGTGCTTATTTTGTATGCCTTAGGTTTTTTGCTTTTCAAGGAAAAGTGCCCACACTGGGAACCTCTAGGACTCTAGTACCATAGGCGATACATGTGAGTGAAGTACCAAATCAAGCTGAGATTTCTCTTTCCACTTTAGATTTTACATTGTGGCACTTTGACTTGATTTTATTTTTTATTTTATTTTATTTTTTAAAAAAGGATAAGGTCACCGCGGCCTACACGAGAGCACACACACACTCTACCTACCTACTTTCAACTAATACACCTACTGTTACACACTACCACACTCTATTAGCTTCACCGATCTACTTCCTACTTACTGTACATTACATTACACAGAACTAACAACCTTAATACTAACACCTTACACAGAGAAAAAATACAGTACCTTTGAAAACTCCATTAACAAAAAAAATACACAGTAACACAAAATCCTTCTTCTCAACACACACACCCTCCTTCCTTACCTTTCCTACAATTGAAATTGCACCACAAAAGAAGCACAAAGTGCCATTCAAGCTTAGCGTATGGAATTCCCCAGCAACGGCGCCAAAAATGTGCGTGTATGTCGCACGTGTCAATGCAAGGAACTTGCCGATACATTGTGTGCGAGCCACAAATGGCTCCAAGCACACAACATGCCTAAACTAGTAAGCTCAAAGATGGCGTTAGTGTATCACTCACCACTCAATGCTTCCTGTCGTGGAGGATTCCTCGCCGCAAAGAAGAGGAAGACGCCACTACGCCGCGCTCAATCGCCTTGTCGTTGTCGTGTCGCCACAATGCTCGATCGCACTCTCTCTCTCTCTCTCTCTCTCTCTCTCTCTCTCTCTCTCTCTCTCTCTCTCTCTCTCTCTCTCTCTCTCACGCATACACACACACACAAGGAGATGAAGAAGAAGAAGATGGAGATGGAGCAAGAGCACTCTTCAATTGCACAAATGAGAGAATGAGTGAATTTTAGGTTTAGTTGACTTTTATATGAGCTCACCCCATTCACACTTGGGTGCCCATGCTTAGACAACTAATCCCTTGAATGTTCCAGTTAGAGTGCGCCTCTCATCGGTGATCACTCTTACCCTTTTCCTATTGGACCGACAAGCCCAGTACCTGAATCTACCAAATAAATAATATAACGTCCGTCGTAGGTGATAGGAATGTGCATGAGGGTTAACAAGCAGGTTCTCAAAGTGCAAGATTTTGGGATAAACTTAATTAACCTATGTCTACAACAACCCTGCGTCCTCTCCTACGCTCCATATATTCAAGCACACACAATGCGTCCGAAGGCATAAAAGAGTGAAAGGGGTCGGTTAGAACAGTCCAGAAGGCTGTGGATCGATGAGAGAGAGTCGATGGGCGGTTTCAAGTCCTCTCGACTAGAAACGATGAATAGTAAATTCCACCCGCCACCTGTCCCAAATTCTTGCAACTTCTTCCCTAAGTCTCAGAAGACATCACTTGAAGATTCCCAACTTTCAATGGTTTTTATAAAATCGTTAACGCATACAAAGTTTCCTACTTTTTTTAATTACAAAAACATAAATACTTCCTTTCATAGTTTGAGTCTTTATAAGATTAAAACTCTAGGTTTATATTGAGACTTGCCCCCAAATCTATCTCTCTCTCTCTCTTTCTCTCTCTCTCTCTCTCTCTATGTGTGTGTGTGTGTGCAGACGCGGCGTGTCACCACGTATCTGGTGTCGCTCTGTTGGGGGGCCCTCTCCGGATTAGAGCTATAACAACCTTGGTCCTCGAAGACTTAAAGATTAACTCGAGCCTTCCAGCTCGAGTTTTGACCTAACCTTTTCAAATGGAGTTTTTTTTTTCTTTTTATTTTATGAACTCGCCGAGTTACGTGGCACGCCACATAACCCGATGATCTCAAAAATGTATTCCCGTGAACTCGGCGTGTTACGTGGCATGAAAACTGGACAAGTCCTCAAGAATGCCACATATCCACGGCGAATTACGTGGCAAGTAACTTGAGCATTGCCACATAACTCACCGAGTTACATGGCATTTCCAATAAGTAACACCCTTACATGGCGTCACCGCTTGGCAATGCAAGTTAAGTGGCATAGCTAACGAGTTGTCGGGTCCGCATGCCCTATAACATGCCGAGTTACATGGCAATGCCGCGTGGACATACGCATGGAAGGACTACGTCAATCGAAGAGTTACGTGGCATTGGCAAGCAGTAACTCAATGAGTTCTAGTTGTGTACCACGCGTCGTAATCTCGTGCTTCGGGATCAAGGGAAACTCGACGAGTTAGTCGCGTCATGGATGTCACGATTGGGTGCGGACTGTGGGAAGTGGGTACGGTCTATCTTGCATACACCCCTCAATCTTGGGGGTTCTATCATGGTATTCGATATTTTGAGATATGTAGAATACCGCATGACATTAACCCATGCTCCAGTATCTACAAGTGCTCTTTCTATTGTTCCATCGACAAGTTGGACATTGATGCATACATTCTCATGGTGAGAGGTTGATGATACTTCTTCAGTTTGCATCCATTGATCCAGTTAGGCATCTCCTCTCCCTCTAATGTTTCAAGTTGCACGATGCCACTTGGTGATATGTCATTGATCACAAATGGGCCATTATCTTGCTTTTTTAGTTTTTTGGTGTGTTGCTTCAAGGTCTAGACTAATACATAGTCACCCTTTTGAAACTTCTTTTTGATCATGTTTTGGTCGTGAATTTCTTTCATTTTTCATTTCGTTGCATATATGGATGCAACAACCTTGAGTCACATTTCATCTAATCTTGTTATATATTCCAGTCTTCCACAAAACTCATGTCTAGTCCATCCTAATTCTTGTGAAACTCATAGTGTAGGGATCAAGAATTCCACGAGCAGTATGGTACTTATCCCAAATACCAAGTTGAAAGGTGTCGTAGTTAGTTGCATTTTGTATGCTACCCTATATACCCATAGAGTTAAGTGTAGTTTTAGATTCCAATGTGCTCTTGATTTGTTTACAATCTTGGGGAGCACGATGCATACTATTTTGTTTGTGCTTTTAGCTTGCCCATTTGCATGAGGGTGATATGGCATTGATTTCAAATAAATCACCATAAATTATTGTAATATGTAGTCAACCATATCGTTGATGAAATGAGTCCCTCGATCACTTACTATCTCAATCGAAATCCCATATCTAGTGAAAATGTTCTCATACAAGAATTACGTGTTCATTCTGGCATCCTTCTTTTATTTCACCTTGGCTTCTACACATTTGGTCAATTAATTTTTTTCTATAATGATGTATTGAGCATGCGTTTGAGATACCGGTGGTGAGATAGGTCCAACAAAGTCTATCACCCATTTGTAAAATCCCTTTCACCCATCATTGGTCTCAATGGCATTTCATCGCATCACATAGGTACTTTTGTTTGTTGGCAATTGTCACATCGTTTGACATATCGATTTGAATCCATGTACAAAGTGGGCTACTAGATTCCTTCAGCAAGTATTGCTTTTGCGGTTTTGTTGGTCAAAAAGTGGGCCCTTGCTGGTTTGGCATGTGCTTGCTTAAGAATCAGTAAGTATTTGTTCTTCACAACATAGATTTGTCAATCCCTCTCCAATAAAGATTATTTTCAATGATTACATCTATAGTTTTTTTCTTCTCTCTAGATTGAATGTGGTCTGGATCTGCTTATGTTTGCTGGCAAGACTCCCAGTTCTATATAATCCACTATATTTTTCCCAATTGGGAGCTTTTATCCTAAACAGTATAACATGTTTGATTGGTTTTTGAATTACACAAGTATCACATAAATTAACATAGTCATGACACTCTTCTGCATATAAGGCCAATACATCCCAAGTCTTCTCGGTCTTTGATATGTTTGTGTTTATGTGTTCTGAAACCCCGTTGTTTGTACATGATCTTGTCTTAAGTACAATTCCTTTTTGGGTGGCTCTATACATAGCCCTAAGCATTATTTTCTTTCCCTGCTTATATAGGCATCCGGCTATTAGCACTAGTGAATGTGTTTGCTCAATGATGGATGCCATGCCTTCAATCTGTAGAGAACCAATGGTGAGTAATGGAATCACATGTTCTCTCCACCTAAGTACCATCTATATGTTGAAGAGATACAAATATGGCAAGTCATTGCTAAATCCTAGAGGTGCTTCCCTATGGATCAATCGTGATAAATGGTCTATCCTCTGATGAGTAGTCCCTTTCTTGACTACTACCGTGAAATCAAAGTCTAGCAATCATTTATGAACCATCCAACTATGTTGCTAGTACTACAAGGTTTGTTCACTAAGTACAATAGTGTATGATCCACAAAAAAGACAAATATGTTTGTGAGAAGGTTATATCTAAAATTTTTGACAATGAATATCATTCCCAATCCTTTCCTTTATGTGGTAGTGTAATTCCACCCCGCACTATTGAGTTGTCTACTGGAGTAACATTGGAAAATCCATATTTTTCTCTCCACGTTGTGCTAAGATGCATCTAGTCACATACGCCGATGCACATGGACATGGAAGATCTTGTTCCAACTAGAAGCTTTCAAAATTGGAGCAAAAATCAAGTCTCTACAATTGCATACATGTAAATAATTCTTTGATAATAGCTGCAATGGCCCATAAGGCTTGTACCTCTCTAATTTTGGTGGGTCTTGGAAGTGAAAAAATCACCTGTATCTTCTCAAGATCTGTGAAAATGCCATTTTTAGTCTAAATGTGCCCCAAAAATCTTACCTTGTCGTACCATGAAGACACATTTTTTTGGATTCAGGCATATGCAATAAGTCCTACATTTTTTAAAAATCTTTTTTGAGTGTTCAATATGTTCATCTCTTTGTAGAGAATGCACACACAAGTCATCCATATAGATTTCTAGGAATTGTCTTAGATATTCCTTGAATGCGTGACTCATTAGCCTTTGGAATGTAAAAGGTGCATTGGTAAAACCAAATGGCATCACCCGATAAGCAAAGATGGCCCATTTTATGACAAAGGATGTTTTGTGTTGATTCTCTAGCCTTATTGTGAGCTGATTGTAGCCCAAAAAGCCATCGAGAAATCTATAAGCTTCCTTGCCATGACTCTCTCAGTCACATGTTGTGTGATGGGTAAGGAATAAGTTGTCTTTGATGGTGGCAACGCTTACCTACTTGAGATTTATGCACACTTGTAATGTAACATTTAAATGGTCTAGTAACTTGTGTGTAGCGGAAAATAACATAGACATAGTGATCATTTCATAAAAATAGATTCTTAATGAGCATAGCAAGAGTGCTTGGATGGAGAGATCAACAAAAGCATAACACCTAGTTCGATAGGCATGAACAATACTTCAAAAAGAGAGAGAAATTAATCTATTGACAACAGTTGAGGACCAGATTTACATGGAGCCGGATTTACATGGAGCCCAGGTCCCCCCTCGAAAAGGCTTTGAATTATAGGTTCCCCCCATCAAGGGAGACATTTTACAATACAATACTTTGTGTTCCTTCAATAACTTGCTGGTGTTAGGAAATAAGACGTAGCTAAATAGATAATTGAGTAGATTACTTAATGGAGAGAGACAGATTTATATACACGAGATTATAGAGTAGAGAGAGAGAGAGAGAGTACACACGATATACGTGGTTCACCCAATGTGGGCTACGTCCACGGGAAAGCAGCCACTCAATGGCTTTAGTACTTCAAAACAAGAAGTAGTTTACAAAGGGATTATACCCTTAATGGAGATCCCGCCTTGCTTCACTCTCACCACCTCACACTCACCTTGTTGCATCAACTTCACACTATGAAATGTGTGTAGAAATGGCCTCCTTTTATAGGCCAAAAGGGCTGCCCTCTCTTATGAGAGACAGCCATGTGTAGCCGCCCTTGTGCGAATAAGTCCAAATCGGACCCTCCAATCCGCCCATGTGTGGCCGCCCTTGAGAAGACAAGTCCGCTTTTGAATTCGGCCACCGGCCATTGAATTCGGCCACCGGCCACCGGCCATTGACTTCCGACCACCGGCCATCGGCCATTGACTACCGGCCACCGACCAACCGACCGGTTGTTTTCCGACCACTTTCCGGCCGCCGTTCGGCCATAATATTCCAGCGAAAAAAAATATTCCGGCGAAAAAAAAAAGTCTCGGGGGCCTCCGCCCCCGAGGCCTTTAACACTAGGTTGGTAACCTAACAGGACATAAAAGTGTCCTTTCAGGGTTTTGAAAAAAACCTCCAAAACCATAGTAGATCCACTCATTTTGTAAAATCCTTTCATGAGGTTATAGTTCAAGGTCTACTACACATGGAAAAAATAAGAAACTTGTAACATTTCTCATCTTTTGGTCACACCAAGCCTCCAAAGTTGATGTACTAGTACATTTTCATCAAAACAGTCATTTCTTACGTTTTGTTGCATAAAAATAATGTTAGGGATTTTTGTAGGATTTGAGATAAATTCCCTAGTTAACTTCAATGAATTGGTGATCAGAACATATGATTGCTTCTCACTCACTATTTTTTGTTTTGCCAAAAGAAATAGGTACAAAAAAGTTGAATTTTTACTATTCTGCAAACCTATCATCAAAGTTTCTATAGCCACGCTCAATACAAATAATATATGCATGTTTTCTTAGTTCCCTATTGTCCTTTAGGTTCATAAGGAGCCATGGAGCATGTCAAAAGAATAATACATCTCTTACCAAGGGGAATCTTGGGGACAAAGATGAAGTGCTAAATACAGCAAACATGAAAAAATTGGATTCAACATTATGAGTTGTAGAATCCCATAGAAACTATTCAATATCTAGCCAAATTTGATCCTTATGACTAGATATGGTTACTACCTACAAAATGCATGTAGTTGTCACAAGAAACTAACAATATTGAAAAAGCTATACTTGATATACTAGAATGTTTCGTTTTCTTCTATAATAGAAAAAATCAACCATCATTGTCTACTATGCAAAATAGGGTATTAGGTGCCCCAAAACTCAAGGAATAATAGCTTTATGTTACAATATGCGACATAGAAAATCAAAACTGCATTTGGATATCATGAAAGCCACCAAAAAAATCATAGAAGAGCTAAAATTGGCTAAAAATCAGGATTTGACATTTTTTGTAATTTGGTCATAACTTACAACTTTAACATTTATTTCTCCCTAGAAGCATCAAGACATGTTGAGGACTACTAAAGATAGTTCTCTAGCATTATAGACCTCACAAACATGAATTCTAGAGTGGTATAGTTGCAAAAAGTTGAAAAAAAGCCAAAAACAGGACCCGTTTTTTCACACAGTTTAGGTTGTGAAATGTTGTGCAAGGACAAGGTTAAAGATGGAATTGATATTCCAAAAAAATGTCAAGTTTTTTTCAGCTCATGAGACAACTTTCTAGACAGATAGCACCTCAAAATCCATTTTGAAACTCTTGACATAATTCAAGGAAAATGGTCACTTAACAGGACATAAAAGTGTCCCATTACCAACCTAGTGTTAAAGTTGCCCCTGATTCTTGTTTGTGAAAATTTTGGTTTCTGGTGAGTGATTTTCCTTCACGCTTGATGGCTTCTCCTCATAATGGGGGCCTTACAAATGTGCGCTTTTACCACAGAAAATTACAAGGGTAAATCAGGCTCCATACTTAACAGCTGGTGCAATGAAGATGGAAGCTTCAAGCACCAAGCTTACACTGAAAAAACACAACATCAATTCCCTCACGGTCTCAGACCCAAGACCTCACACACCTTCAAAGATGGTGAGAGCTAGCGGGGTATGAGAGTAGATCTAGAGGAAGAAGAAGTATTCTTGTGAGAAAGAAGTATTTCTCCTCACATAATCACTCTTAATAGCTTAGCATAGCTTAGTAATTAGCATGGTAGAGGAGATGAACATGCATTGAATCTTGGCTCTTGGTTGGATTTGCATCACAAAGCCAAGAGTTGTTGGTGTAGGCCTCCCTTCTCACAAGCTTGGAGTAGATGATGAGCTTTCCATTAAAGCTTGAGAACTTCTTTACTTCACACATGAGCTTGTTCTTTGATTGTGTGTGTGATAATGCCTTGCAAAAATCAGTCCCCCTCTCTCTCTTGGTCGATCCCTCTTGCTATTTCCACTTGTTGTCTCCTCATTGGCTCATGCCAAGCTTAGCCAATAGGAAATTAGAATCATAATTGCTAGCCTTGTGACATGTGTCCCCCTTTCCCCTTTTGTGAGAGCTTTAGGTATTTAAATAATTCAATTAAACTCTCATTGGACCTCTTAGTCTTCTGGCCAATAGGAATCAGGCAAGCCATTGGGCCGCTGAATGCTCATTGGACCCCTTGCTAGACTATCCAATAGTCTTCTAGATAGCTTAATTTTTATTGGTTCTTTTATAAAGTGTTTTTAAATGAATTAAACTAAATTTACTCTAGCTTAATTCTCATTGGTCCACCTCTATGGCCATCCAATAGGATTTGAATGCACCTTGGGGGCAACTCGGCATAAGCATGAAAGGCCACATTCCATGACCTTGCATAGATGTGTTGTTCGCACCCATGCACATTGCACAAACCTTTGTCTGGGGACGACTCAGAATGGGAAGGGGAGAGTAGCAAAGTAGCAATAACTGAAGCAGCATGCTGCAAGATCTTAAGTTGTGAGATGATGAGAGATTATGTATGGTGTATAAAGTGGGTTTTTTTGCTTTAATTTTTTCTTTTTTATCATTTTTCTCGTAGAATTTTTCTCTTATCATGCATAATAGTGAGCCATATTGATAAAATTCAATCGGCAAGATGCCTAGAGTGAGAGTATGTACATGTGTGTGAGGAATAATTTTGGCAAATTTTTTGGCCAATTAATAATAACTTTCCATAATTTTCTTTCTTTTTGACCTAATAATGATCAAATATCAATAAACAAATCCAAGAAATTCAAATTCAAGTTTTGGAAGCAAACGCCAAATCTACAAAGCAAAAGCTTTGAGCATGTTAAATATGGAAGGATTTGGCACAAGTCAAATTTTGGGCCAATATACAACGGACCAGAATTGCAAAATCAAGGGCAATTAACTACTAGGTGTCCAAATGAGCCCTTTGAGCCACAAGTTGTATGACACAAAAAATGTGGGCAAGTAAGATACGTTTGCACATTGCACTCGAGGTAATTTAGGTACATATAGGTAGAAATGGGCAATTTTGACCTCATCTGCACTCAGTTACAATCAGATCAGTCAGAGAGAGAGAGAGAGAGAGAGAGAGAGAGAGAGAGAGAGAGAGAGAGAGAGAGAGAGAGAGAGAGAGAGAGAGAGAGAGAGAGAGAGAGAGATATCTTGTTGACCTAGAGCTTCCGGTTGGACTCCTGCTACAACCACCCGGGACACTTATGCTACACCAGATTTCATGGGGATGCTCCTCATCAGTGAAAAATTAGTCATATATGGTCAAATGTGCATAAAAACAATCACAAAATAGAATCAATGAAAACCAAATCGGGGTTTGTGGGAATTGTCAAAGGACCTATGGGCATGCAGACCAAGTCCAAAATCAATTATAAGTGGATAGGGATGCTCCACTCAATGAGCAGAATCAAGCCATGCAAAAATAGTTGCCAAAGGGTGGAGCATGGATCACAATCCATGTCCCCCCACCTCAGTTTTCAAAAGTGGTGCAAAATGTTCCCTTTGAAAGCATCTACAAGCTGCAGTAATCACATATTTAAAATATGTTGATGATCATGGATCGCGATCCATGACCCCCATCATGCCAAAATATAGAAATTTTGATGCAAGTAGCTTTGCCTTGCCTTGGGGAATTTCCCTACAAATTTGCGGTTGAAAGGACCTTGAAACCACCAACAACCAAGGAAAAATGCAATTTTAGTCCCCAACTAGGTCATTTTGAAGTGTTTGGACTTCAGTTGTTCAGTTTAGCAGTTTCAAAGTGTCAATTGCAAAAATTGTAATCTTGGGCAAAGTTTTGATGTTTTGATGCCAAAAAAACTTGGTGAGTTTAAAGTATATCAATGGAAGCAAAACTTGCTTGAAAAGTAGGTCAAACTTTGCTAAGGGCCTAGAGGGTCCAAAAAGACTCTAGTTGGGATGAAATTCTTCAGCAGCCAGACAACTGAGACTGGGGTACTTCTTCAACTCCAAACCATCACTTGGTCAAAAGGACAAATAGATTGATCACCATCAAAGATCAAAGATAAACACCAAAACCAAATATAAAAATGTTAGATCAAATTGGGTTATTACCTCTGAATATTGGGCATACTCGTTCTAACTAAAATATATTCATTACCTCAAAATATTCCCACCCTCAATTACAACCCTTTAGGACATTCTCCTTCTCCTTCCTTTTATTGTGCCTTGCACAGCGAGCCCACCGAGCTACCCTCCTCTCAAGTCTCTGCACCCTTTGGGCACCCTCCCCATTCGAGATATGCATCCTCACTTTCCTACACTGTACATCATGCTACCCCATCTTGTCTAGGAGCACGCAACAAGGAGCTCGTGCAAAGATCACGTGAAAGAGAGAGAGAGGATAGAGAAGCGCATGGCTCCTCACGAGAGAGAGAGAGAGAGAGAGAGAGAGAGAGAGAGAGAGAGAGAGAGAGAGAGAGAGAGAGAGAGAGAGAGAGAGAGAGAGAGAGAGAGAGAGAGAGAGAGAGAGAGAGAGAGAGAGAAGCCTTCCTTCCCTTCGGATCTAGTGAATGCATGTGAAGAAAGGCCTTCACTTCATCTCCAGTCGTTGGTTGCCTTCCCTCCAAGTCGACTGCTAGTTTGCATGCAACTTAGCAACCCCTAACTCTTAAAACAAGACATGAGACCTCTCAAGATTCATGGCAAAATTACATTTTCAAAGATCGTAGGGTCATACTTGGGCTATAGCTTGAAAATTTGGAAAAACTTGAGAAAAAATTGCCCAAATTTGAAAATAATTTCACTAGTGTGTTAGGATGTGCTATAGGAATAGGTACCCCAAGTTTCACCCAAAAAGGATGCCAAACATGGATCATGATCCATGAACCCTTTTGAGTTTTCTAGACCAAAGTCATGCCATCAAGTCCCCAATGTCAAGAAAAGACTAACCCTAAAGTTTCAAGCCATTACACTAAAACCCTAACCAAAATACCAAATTTCTCTTATTCTGAGAAAAATTTCCAAAAAGTGGCATAGATTTCCAACCAATGATCCAAATTCAAAAAGATTTGAATCATAGCATCCTCAAAGCATGCTAAATCAGATGGTGTAATTAGAAGCTCCATATGTGTTCCAACATGGATTGTGATCAATGTGCCCCTAAGTCAAATCTGGCATGTAACCACATGATCTAGTGCATGAGATGTCCTAGATGCACTGGTGAAATTTGGTCAAGTTTGAACTTGTTGTGATCGAGTTATGCTCAATTTTCATTTTATGGTCAAGTTTGCATTTTTTGACTTTCTTGACAATTTTTTGGCCAAATTCAAGAGCTAATCATGTGATTTTTTGATGCCTCGCCAAAGACCTAGAAAGTAGTGGGAAGCTACCCTTGTAAAGTGGTGGAGATCTCATCCAATGAGAAAGCTCACATCTCATAAGAAGAGCTAGCCGGTTCCAATCGGCCGATGGTACAGAGGTCAACACAACCATATTTCCAAAAGAGCTATGGACCTTGCATCAACAAAGAGAATTAATCAAGGGATCAAGGTCCTTACAAATGGATACCTTTTTTAGATTTTTTCCATGGGCACATATTTCCAAAGAGCTCATGACATCATGAGTTCTATACAATACAACAAAGAGAAAAACATGACAAATAAAGCTAGAGAGACAATAAAGGTGAGAATCACCACTGACCTAATCAATCAAGCCCTCCATCTTCCTCTTAGAAACCATAATTTGCTACTGAAGACAAAAGAAATAGATAACAACAAGGCTTTTTTCAAGCAACAAGGCCACACGTTCACATACAAATACCTGGTATACTCAAAGACATAGCTGCCATTGGGGCTGATTTCATAGCAATTGAAAGTACGAAAGCCACCAAGGTATAGCGAGGACAATCTACACATTGCATTTGTCATGGCAATCAGGGCCGGTGTGACCTGGGAAACTACATACTAGAAAATTTCTAATCAACATCAAATTTCTCTGGAGCAGAAGGACACTAAGAGAAATAAGAGAAGCAAGATAAAACGGAACCTCAAAAGACGGAGCAGACTCCACCTAAAGAGAATCAGAAAGTTGAAGAAAAGGAGCTATCAAAAAAGAAAGAACCGGAAGCTGGAACATCTAAGCAATGAATCACATTCAAAAGGGGACCAATATCATTGCGCTCCAAAGGCGCAATAGAATATGGTGATCGTCTCATCAAAGAGTTCAACCTGGATGAGCATTTAGAACACATAAGGCTACAGTTTCATTGCCAAAGAGCAATTTCCAACCTAACAAAATTGGATGTGAGAGATGCAAAAGCAGAGACTCAAGCATTGAAAGAATCAAATCAAAGGCTCGAGCAGCAGATTGAGAATCTACAAGAGATTCAGAGCAAGTTGAAAGAAGATCTAGAAAAAGAAAAGAAAGATGTTGCATACTACTATAATGAGGCTCAAGAATACAATGCGGTAAATAGTCAGTTGCAGTTAGAACATCAAAGTTTGGAAAAGAAGCTAGCAAAAGAGCATCACCAAAATGCAAAGCTAAGTGACTCTTACAACATCATGAAGCACACCCTCTCGAAGCTCCTGACAATCCAAGATACAGCAACTCCAGCTTCCACATCACAAGCTCCATTTTCAATACTTGAAGAGTTGAAGGCAGTTAAAGTGGAGCTCACCCATACCAAATTCGACATACAAATTATGACGATGGGGCACATGTCTATGCAAACACAAAAGGATCAAGATATCAATAACAACTAGTGAAAGCACAAGTAGATCTAGCTTCTCAAATGGAGAAAAGTGATTTGGAGCTTCAGTAGAAGGATCTTGAAATCGATTCCATCCAAGACAAATTAGTTATGCCAATTCAACAAATACATGCAACAAAAACAGTGATCACAAGGGTAGACCTACCCCTAGTAGATCTACCAAGTATATCTACTTTTGGAGATAGAGAGGCAACACTCACAAAGAGTACATGTAGTACAAGCTTAAGGTATTTGAATCAATGGCCTTGTTAATGATCAAGCCAGATGAACTAGTACAATATTTCGGTCATGAGATAATTCCATTACCGCTCATGAAGCAAGAGGCCATCCTGTGGAAGAAAAAGCTAATGCCAGCTCTTGAGCCAAACTTGAAGGGGGACTACAAAGATGTACTTGTGATAGTGGACCAGGTACTAACCATATACGAGAATCAACCCCTATGGCAAAAAAAATGGTTTGAAAAGAGACCACAGGATGAGACTTTCTACCAAAATGCACCGCAACATTTTGTCCCATCAATAGAAGGAGATCCAGGGATAACTACTACAATTGGTACAACAGAAGGCCGTGGGTATTGGGCTACCCTATTTTATCAAAGCCAGTCAATAGAGAGCTACATGGTGCATACCTTACAAGCGGTGATAACACAAATGCGCGATGTCTCGTTTCTCACATATCAGATGCTGGTAAAGATTGCAAAGATGATTATCACTTGCATTATAGCATTTGAGGACATCAAGGTAGCAAAGCATCCATGGCAAGTATTTCTTGAGGAAATAAGAGCATATGGCGGAATATGGAAGCAAAAGTGTCCAATAGCAATGTCATCATGGGTTTGTTTTCCAAAGTCATGTTTTTGCCCTCGCAATATCTGCAGACATTTGAAGAGGCATACATGACAGGATTCTTTGAGATGGATTTCACCATTTCAACCCCATGACGAGCGGCGTGCCTGCCCACCACATTGCCTATCAAAGCACATCAATGAACAATCAGTTCAAGGATTTGGCTGTCCAAGTAGAGATAGAGGCTCGAGCAAAGAATTTCAGATGCCTCACGAAGACATTAGAAAAGAGGACTTTTGACTACTAAAGACTCAACCGATTCAACATGAAGACAAAGACAAAGCTTGGGCAAGGGCGTGCAACAACTAGAAAGGTGGAATTTTAGCAAATGAATTAAATAGATGCCCTCCTAACTGACCCCTTCATCATGTGCCACAAATTTTCTATGGCTCATCATTATATTTTTGAAAAAGCCTTGTAATTATATGAGAGTCTTTGATTTTAGCCAAATTATCTCTGAGCCAGCCTATCTAAAATCTAAGTTATAAAGTCCAAATTTGAGTATGAGCCTTGTAGAGCCAGCCACTAGGGCCAAAAGAAGACCTAGGTATAAAGCTCAATTTGTGTAAGTGTGAGTGGACACAATTATCATTATCAAGGTTTTTGGAGTTTTATGGCATATGAGTGAGAGCAGCTACTCTCTCGCACATTGTAATCCATTTTTCTTGAGCTCTCGTTATCCAAATTCAATTTTGATGCTTGCATTGTATTCCTTGTCTACTATGTTTAATTTAAGTGTAATCATTGAAAATTTTGATGTGCTTTATGACTACGTATTAGTGAGATAAACAGGCTATTTTGAGTGCTTTAAGGGTTGTTTTTTGACATTTTGACCTTAGGAGAGTGTTTCTAAACCTTAAGGCGACCATTATGGATTGTTTTGTTGCATTTCTCAAGACCTTGATCATGATAGATTGTGATTTGGTACCTTAGATAGCTATGCTATAGACATCCGTCGCGGTGATTTGCTAACAATATATGTGTGTGTGTTTATATATATATATATATATATATATATATATATATATATATATATATATATATATATGTGTGTGTGTGTGTGTGTGTGTGTGTGTGTGTGTGTGTGTGTGTGTGTGTGTGTGTGTGTGTGTATGTGTGTGTACGTATATAATATATATATATATATATATATATATTATACGTATATATATTTATATATGTATATATATATTTATATACGTATATATATATGTATATATGTATATAGATATAGATATATACATTGAAAGTTTGAAAATGTTTATCACGACCTTTTATCGTGGTTTGGAGAGAGAGAGAGATAGAGAGAGAGAGAGAGAGAGAGAGAGAGAGAGAGAGAGAGAGAGAGAGAGAGAGAGAGAGAGAGAGAGAGAGAGAGAGAGAGAGAGTCCAAAATGGGTTGGCCAAAGAAGAGAGGAGGGGTGGGAGGATTTTTTTTGCATTTCAAGTATTATCGCAGATATTACCACATTTCTTATTGCAAAAATGACCTTAATTATTACTGCCACTATTGTCATGCTTATTACCGACCCCCGCTTTGGTGCTTAAACATTCAAATTTGGGTATTTCCCTTTGTTTTTCTTGTGAAAATTTTAAAAAATATTATTTAAAATGTCAAAAAAATTGAACAAAATGAAAGAATTGATCCAAAGAGCCTTGAATAAGAGAGAAGATTGATGCACTAGTGATTTATAAATTTTTTACAGAGTGGATGAGGGTGTGTACTGCCTTGTTAATCTTCTAGCTCTCAATACTGACACCAAGGAAATCAATTAGCACAACAATCTATCGATGCCTTGTTGAAAGGTCGCAGTCATCTTGAGACGTGTATCTACCCATTTCACAACTCAAATTGGATGAGCAACTCATACGATCTTCTTGTGAGAGAGATCGTGGAGCAAACAACCTCAATTTTTGCGGGTCAACTATTCTTGAGCATGAACTTGCTTCAAGATGTTGCAACACATTCAATAGGGGAAAGGGGAACACACCTAGAACCCAAATAGTCTGCCTCTCTATAGCCCTGGATAATCACTGCACCCCAATCCAATAGAGTTCACCTTCAAAACTCACACAACCCACATACAGAGCATTGTCCACAAGCGGCCATATGCACACATGCTTGACACACCAATTGATAGCAAACCACACCGATTTTTCCCGTTTACAACCTTCCCACACCACACACCGCTCGCTCTTTCTCTCTTTCACACTCACACAAACCCAAGGAGGCATGCACATCTCAAACACCGGTGTCGGATGATTGGAATAGAGAAAAGAGAAGAAGGGGGGAAAGGGAGAAGAAACGGCACAAAAATTTGATATGGTTTGCTTCAATTATGGCAAAAAACACCTGCTACAACAACCTTGAAACCTACTAATCTACAACCCGACTCTGTCAGCAGCACGATAAACGCAAAAAAATTTGGCAATCACTAGCTTTGCAGTAGCTGTGTGGCTCTCGTCACTAAGAGAGCAGAAAACAAAACCAGAGTTGGTGCCCTCGTTGGCCCCAAAGCAGCCTGAAAACTCCTCCTAGATCTACCTGCAAACTCCTCTCCGAGCTCTCCTCCACCTCCTCCAAAAAGACCCTCCTCTTGTGGTCGGAACTGCCTCCAAAAAATAAAAGGTGGGCCTCTATAGGGCATGTGTGAGCACCCCTAATATTTTACCTCTTGATATTTTTGGCCCCTTGTATGCGTGTGAGGGCCGCTCTATATTTGGAATTTCTTGCTCTCCAAAACTCCAAGTGACCAATTGCTTAACTGGGGGGCACCGACGGTGCCGTCGATGCTCCCCCAACTTCCCTCCGAATTATTGGCCCGAAAGGCGTGTGGAATCAACCCCTTGTAGACATGCCACCTCAGAATTAACACTACCAACAATTGCTGCAGTTCACAGCATGCCGCCCAAAACCTACCAAGAGCCTCTTGTGGCCACCAAAAACATCTGGCATCACTCTGTTGCCACTTGACACAAACTTCAACTTGCCATATCTCATTGTCAAGGCATCCAATTGGCAAGCAATCACTTCCTAATGATTCCACACAATGCACACTATCTCAATGTAAATCCCCTTGGGCTTCAAAAAACATCTACAGGCACATTGACCAAGGGGACCCATCTAGCACAGAACTGGCCCCCAGTGAAACTTCAACTGGCAATATCTTGACTTCCAAGATTCCAAACAATGATCTAAAAAGACTGACATGCTCCATGAAGAGCTCTACACATACACTAAAACCCGCTCTAAGCATCTGTTATCAATTGCGATGTCCATCTGAGATCTTCAAACACGTCGAGCTTCAAAGCACCATATCTTGCGCACCATGGCTCTGTTTGATGACCCATCTGGACTTTCTTTTTCAGCACTTCAAACTCTACACTTCCAAGCCAAAAATCAGCACTTTGGAAACCCTTCACCTATCACCCTGCTAAGACCTTTCTAGAGACCTTCTAGTCTAGGAAACCACATAAAGCATACATGACCATTGCCACTTGCTTGCTCAAGCCTTCCACACCCGCTTTAGCATCTTGATATGCATCTGTTAGCATATATATCATTGCTTGTGCCCTCTTCTAGTGTCAACACAGTTTGGCTGTACAAAACGGTTATACGCACAAACAAAGTAGACATGACATTGGAGTGAGCCTTGATCTTAGTAGGCATATCTCCACCATGTGAATCCACTTCAACAATGTGCATGTGGCCTGCACTTTTGCAAGAACCCTCCTCATTCTCTTGCAAATGTGAGGAGACATGGAAACCAACATTTCTCAGGTTAGCAGTTGCAAGGATCCCTTTATCTCCATTCTTGTATACCTCGTATTTCCAGGCTTTGTTATCATGAACTAGTGTTGACCCACGGGTCAACAGTATGGCATAACTCAATTTTTGTACCAAAGCCTTATTTTTGAGAGTTATGAAATGATGCAGATTGTGGTTAAAAACATCATTTGTAATGAGTAGCTATCCTATTTGTAGAATTCGTGGTGCAATGGCACTTCCAGATTGTAAATACAAAGCCATTTAACCCATTGAACTACAGTTTTTGTTTAACCTAAAGTACGCTTGTGAGAGCGTGTGTGTGTGTGTGTGTGTGTGTGTGTGTGTGTGTGTGCAGCAATGGAGAAGAAAAAAGAAGAGAGGAGACATAGGTTTGGGTGGACTCCAAACACAATAGTGTTAGGGTTATGAGTCCTTATTATTTTATGTAGAATGAATGGTCAGCGTTAGTCCTAGTTAGTCTCCGGCCACCCAACACTCAGGCATGGCACATTGAGCTTTACCACCCTAATAACCTCCACTTAAAGGACATTGTGCCTTTAAGCTGGGGTGAAAATCTATATATACATACAACACAGGTAGACAATGAGCATGATCATCTACCCAATGCCCATGAGTGCCCGACAATGTGCAAACCGCTCTGAAGGTAAGCCCTTTGTTAGAAGATCAATAGGATTCTCAGTGGTGTGAATCTTGGTGAGCTGCAATCACTTGTCCTCAAGCACCTCACAAATGAAGTGATACTTCACATCCACATGCTCTATCTTTGCATGAAACAGTAGATTCTTTGCCAATTGTATAGCACTTTGGCTATCACAA
Source organism: Adiantum capillus-veneris (assembly GCF_014529385.1). Lineage (NCBI taxonomy): Eukaryota > Viridiplantae > Streptophyta > Polypodiopsida > Polypodiales > Pteridaceae > Adiantum > Adiantum capillus-veneris. The sequence continues at coordinate 94,797,624 of NC_140936.1, forward strand.
TGTAGCACAAGCATCTCAACATTGATTTCCAAGTCTCCCACCAGCCGGCCAAGCCATATAGCTTCCTTGCAAGCTTCTGAAGCTACAACATATTCAGCCTCTGTAGTAGACAAGGTAACACAACCTTGTAAATGAGATCGCCATGAAATTGTACCTCCTCCAGTGAATTCAAAAACATAGCCTAAAGAAGACCTTCTCTTGTCCAAGTCTCCTGCATAATCTGCATCCGTGTAACCCATTACACATGCTTCCTTTCTTCCAAAGAAAATGCACGTGTCTTTTGTACCATTCAAATGTCGCATACCGCCTTTTACTTCCTTCCAATGTTTCTTGCCTTCTTCTTGCTTCTTGTCTTTACCTTTCTCGTGTTTCCACTTTCAACAGTCTTTCTTCATATGACCCTTTTTGTGACAGTGATAGCACTCAATGTCTTTTTGGCCACGAGATTTGCTACGAGATTTTTCTTTCTGATTTTTCTTGCCCTTTTCTAGTGATCGACCAAGAACAATGAGATCATTTCTAGTACCACAAGAAGCATCAAGATTTTTCCTGCTAACCTCTTCAGTAAGCAAACTTCCCTCAACATCATCACATATTAAACCATCAGGAGGTACTGAGTTACTTATGGCTGTGCAAAAAGTATCCCAACTTTCTGGCAACATAACTAGCAAGAACATTGCTTCGACCGAATCGTCGAAATTGACTCCTTTTGCAGAAAGCTGACTAAAAATTGTGTTGAACTCATTGAGATGGTCTCACATGGGTGTGCCCTCATCCATCTTCAAGTCAACTAACTTTTTCAACCAATAAACGTGTGATGTTGCATTTTGCTTCTCATACAGATCACCTAAATTCTTTCATAGCTTATAGCTAGTCTTTTCCATGTTCACATTGAAGTACACATTCTTTGACAAAGTCAGCATGATGGTGGACCTAGAAAGATCATCCAACCCTTGCCAATCATACTCATCCATATCCTCAGGCTTTATCCCCTTCATCTTTATCGGCCGGATCTACTTCTTTCGTACTAAGACATTGTAAATTTGTTCCTTCCAAAATGGGAAGTTAGTGCCATCTAACTTCTCAATGTTAAACAAAGAGTCCTCCGATTATGAAGCCATCACTCGACAAGGAACAAAAGTGATAGATCCATTGCACTAAAGAAGATGATAGAAAACTTGAAAATTTTTGGCAGAGTCTCCCCTGCAAAACTGACTTTTAAACCCAAAACAAATGTGTACAATGACTGAAATGTTGATCAAAATGGCTAAATTGGCAAGATAGAATCTCAAAGAGCTGTCACTATTAGTGTATTAAACTCTAGAAGAGTGTCTGTGACCAACTGAACATTGTCAAACGCATACGCATAAAGATGACAACAATCTAACAATGGCGGGTCAGTAGATGCACACCAATACTGCAATAACCGTATAAACATACATCCTATGTTGATGCCAAAATAGTATGGGGATGTCGGGGGCTCGCTCCAAAACATGTATCACCGAAAGGATCTCCACATTTTAGAATCCCCCAACTCAATAAAACCTTACCACGACTCTCAACAATAGGCTTTGCATATTTCCATCACAATACATAAACCCCATAAGATCTTACATCAACCACATAAACCCTTTTCAGTAACTGTTGCAGTGGTTTGTCTAATTTAACAGACCCTCAAGATCTTACATCAAATATGCATGTGATAGAGATTGTAGAAAGAGTCTGCAATGAAAACTTGTACACAAAAGAATCGACAAAGGTAGACCACCCTGCTGTCTAAACTGATTATCTCTCAAACCGTGCAAAATTTGCAGAAACTTCCTTCTATAAAGTTGTAGACGATGCAAAAATAGTTTGGAACGCGGGAATGGACATGAAATAAGTTGTTTTTACAGGTCAAAACAAATCTGTAAAAATCTACATCTTGTACTTCACGACCTACAGGCAGTCTGAGTGACATATCTCAAAATTGGTGAAGATTTTGAGCCTCGATTGAAATTATGTTGATCTAGGTAGTGTTGCATGCACTTTATAGGTGGTGTGATTCTCTCTTGCAAGATTGGCGCCATTTCCGGGGATACAAGTGTGATGGTTGCTTGCTTTAGTTTTGACTAAAGAGAGCATTTTTCTGAAGTGGATCAAGAAGAGGATATTTTGAGATCAAGTGGATAGCCAGGAAGCGAGTGTCTTGCTGAGGGACTAGATATATTTAGTTACGATGTGTAGTATTAACTGTAGATTAGAGTATTTTTTGGTGGTCAAGTGATTTGTGAGGTGATAAAAGTGTTTGCTAGTTCATGTGTGGTAGTGAAATGTTTTTCTACTCATAAATGCAAAACCCCATATGATGTGTAGGAGTAGTTTTAGGTAGGACATGTTGATTATGATATAGAGTTATTCATCAATGATTTATTTGTTGAAGTGCTTGTTTGTATTCATGATCTTTGAAAAGTTGATTTTGAGGGTAAAAATGTAATAAATAGGTTTTTGTTGACATTTTTTCATGATTGATTGATGTGCATATAAGAGGGCATTTGCAAGAGTTTTGTGTAGAAAAATTGAAATTCTGCAAAGTTGGATATCATACTCGTATGATGTCTCAAGAGGCACCTGGAGATCAAATTTGACAAACCTGACTGTACCAAAGTGTTCAAAAGGAGTTTTTGACTCTAAGTACACCTTAAGCCTAGGGTTTTGACCAATAGTTGGTACCCAAAAGACAAAAGACAGAGTGTCAAAATTGAAAAAAAGAGAAACTTGTGATTCAGAGCATATCTTTGCATGACAATTGGTAGAAGTGCTTGAAAACTAGTGTTGGAGACTTGGGGTTGCTTGTGAATGAATTCAAGATAAAAATTCATCAGCAGACATCATACACGTATGATATCTATAAATGGTAATTCTGGCACTAAAATTGACTTTTTGACTTTACATCCCTATTGTTCATGTTTTGTTGAACACATACACCAAATTTCATTTCATTTGGGCATATCAATTGAGAATTGAGGGGATTTTACGAGAGAGAGAGAGAGAGAGAGAGAGAGAGAGAGAGAGAGAGAGAGAGAGAGAGAGAGAGAGAGATCCTTGTCAAAAAGTGGTGATTTTGAGCAATTTTGACATCCAAAATTTGATGTGAGCACATATTCTTGCTATATTCATCAAGGAGCACCTGGGGTGGAAAGAGAAGTCCATTCTGACCAAATAGACATCATACGCCTATGATGTCCTAGAGACCATATTTGAGGTCAAAAGATACATTTGAGTGCACCCTTGTGACCTAGAGAATTTAGGAAGAAAATAGGCAAAAGTCCATTGAATTTGAAGCATTTTTGGGTTTGTAAAGACCACAAGGCAGATCTAGGAAAAGTGAATGCTTCAATTGATCATATCTAGCACAAAACGTGTTGAAATTGAATTTTGAAAGCTACTGTGAGTTTCTTGTGAGGTGGGAATCCTCTAGAGTGAGTTTCACTTCAATTTGACCAATTAGACATCAGAGCTTACCAAGGTGTTTAGCACCACAAAACAAGCTTAGAGACCAAATTTCATTCAATTTGGAGCACATAGACATTGTACACATATGATGTCTCAAGTGAAGATCTGAAAGCCCAATTGCACTTTTTGACCAAACAGGAGGTTTGGAAATGATGTGTTAAGCTTGTTTGCAAATTTTGTCTCATTTGGACACATATCTTTGTACTTAAGAAGATTTTTGCAAATCCAAGAAGGTAAAGGAGAAAAGGTAGTGATTTTGTGAATTTTTTACATCCAATTTTTTTTTGTGAGAACATAATCTTGTTGTATTCACCAAGGAGAACCTTGGGAAGAAGTAGAAGTGAAATCTGAGCCAAAAGACATCATACACGTATGATGCCTTAGAGGCCAGATCTGGGTCAAATCAGACATCTGAGTGTACCCTAGTGTCCTAATGCATAAAAGAAGTCACTAGCCACAATTGCATTGCATTTGGAGCACATTTGGGCTAAAAAACTGCCAAAAGATGGAAATTGGGCCGCAAATTCATACTTGTATTGACCATAACTTGCACAAAAAGTGTTGGAATTCAATTTTGAAAGTTGTTGAGAGTTGCTTCAGTGATAAAGAGTCGTGGGGATAAAAGTCACTTCAATTTTCCACAAAAGAAATCATATGTTTATGATGTCTCAAGTCCCAAATTCGAGGTCAAAATTTGCACCTGAGCGTACCGAAGTGTTTGCCATCACAAAATAGGTCTAGAGACCAAGTTTCATTCAATTTGGATCATTTTTGTCTTAGCTAACCTCCCCGAGAAGTTGCAAACAACCAAAAAAAAAAGGAGTAATATTCCTGACTAAAAGTTTCAAATCACAACCTTAGACTTGGAGTGGTTAAAGTACATTAAAGAGAGTCTACAGTTAAAGTTTAGTGCAATTCTGCAGGAGACATCATACGCGTATGAAGTCTCCATGCACAGGTTGAGGCCAGACAAAAACTTTGACTAGTCAAAGGATTTTCCTTTGACCCTAGAATCCCAAATATCATTTCCAAAACCAAATTTGTACATCTGTAAGTGGACCAAAGCATGCATCTAGTGTTGGCACTTTGAAGTTGCCAGAATTGACCTACATGAAGATTGAATGCGATAGAGGACTGTTTTGGCCATAACTTGAGCTCTCGATATCAGATACAGAAACTTTTTTTATCAAAACAAAGCCCCATAGTAGCTCTACAAAAAAAACTTCGTTTAAGGCCTCAAAACGCATCCAAAAGTTAGGGGTGTCTAAAAGTGACAATTTGAGAGAATTGTGAGAAAATGGTCATGATTTTGGACATAGTTTTGATTTTTTCCTAAGCAAAGCACTTGAACACATTTGAATAAGACTTCTTACATCAAACTAGAGATATTAAGCCTAGAAATCATGTCTACTTTAGATTCAAACTTAGCTTATACAAGCTCCGAGATCCCAGTGATAGAGGAGCATCCGCCCGTAATGGATCTTCCAAACTTGCAGTTAATAAGGACCAATTTTATTGAGAGAGCTCCGATGGCAGAACATGAGAGTGAAGGATTGTATAGATATATTGACAATAATGAGTTCAACCTTTATAGGTGCTCAGAGCCATACCTAGAAGAACTGACGAATTACAAGCTCTTATATGTCTATATATGGAGTTGATTGTCAATGGAAACCTATAGTTGTTGAATATTTGGTCAATGAAGGACCACAAAAACCTCCACCAAACATGAGAATTCCAAAAAGGGAGCCACATGGATTCCCTCCTAGAGCGATAAGAAGAGATGAAACGATCACAGAGATGGAAGACATGCCGCCTCAAGTGAATCTCCCTAATATAACAATCTCCAACAGAACGAACAATCCCTTCGAAGAAGTCTGATATACAATCAGACCAAACAAGGAGAGTGGAAATGTTGATCTATCCACTTAGATTCCCTCAAGATGCCATACCAAGGCCAGATATCAATAGAGGTAGTTATACGGTCAACCAAGCACCAAGTGCACCACCACTATTCTTATCATATACGTATTTGAGTGAAGGTCAAGGACCAACCATTAGACTGAATACAACACAGTTACCTCATGCAAAAAGAGTAAGAACCAAGAGAGAGTTCTGGGAAGACCCACCTATTGTCAGACACTCACAAGGATATAAGTGAGAGGTCCCCATCTCACTAACTTTAAAGTCGTGATGGGTTCCTTGAGAGGTCTCAAGGTTTTATAAAATTCATAGTCTCTAAGTAAGAAAAGTTCAGGGAACAAGCCCTTATCATAGGCAATGGCTTGAGTCTAAAACCCTAGAACAAAGAACTAGTCCTGTCTCGCAAGCAAAAATGGACAAAACCTAAAAGACCTAAAACTTTTTTCGACCCTATAATATTCACAAATGGGCTAAAGAGTAACCTTCCAATGCTTTTTTGCCCCTACGTGAGTCAGGGTACAGCCATTGGTAGAGTCCTCTTCTATTGAGGAAGTTTAACTAGACATTAATGTGGTGAGGATAGATAGTTACTCAACAAATCTGATCTACCCATTCATGATTAACAACCTTAGTTGATCCCACTTACTACCCCATACTCACACATGATTCTTTATTTTCTCTATTGGAAGGAATGTCAAAAATTTCGAATAATTCAAAGATTCTTTGGCATCTTACCCTCTCTTCATCCTCCTACTGGTGTTGCAACCTCCCTTTCCTCAATTATTGCGCTCTCTTGCACCCTATCCTTTTGCAGAAGCCACTCCTGCACCCTCTTACATAAGTGCTACCCTGGTGAAAAACGGCACCCTTACCTTTATTCATAATCTAGGGTGGAAAAATACATCATCCAAAATTTTGGGCACCCAAACACCCTAACCAGTCTCCCATACAATTGGGCGGCTGCCCTAGGATAAGAAACGATATCCTAAGATATGTAAAGACATTTAGATGCTTCATGTAAAGAATCTTCATCCATGAGGATGGCCGACTTAACATTGGCTAAAAAGCCATCATTGCTCATCACTTGAAGTGAAAATATATCAAGGAATTAGAGGTGGTCTTAAGACAAGTTTCCCTAAGGATGATCAATCAAATTTTTCACACTAATCAAAGCATTCCTTTCTTATCTTAACAAACAAGTGCATGATGTTTCTTGGAAGGTGTCCTTTTGTTCTCAACCAATTATAATATTTCCTAAGTACCTATTTATTCCCTAACGGATACAATGTTAGAACTTAAAGAACTTATATTAAATCATAGGAGTAAGGAAAGTTCCACCTTGGATTGATCCGGCACTGGGATCTACTACGGCTCAGGGGACCCAATACTCTCATCTATCAGTAGACTACTTGGACCAGTCTCATTGTCGTGAGTGGCCCTAGCCCTCTTGGCAGTGACCTCCTCTTATAATGACTTGCACATGTTCTTATATGGACCAATTTCTTTTTCCTCACAAAATGCTTAACAATTAGGCCAAATAGACTCAAAAGCTTACCATAAGATTTTCCAAGATGCCCTTTTCCTAAATTGATTCAATTTTCTCAAAATCTAGGCTTTTTTATTAGATTATACTACTATAAGTAATCCTTTTAGGTAAGATATATTCATTTATCATGGGTTTCTAATATCTTGATTTTGTCCTAAAAGTTTACCATCTAGTTTCATGGGAGATTGCTAGTTTTCCCTTTTAATTTCACCAGCATTAGATAAATTTTGGCATAATCATCTAGTTTAAAAAATTTATCAAGATATTTTTTTACAACTTCTTGTTAGTGGCTTGCAACTTCAAAAGTTACTTTTGATTTTTAGTGTCACATCACTAATTTTTCCCTTTTAATTTAGCTAAAAACAAAAGAAAATTAGATGTGTAAGTTAGTAATCTAGCAAAGATAATTTTATCAAAGGTTCCTAATAGTGTGTTATAACTCTGGAAACTATTTAATAAGTTTTTAAGTTAATCTATTAATTCTCTTTACATTTTTCTTAGAAGTAGAGAATTTTAGATATAGTAATTAGTAAAATTAATTATTTAAATCGGATATTTTTATTGTAGCTTTCTAACACTATACTCTAACTCTTTAAATTACTCATTAAAGCTGATTTTCTTTGTATTCTAACTCTAAAAATTAAGTCATAAATTTCTAGATTGATTTATTAATTATACCCTTTAATTTTATGCTAGAAGCAAAGAATCTTGGACATAGTAATCAATAAAAGTAAATATCTAATTGAAATATTCTTTTTCACACTCCCTAACAGTGTGTTGTAACTCTGAAAGGTATCCCATCAATTTTTAAGTTAATTTACTAATTATTTCATTTGATTTTCTTCTTAAAATATAGATATTGGACATAGTAATTAATAAAACTAAATATATAACTAGGATATTTTTCTAATAGTTTCTTTTCTACTGTATTGTAACTCTAATAATTATGCCATAAATTTCTAAGCTCATTTATTAATTATCTTCTTTATTTTTATTAAATATAGAGATTTGTAAATTTAATAATTATCAAAACTATTAAAATAATTTTTCGATAACTACCATGGCTTTTTTATAGTATACAACTTCTTTGATAATTACCCTATGAATTTTTTAATTTTTATTTCTATATTTCTTGCTAATTATACGCTAAAAACAAATCATTTCTATTTTAATAATTACCAAAATTGAGAAGATAATTTTGATATAACTTTCCTAAATTTTTAATAATATGTTAAAGCTATCAAAATTATTTCATGATTATCTAAATTAATTTAGTATATTTCTTCTTAATTGGAGCCAAAATTGAGCGATTTTAGTCCTAATATACGCTAATAATTATATGATTTATTATTTATACTCAAAATTTTAGAATCAATAGTTTAAATAGATATAATGAAGTGATCATTATAAAGAATCTCAATTGTTTCTAGTTAATAATATAGCTATAAAAATAAACCTAATTTAATCTACCTTTCACTCATCTTTTCTAGTTATTAATATAGTTATAAAAATAAACTTAATTTAATATACCTTTCACTAACCTACAACAATTAGACTGATTACCTTGAAAAATCATTTAAAGTTTTTCTCTTAGTGACTTTTGAGATGACTCTCTCTATGCTAGAGAGATTTTTCCAAGGTCTCTGAGTCTTTAAAAAGTTGTGAAGACTAGGGGCCTATTTATAGTTTTCAGGCAAGGAGGGGTTGTGCTTAAGCACCCCCAACTTCCCAAGCAACCCCCTTGAGCTTGCATGGGCACCCCCTAGTAATAGTTTAGTCCCTTCAAGGTCCAAAATATCTCCCTAACACCTACCCAGCTAGATTTCCCAATCTGTTAAGTCTAGTTTCATTTTACTGCTTCAAATGGAAATATCTAGCCCATGTGATTAAGTATATGCTAGGCAATGTGATTTAATATCTTCTAGCCCACACGATTTAATATTTGCAAAGGCTTCCAATTATTTAGTTTATTAAAGTGTCCTTAAGAACTTTAAATAGAGATTCAAGGGACAGTTTCTATACGAATTTGATTTTTATTTTTTTTATTGAAGTAAACTTGTGCTTAAGATTTCAAAAATACCAATTTCAACTTTGTGTAGGTTAAAGGTTTACTGATTTGTGTATTTAGTATTCTTGATTTAAATTTAGAACATATTTTTTTATTCCAAAATGTGGAAACCTTACAAGTTCTTGTTTGAGTTTCATGGTGCCTTGCATAAGGAGGTGCATGTGATTCATACGTGACCTACTCATATAGATTCTTTGTTAAGCATAGTCATGAACCATGCATAGTTTTTGGTGAAAAGGTTTCATATGTTTTGTCATTCTCAAAGTCAACCATAATAATTACATAGACTTGATCTTCTATGTACTTGCCAAACATGCTTGTAAGGTCATGATTGTAGGCAATAGAAATTGTTAGGGCCAAATACGGCTCAAAAAGGGTTGTGTAAGGAATTGGTCAACTTGCTAATTAGCAAAATCTTTGAGGGTAAAAACGGCTCTATATTTGGTCGTTTTGGGTATTTAAAGGTTATCTATGCAGTTTAAAGCGTATCTAGGTACCTATAAATATCTATGAAGATATTATTTTAGCACTATTTCCTTGAATTTCACCTCAATTTTTGTCCTCATTCAAGTGACACTTGGTGGAAAAGAGACGTGTTGTCCCTTTTGAATGACTTCATCCCCCCCCCCCCCCCTCCCCCCAGCTCTACTCACCTTCATGAGCTTGGTCTACTAGGATATAGTTCTAGACTATATAAGTTAGTTGTAGCCTCTATTGATTTCCCTTTGGAAACTTTAGCGCTCTGAAGAAATTATTATTGTCTAGAAATTCTATCTTCATTAAAAAAAATTATGTTTTACAAATACTTGAATAAAATTAATAGACTATGAGCGGGCATATTAGAGTAAATACCTTCAGCAAGTACTTTTTCTTATAGGAGGTTGTATGAGCCAACTCTTGCTATTATGTCAACATCCTTGTCTATCTCGTTTAACTTTATATCTCTACCAAAAGACTCTATACCAAGATGAACAAGCTTGTTCTCAAAATCTTCATCTTTCAGGGAAGATTTATGTTCTTCCACTCTTTTTATGCACAAAGCAAGTGCATCAAGATTGGGACGATATGAGTGGTCAAATGTTTGTGCCAAAAACTCCTCCTTTGACTTTTCTTTTGTATCAATAATGTGTTTGGCCACCTCTAAAGCTTCAAATATGGTTGCCATAAAGTAGTCCTCCTTGATATTAAGTAGGAATTGAATATGATGAATAGGGATATACTCTTTCTCGTTGATATAGAAGAAGAGAGAGGCCTCAAAAATCTTTATATCCTCTATGGATTCATCTATGACAGTACTAGCTCTAAAGTGAGCAAGATCAAGGTTTGCACTTTCCTTCTCATCAACCACAAAATCAATCTCTTCCTCCTCCAAAACTTCACTTTTCTCAAGCTGTAAGATTGTGGAAACATTAGCATATTTTTCCTCTTTGTTTGCATCTTGGTCTTTACCTTGTATTTCAACTTCGAGATATAAGAAGAAAATAAAGGAAACTTCCTTTGGAACTAGATTACAAGGCTTCACATAGATAGGACAATATATTTTTGGTGGGAAAATAAAAAGATTTCTTGGAAAATCTCCCTAGTCTCCTTGTAACTTTGCTCTTCTCAAATGTGTTTTAAGTGAATTTTGTAAGATGCACATAATCCTTCCCTCCAACAAAAAGCATTTGTCCTCAACTACCGCTTCAAATTCTTTCACCTCCTTTGTTAGATTGTCTTTCAACTTAGATAGCATGGATGGAAGAGCAAATTTAGGATTAAAACTTTACCTCAATATATAGACTCCCATGTCACCACCATCATTTAGAATAGCATCCAATATTTTTTTGCTTGGGATCTCTTCAACAATCTCCACTCTACCTTGTGAGAGTTCACTCATCATCTTGTCAAGAACCTTCTTTTGCATTGTAGAGGAGGAGGGAATAAGGGGGAGTAGGATCTTGAATGACACTATGGGAGTGGGGAGAGAATATCAGAAATAGTACTATTACATTGTGCAAAAGAATGGAAACTGGACAAGAAAATGAGCCCCCGAACAACGCGACAGAAGGAGGGGTGAGAATGTGAGAAGGTTTTCTAGCATGCCATGTGGGAGAGTGGTATGTGTAGAAGGAAAAATCCCAAACGAACTGTGCGCATCTTTAGCACGTGTCAAAGCAAGGACTTGCGGTACACTGTGTGCGAGCCACAACTGGCTGCAAGCACACAACCAGACTAATCTAGCAAGCTCAAGAGAGCAAGGGTGTGTCACTCACCACCCTACGCTCGCCTTCGTGGAGGATTACTCGCCCCGGTGAAGAGGGAGCTACCGCCTTGCCGCCGCCGTGCCGTCGCAATGCTCGATCACACGTACACTCTCTCTCTCTCTCTCTCTCTCTCTCTCTCTCTCTCTCTCTCTCTCTCTCTCTCTCTCTCTCTCTCTCTCTCTCTCTCACGCACACACACAAGGAGATGAAGAAGAAGATGGAGATGGAGCAAGAGTACTCTTCAATTGCTCAAATGAGAGAATGAGTGATTTTTTAGTTTAGGTGACTTTTATATGAGCTCGCCCACTCACATTTGGGCGCCCATGCTTAGCCAACTAACCCTTGAATGTTCCAATTAGAGTGCACCTCTCATCGGCAATCACTCTTACCATTTTCCTATTGGACCGACAAGCCCGATCCATGACTACTAGAAGTGGACGCCGGTGGTTAACATGCCCCCCTACCTGATGTAGATTCCGCCCTTGGAATATAGTAGCGTAGCATCGGGATCCACGATAGGAGCACCTGTGTGAGAAGAAAGGCAACATTGTGAAAGCTCAAAGGCAACATGTGCAGGCGTGCAATAATTGAGATGCATACATGATATTCTAGGAAATGCAAAAAAAAAATCATGAATTGTAACATTGCCAACTAGAACAAGCGTAGTATCTGAATGAAATGCAATTGAGTTAAGGTCTATTACATTGACTCCAAGAGAAGTACACAAGAGCTAGGGCTAAAGTAAGTACTAGATTGACCAACATTAATTAAAAAATGTCGACTAAAGAGTAGTTAACCCTAGGAATGCTCGTCGGGGCTTAAAGAATAGTGATCTTGTCACTTATACCACTTAAGTGTGATCAACATAAAATACAAGGAAGTTTGTGCTACTTACTTTTTCTTTTCTCTTTTTTTTTCTTTGTTCTTTTTTGTTTTTGTTGTTGTTGTCATAGTTGTTACAAGTCATTAGGGAACTCGAGGTCTCAAATACCAACAGCTGGGAGACACGAGGTCTCGAATACCAGCTTGAGCATAAACTAGCTGGGAGACTTGAGGTCTCAAATACCAGCTTAACACATGGACTTCCACAACACAAGTCACACTTAGGTGGAATGAGCTAGAGAGAACTATATACTCATAGCCTAAAACATTACTAAAGTTACTACAATTAATAGAGTATTCAGGAATTAAAGTCACCAATTAAGTGGCCTAGTTTAGCCTAAGGTCCTTATACCTACTTAAAGCCAACTAATAGACCAAACTCAAAGAGAAGAACAAGGTACTAGAAGTTTGAAAAAATAATAGCATCTAAATTGGCAATGTCAAACTTCATAAATTTTATGCATTGCTAGAACTCAAATGACAAGATGCAAACATGTACACTGGAAGCATAGATAAAAGGAAGTAGTACACCTGATATAATGGAGAACATCCATTGTAACATGTAAACATCCATTGTCATTGTCCTTCAAAGGCATTTTTATGTAGTCACAAACTGCACAATAGTCACCAACAAACATCCACCTTCCAAAGGCACATCAATGGGAAAAAAGAACTTTGCTAATCACTAAACTCTAAAATACAAACACCCCTATTGTACTAATCCTACCTACCCTCCATCACTCGAGTGATGAGGATCAAAGTAAGAGGTTGAAGAGCTCGGTTGGTAGCTCTAAGGCTAAACTGTCATCCTCATCATCAAGATAGGTGTAATCCTCTTCAGTAAGGCCATGTTTTGACTAGTATTGTGCACACTCGTTTGCTAATTGCTCTTTCTCTTTACCATTTTTTTTAAATTTCTTTTTTTTGTTTTGTTTTAAACTAGGGTGGTTAGTTAGTATATATCTATATATATACAATGCCTAATCGGAAAGATCAAGGGTCAGAGAAAGAAGGGTAAGAGGAAAATAATTCAATTGGCTGACATGAATGAGGACTCCCCCCTTCCTTGGGTAGATCATACAGTAAAAGGATGTCATCACCTTTTGGAACTAATTATTCCAATTGGTAATAGGTGAGTATTTTATCCAATAGTTCTCTATTACATTGGGTGCCTCATCGAGTTGCAAGGGTGGTAAGGTACTCTCCCATGAACGAACTTGAAGTAGTGCATCAGGTAATAATTGAACAATGGGAGGTGTCAAATCTATTGTAGCTTCATGGAGATTGCCTATGGTAGGTGGAGGTTGTGTAGAATCTTTTATCTCTATGGATACATTACATAAGGAACTAGAAGCTTCATGGAACTCCCTGTTGGGTCGTCATCCTAGCATAGGGGGAAGATCAACATAATGTCAATCCGAGGAGCACGATCCGGCTAGGGCATGGAAACACACAAGTGGCGTTGTGCGTGCCAAACGGAGGATTAGGAGGTGAGACCTACACACAAGGAAAGCTACGGAGCGGGTGTGATGATGCTACGAGGAGTGAGCACACTACTAACTCTACCATTCAGCCTAATCTCTCACACACAAGCTTAATCACGCACTACTCTCTAACCAACCACTAATCCAACTATAATCAAACAAACCATGAGCATAGATTAGCATAGAATGACCACATCGGGCACCAACACTCTACACAATCCTACACACACTTAGTAGCATGCTTAATCAAGAGGAAAACATGAAAAAGAGAGAGATTAATCACAAAATCAGCCACTAATCTTTGATTAATCGAGGCATTGATTACACCAAGAGCAAATGAGAGAGAAGAGGTTAGAGTTTAGCTATTGGAATGTAGCCGATTCGTCCATGTGCGCGCGTAGAGAGCTCAAGGACTCCATAGCCATCTCCTTCTTCACAAAGCTTATCTCAAGTGAGTCCGAATCCCCTTTCAGATTGTGCATTTTGAGTTATATACTCACTAGACTTTTTAGAAGTGGCCGGGCGCCCAAATGGCCAGACTCACTTAATCTGCTATCTGCACTGCCTAGGATTTAAATGTAGCTCAATGTTTACAACTTGGAACTCTTAATGAGCCCAAAACATGATTACAATCCGCATTTGTGGTCATTTGTCGGAAAATCCTAAAACTTAAGTGACCGTCACTTGTGACCGTAAATTCATGGATAGTTGTTAATTCTGACTCTTCTCTGCATCTGTAGCTTGTGTTGCTTCATCTTCATCTTTACTTCACATCCGCATCATCTGGCCTCGTTAGTATTTACTAAAAATAGTAAATAGCATCTTTGACTGGGCCGTTTGGCCATTGTTGACTTATCCGCCAAACACTCCCCCCATCCGATTTCAGTGCACGTCCCCGTGCGCTGCCTGGTTGGCTGGCACTTGGAGAGTTTTGAAATTGGTGGTGAATGTTGTCTTGAAGAACTGCAAGGTGTTTGGTTGACTTGTTGGTGTAATATGAGAATAGGCATTTGGGTTCAAGTTGAAGCAATTGGCTTGGGTTATTATGGGAAAAAGTGAAATAAAAAGACTATGTACATTACATTAGGGTCTGGATACCCTGGATTACCATTGGGGAAAAACCTCATGGGAAAAAGTGCCCAAAGGTATATGATCTTATTATGGGAAGATACAATGATGGGTGTTGAGGGACTGAATTGAGTGGGCTTATATAAATAATGTGAAAGTGAATTGTTTAAGCCGTCTGTCCCTTCAAAAGTGTCGATGATCTGCCTTGAGTCTGGAATTGTTTTGTTGCTGCTTGTACCTGCAAGGTGAGTGCATGGGTGGAACAATAAAAGGTGCCTAATGCAAATGTCCAATTATGGGACATTCGAAATGCTATGCATGGGTAAGTTTATGATGTGCGAGAGAAGAGTATTGATGGGTGCTCCTCAGAGTTAATGTAGCTAACAAAGTAAAATTAACTTCACTTCACAAGCTTCCACTACTCTTGAGAAGGGCGTTTGATGCACTGGTTTCCACTCTCCTGATGTGCACAAGTGCGTGTGTGTTTTGTTTTGAACACTTTGCCTCTCCACCATGATTAAAATAATACATTGACTATGCTCACCTATCCAGCATGAGCGACTCGATATAATTACGCTCAACTCTTCCAGCTTGAGCTATAGCCTAATTAGCTAGACTCGTCGACCACAGAAAAATATTATGACTTGAAGCTTAGGTCTAATGCTTTGCTCATTTATCGGCTCAGCTGCCCGACTCTTGACATTTTCTTTTCGACTTGACTACTGTCTTGAGCTCTCAGCAAAGTATATATCTAGACATTCAGAGCTCAGATTCTCAAAAAGAGGGTTATTAAAGGATCATATTGGCAAAGTAGGTTTTTTCTGCCATACCTGTGTGACCTTGGTTGTCAAAATTGTTTGTTTTAACTTTTGGTCCATTATCTGAGAAGATTGGCTAGCATCTTTTTGTTGGAAGTTGGGGATGACCTCAATCTTCTTCTGCTCGTTTGTCTGTTTTGGCACCCATATGTATCTGCTACTTGATGTTGGCTTGTTTTTGCAGACGACATATTGACTTTTTGGACTTTTATCCTTGATTTGTCGCTGTTTGTAGCTGTAATGATCTTCAAGTTGTGTAAAATCTGGTCTTGGTGCCTTGGGTAGCCAGATTTGTTTGTGTCCTTTGTAATATCCTTGCGCTTGAAGTATATCTGATGGCACAAATCTTGTTGCCTGTACTTTGGTATTCACATGTACCTGTTCCTTGCCATCTTTGGGAATCACGGGTGGTAAATTCCCTTGAAGATATGTAGGCCTTCTAGATTGAGAACTGTTTTTGAACCTGTTCCTGGCCTTGTTGTTTGATCTCCTATTCTGAGTTGAATTTGATCTTGATCCACCTGTTTGTTGTTTTGGTTTGAAGCCACTTGCTACTGTATAGCCTGATATCTTTGGTTTAGGTAACCAAACATTTGTATGACCACTGTAGTAGCCTTGCTCCTTTAAGCTGTATTGGGAGGCAATCCATCCCATTTGTTTACCTGAATTGCTCGGATTAGGATCATTTACCCAAACTGGATCTTTGACATTGATGTCATTGGCTGCAACATAGGTTTTGATTTGCTGCTTGTGTCTTTGTTTACTTTGGGTTGGGTATTTTGGTTGAAAGACCTTTTTATACTTTTGTCGAGGTTGTTGGTCTTGATTTCT
The DNA here is from genome assembly GCF_014529385.1 of Adiantum capillus-veneris. Classification (NCBI taxonomy): domain Eukaryota; kingdom Viridiplantae; phylum Streptophyta; class Polypodiopsida; order Polypodiales; family Pteridaceae; genus Adiantum; species Adiantum capillus-veneris. The sequence goes on from NC_140936.1 coordinate 94,813,985, forward strand.
CTGGGGTGTTGAATCCACTGCTGTTTGCTTTGATTGTTTGACTGCACTTGTGAGCTCCTTGTTGGACTTTTGTGATTCAGAGGAAGAGGTTAAACTATCTTGGACTTTTGCTTTTCCCTTGTCTTCTGCTGATAAACGTCGAGTTTTAATGATTTGGGAAGTTTGTACCTTTGCTTGTGGATGACATGCTTTGGTGATTTCTGCGTCTAAACTGACTAGAACAATCTTTTGTGCCTCTATTTTTGACCAACTGCTTGAGTCTTTACTTTCCTCTGCCGGCCGGACAAAAGTAAGTTGACTCTTTTCTTCAGATGCAATGATTACCATGGCCATTGGTTCACATTGCTCTTTACTGATCTCTTTGTTCATCTTTTGATAGGCTCCATGTGCTTGACGCACCATTTGCTTCTGATTGTTCAAATCAAACATGATTTGTGTCACCTTTGTGTCTTTGGCATCTTCCACTGGCGAGACAATGTTAGGATCTGATTTTATGACCGGCTCTGCCTTTTGATATAAGCCAGCCTTTGAACACATTGAGATGTCTTTTTCTTGGCTTTGAGACTTGATCTCTGGCTTTGTTGAATTCTTGGGTACATCCTTTAGCGATGAACTAGCTGTGTTATTAGCAACATTATGTAGAACCTTTGATTCCACATTCCTGCTTGTTGAATTCTTCAATGGCAAGTCCTTGACTGCCCGTATCTGCTCTGGTTCTGGGTCACAGATAATTTCTTCATCTACTTCCTCTGACATTGAATCATCTACTGTATCCTTGTTGGATCTTTCAACCTCAGGCTTGAAAAATTCCAAGCTATTTGAGACCATCTGACGTAGCTGATCCTTTTTGGCAGCTTGATTTTCAATCAAAATATCATTGACGCCTTTGACCTCCAATATTTTAGTCATCAGTTTGTCTCTGGTATCCTTTGACAAGATTTGCTTCCTTTCTAGGGACTTTCTATTTGGAGATGTCTGCTTTAATGATTCAGCTGCTTGCAGTCTGATACTATCTCGTTTTTCCTGCTTCATCATATCTAAGTGCAACTTTACTGGGCAATCAAGTATTAGATGATCAATGCCACATTTGTAGCAATGCCCCTCAATTTCTACTTGTTCCATACCTAGTCGAGGTATCTGTCCATAATACTGTTGGTATTCGTTGCCCATAGCATCTTTGAACAAGTATGTCATCAGCATGACATGTAGATACTTATAAACCAACACTGACACTGGCTTTGACTGATTGCCTTTATCTTTGACTGTGGCATCTTCAAGAAGCTTGTAATAGCTTCCATTATAACCTTGGTAGATGGTCGTTTCAGCCCCTGCTTCAGTGACCAACTTTAATTCTATGTCTGTTATCAACATGTGATCCTTTATCTGTGGCTTATGTATAGTCTTGGGACTATGTTGTCGACTCGATCCTTTATGTGGCTTCTGTTGTCCGTTGAATTGTAAAAGAGGATTGTGACTCTCCTCCTTTGTTTGCAGTTGATAGGGTTGTCCTGATGGCAATAATTGAGGTGGAGATTGGACTCCCCCCATCCGAGTGTGTTCCCTATCTGTAAGAGGCATCTTTATTATGCCAGATGTGGATATTCCAGCTTTGTCATCTAGCTCAGCTGATTGAGCTAGGTCTTGGTGAAGTCGTGCTAACTCATTAGCTGATACTTCCATTGATTGTACGTGTGTTTGTGTTGGTGCATTTTGTGGTGCATGTGCAGTGTTCTGTACATGTGAATGTTGTGTTGTGGCACTCATTTGTGTAATGAAAGGAGTTGAATTGTGCTCATACAAATTCACGTTCTGATCCTGTGTCTGTGGAAGCCTAGGGCTTTCAATTTTCACTTCCTTATCTTCTAGCAATGGACTTTGTGCAATAGTGGCAGTATGACTAAGATTTACCTGGTTGGATATCATTTCGTCATGTGTCCGTCGTTCAATTTGGTCTTGTGGAGTTGCAGGTGATAAGATGAAAGCTACAGCTCCTTGTGAGAATTTATCTGCCATACAATCCATATCATAGTATCTTCCATCTATATCGTAGCTCTTGTCTCCGATGCGCGCTGCCCATAGCGTCCGAGGAACAAACTCGTTATATGTCCTTGCCCCTGTGATTTGAATCCATCTTTGCCAATCAGAATCCACATAAATTGGATCTTTCCATCTCGTTTCGTGGATCCAATTGAGAGCTATCGCTTCAGGTTGCTTGTTGACTTCCGAAGTTGTTGAAGGCAACTGTTGTTTGCACATGGCCTCAAGGAATTCTTTCTTGCTGACTGTATCTTCATTTTTTGGCAGATTGAGTATAGTAAGCCCCGTCTCTTGAGTGATTCCTCTGTTCTGAGCCACCGCTGTATCTGCATTGGAAGCTAAAGGTAAGCTCATTATCAAGCGGTAAACATTACCACTTGTCGACACGTATTTGTAACCCAACTTTGAACCATCTTCATGAGCTATGAAGCATTGATCTGGCTCTTCCGTTGCTTGATGAGCTGTTTCCGCTTTGTACCATCTACCTTCCATGTCTCTATAGAGACTGCTACAGTTTTTGTCTTTGTAATTTGACTTTATCAAGTGCACCGTGACTCGAAAGCTGCTAACCTCTGGAAGATCTTGCATGTGGAATTTTGTTATGTCCAGCTCACTACGTGGTTTGAGCTTCATGTACACCGATCCCAAACAATCTTCCATTAAGTTCTTTTGCGAATTTGCCATGTTGGTAGCTTCTTCTACTTCCAAAACCTGTATTGTCGGACTTTTCAGAGCATTTTGCTTAGATTTTAGATAGCGATTGTCTGCATCGTCCATGTAGCATGGAAAGTCTTTGAAATGACCTATTAACTCCAACCTGACGCCAACTGAATTGACTGTTATTGATGAGCTAGAAGCTGCATCATCACTGCTTTGATTTGCCAATATTTCCATTACTTGTGACTGTTGTATCTGCTGCTCCATTTTGCTTTTAACCCTGTTTCTGATCTGTTGAGCACCTGTATTCTTTTCTCTAGCCTCTCCCACGGGTGACCAATGGTTTTCCTAATTCAAAGCTCTCTGCTAGGCTTAGCTGTGATCTCGACGATCTGATTTACCTGTATAGCTGTAGCACTAGTTGGCAAGATACTTACCACTGTACTGCAACGACTACTCGCCTTTGTGATACCTCGATTTCAGTTGATTGAGCTATGAAATTTGCTCTTAATCTGCAAAATTGTAGATTAGCAAAGTACTTTTGACGTGAACTAAAACTCAATTTGCATGTTGATAGCACACTTTATATAGCATTTAATTTAAATTAAACCACCACACAGGTGACCATAGGTCATCCGACTTCTGAAGTGTATCTGTCCGCAACTTTTGCTTTTCTAGCCTCACTGTTACCCTTATCCCTGGCACACTCAATTTAATCGCTTCAGTTTTCTCTTTTGATGACTTGCACGGAAAGTTCTGCCTGGCAATGCTCAATTTCCAGCCTCCTTAAGGTCATTATTCACTGCAGCTGCTTTTGCCCAGCTCTATTACCACATCGTCATTAGGCGTAGGTCTAGCTGCCGTATGTAGCACTAAAATGTATTAAGCGATGCCAAATCCAAATTTTAATTCATAGCACCATATTATGGTCAATAGCAACCCTCAATTTAATGCTATTTATTGACCATTTTCCCAAAATCATGCTCACTTTAGCATTTTTGGCCTACATGTTAAAAGGAAGAGAGAGTTTAGGATGAAGCAAATTTTGAACTCTCTTAGCGCAACAAGCTTATGGGCGACAGTCAGGTGCAGGCCGAGAGTATTGAGGAGAGTGAGAGTGCTGGCCAGTGTTCGGGAAAATTCATTTTCACAAACATACAAAAATCCCTCCGAGACAAATCTGAACCGGAAATTTTACAATGCTAGCCAATGTTTTTGCAAAATTACACTATTTTTCATGTATTTTAAGCGGAATTTTGTCCTTCTTGCCCTCCCCTCAACCGGCTCAAGGCTAAGCTGAGGCACACTTTTCCCGAACACTGGTGCTGGCCGAGGCGAGAGAGGGAGGGTTTCTACAACCAGGCTGCGGACTCATCGAGAAATTGACCGAATACTCGAGTGGGCCCAGCGAGTATGAGTGTGTGTGCGTGTAATTGCTGCGTCATAATCGGCTATGGTATCTGGGCAGAGCACGACAGTGTGTTTGTGCGGATGACAGTTACTTTAATGCAGGGCTCCACTGAACCGTCAAAAATCTACTAGCGCTGTAGAAGAGTAAGAGCTGAGAACGATATTGTGTGTGTGTGTGAGAGTCAGAGACTCGGGTACCCGATGGTAGCCCCGCAACACTGTGTGTGTTTGGTGACGTGTGATGCCGAAGTGTGTGCTGTTGTGTGTGCGCGCCAATGCAGGTTGGGTCGCCAGCTGTGGGGCCGACTCGGATGCCACGCTGAACCAACCATAGGGGTTGGCTGCTAGCGAGTTAAGGCGGAGCTGCAATGTGGTGGGACTGAGCGAGGCGAGGCGGGGTCTAACATTTGCACGTGTATCTGTAGTGGGGTGCAGGGCGTAGGATGTCCAAGGCAGGGCTCAAAGCGTAGGAAGACTCTGGCAGCAAAAGCGTAGGATGGCAAGTCCGGGCTTAGTGAGTAGGAAGACTCTGGGCATCAAAAGCGTAGGATGTCTTTGCGCACACGTACGAAAGCAAGGTAGGGAGCGTAGGATGTCTTTGCGCACACGTATAAAAGCAAGGCAGAGTCGGGCTTAGCGCGTAGGTAGGTAGGTCAGGGCCGCATAATGGCAAGCGGGCTCAGCGCGAATCACGGCGCGAGCGGCGGTTCATCTCGGATTGCGGCGAGACAGCAGGCGGGTAGGCTAGCTTTGGTCAACGCGGGAGCGGGAGACAGGTGAGTATAATTTTTTTTATTTTTTTTTAAAATATTTATTTTTAATTTATTTAAAAAAAACAAAACATAATTAAAAAAATCACACAAATAAATAATAAAACACACATAAATAAAAATAAATAAATACAAAAATACACTAAAAATTTCAAAAATCATACAATAATTCAAAAAGACTCACAAAAAATTCAAAAAACTCACAAAATAAATAATAAAATACACAAAAAATCAAAAAACACATACAAAAATACAAAAAAGAACACAAATAATAAATAAAAAACACACAAAAAAATCAAAACATGCATAAAATTACTAAAAACCACGATTAAAAAATAATAAATAAAGAAAATACCATAAAATATAAAAAACACACAAAAATAAGAAAAAACACGAAACAATCACAGAAACACAAACAAAAATAGACAAAACACAGAAAAATAATAAAATACGTAAATATAAATAAATAAAAAATCAAACCTTATCAAACAAACCTAAAAACGTAAAAAAAAAATAATAAATTAAACTATCACGCAAAAACACTCAGAAACAAGAAAATTTGTCCCGGCACTCCACAATTTACCTGAATTAAGCGATTTATCAATTTTCTGAGTATAATTAGCACATTTGGGTAAAAATTAGCAAAAAATTGTCAAAAATTACCAAAATTACCAGAAAATTCCCAAAAATTCTAGATCAACCCATCGACCTAAACGTTCGCAATCAAGCAATTGACACGTAGAAATTGATCACTTACTTAATCAAAATCGCACAAAACATCATTCTTTAAGCATACAAATCGTCTCGAAACTGCGCTTAAATGAACAAAAAAATCACCCTCTCTTGCACGTGGACTAATCGCACTCAAAACAACATTTTGCATCAATTAAACATCAATTCGAGCATCCAAATCTCAAATTTAATCAATCATTAACACGCTTTTTGCATCAAATCATGCACATAAGCATACATAACCAAATTTGACCGAATTTCGACAGCATTCCGGCATCACAACGGAATTAGAAAAACATAGCCATAGCTCATTGACGACCATAAGCAATCACATGCTTTTCATAAGCAACTTGGACTCCAAAACAGCCCCAAATTGCCCCAAATTAGGCACTTTCGCCTACACTCAAGCAGGCATAAACCACACCTAGTTTTGCATTTTACGAATGTACTTGGTTTATGAACCAAACCTGCACTTAAAATCAGAGAATTAGCATTAATTTCAGCACCTTAATTGGCCACAAACTCAGCGATTAAGCACTTGCTTAGTGCCCAACACACTAGTGTGTGTGTGTGTGTGTGTCGATCCCGAAAATCACCTACACACAACCAACACAAAATCAATGTGTAGCATCATTTAGCATTAATGTAAACACATGATCATGATGGACATGCATCAAATAATCAATACAAAACAGCACTTTGCAAAATGCCCAAATGATTAGTGAGAAATTAGTGAAAATTAGTGATTAATGAGCGATTTTGGCTACGAATTGTGCACAAATGGAGTAGGATATGAGTGTGTGGATCACATAGGCATGTTGTCCATACACCCAACTCGCTTTCTACTTGTGTGTAGCACAAAAAACACTTACCAATCAACGGGAAATTAGCATCAAAGTTAGAGAAAATTAGTGAGCTTGATGGTCAAAATTAGTGATCAAAATCAAAAACTAATGATGTGTGTGGATTGTTTTGGGATGTTCTAAGCATAATCAATTCTAATCCAAGCACTAATTACACTAAAAACCACTCAATTAGTCAACACACCTAACCTAAAAACTAACAAAATTAAGGAAAAATTAGAGAAATTAGTGTCTCCTAATCGCACCAATGGCACCTCTAGCTTAGGCAATCGATCCCCGGCAGCGGCGCCAATGTTGGGTCGTCATCCTAGCATAGGGGGAAGATCAACATAATGTCAATCCGAGGAGCACGATCCGGCTAGGGCATGGAAACACACAAGTGGCGTTGTGCGTGCCAAACGGAGGATTAGGAGGTGAGACCTACACACAAGGAAAGCTACGGAGCGGGTGTGATGATGCTACGAGGAGTGAGCACACTACTAACTCTACCATTCAGCCTAATCTCTCACACACAAGCTTAATCACGCACTACTCTCTAACCAACCACTAATCCAACTATAATCAAACAAACCATGAGCATAGATTAGCATAGAATGACCACATCGGGCACCAACACTCTACACAATCCTACACACACTTAGTAGCATGCTTAATCAAGAGGAAAACATGAAAAAGAGAGAGATTAATCACAAAATCAGCCACTAATCTTTGATTAATCGAGGCATTGATTACACCAAGAGCAAATGAGAGAGAAGAGGTTAGAGTTTAGCTATTGGAATGTAGCCGATTCGTCCATGTGCGCGCGTAGAGAGCTCAAGGACTCCATAGCCATCTCCTTCTTCACAAAGCTTATCTCAAGTGAGTCCGAATCCCCTTTCAGATTGTGCATTTTGAGTTATATACTCACTAGACTTTTTAGAAGTGGCCGGGCGCCCAAATGGCCAGACTCACTTAATCTGCTATCTGCACTGCCTAGGATTTAAATGTAGCTCAATGTTTACAACTTGGAACTCTTAATGAGCCCAAAACATGATTACAATCCGCATTTGTGGTCATTTGTCGGAAAATCCTAAAACTTAAGTGACCGTCACTTGTGACCGTAAATTCATGGATAGTTGTTAATTCTGACTCTTCTCTGCATCTGTAGCTTGTGTTGCTTCATCTTCATCTTTACTTCACATCCGCATCATCTGGCCTCGTTAGTATTTACTAAAAATAGTAAATAGCATCTTTGACTGGGCCGTTTGGCCATTGTTGACTTATCCGCCAAACACTCCCCCTTTCCTGAGCTAAGCCGAATAGATTGGTTTTGCCTTGGAACCCAAAGTAGCTCTAGAATAGGTGTGTAGCATTCTGTGATCTTTCCCTTCCCACGGTCTTCCATCGGCTTTGGAATCACAAGGTTTGACTCACATGGTTTTATAGTGGATAGGGAAGGACACAATTTACATTTAGGTACCGATATTTGATCATTTCCATAGTAGCCTTGGGCTTCTAATAGTTGTTTCAGAATCCAACATGATTTGGTTTTTCACCTTCTTAACCTGAGTGGACGCCTTTCTTTGAGGTTTCCTTTGTGAATTAACTTGAACCATAGGGGGGTTCGATAATGATACCTTGGGGACCCATTAATATGTTCCCTTGGTCAGATCTCGCGAAGCCTTTGATGTAGCACTATCTATCGTAGCCATGGAAGTTGAAGCTTTAGAGGGTTGTGCTACTGGCAAAGATATTGTGACTTTTGGGATTGGCAATATTTTGTTGTTTTTTGTGTTATGAAGAGGTGAGATTTCAGGTGTTATTCCTTGAGTCGTAGGGCCATGAGTTGGTTTCTGTGTCGTGATACTCCTGGTCTCCCAATCAATATTACATTTGACTGCAGACATCCATTTGCACCCCAGGTTTATATTACCCTCCATAGTACCAACACACATGACCAAAAAGCTTTAATGCACCGTTCCATTGTCATATAACAAGAGTGTGTAGGATTCCAAAAACAGTGGTCTTCTTCTTATTGACACCCTTGACTTGGATTGTGCTTGTGGATAGGGGTGGTTTTCCTAGTTGACACCAAACTCCATAGGTTAACAAATTATGTTGAGCTCCTGTATCCAATAATGCCTTATATAGTACTCTCCCATAGATGCTATTTAGTTCAATCGGATATCATAGAGGTGGCTCACATTCCAATGAATTATCATCAGTGTCTTCAAAAAATGCTTCCGTGATTCCCAGATTAGCCTCTCGTTGGCGTCTAAGACGTTGTTGTCTTTCTCAAGCCTCAACTCTTGCTTGGATATTTTTAAGCTTTGCCTGTTCTTTGGCTGCTTTCTTTTGATGGATGGCTTGTAACTCTTTAGTATGTCATCTCCTTATGGTACGGCTCAACTTTGGCTCAACTTTGGCTTCTCCGTAGTCTCTAGTTGTGTGATGTCAATGGGTTGTGAACTACACCACATAACGCTTTGAAGGTCTTCACCCCAGTTACCTACCAACTTTCGATGAGCATCACATGCCCCTATTTAATTAAGCCATTCTGCGGTAAATTTCTTTTCATTTATTCTAGAATGCACATTTGCTCGATATTGTTGCCTCTTATATCTCTTACTCTTCTTGTCTAATTTTTTATTACGACCGATCTCTAGTGAAGAGTCACTAGATGAATCGCTACTTGTGTCTTCTGCTCCCTTGGATAGATTGTCATCTAGAGTACCACTGGGCCCTGAATGGTTTGTCTCCACATTTGCACTAAGATTTAACTCGGATTCTTTGTCCTCATAGTCAATCTCAATTGATGATTTTGACCCCAAATCGTGTGGGCTATAGCCTTGTGAGATGCTATTGATTCCAATGCCATTCAAACCTTCATCTTGTAGGTCATCAGAAGCTATATGCATTGCTTCTAGCATATTTAAGGGTACGAGTTGTAGCATTTCATCCCCCTCAAGTGTTACCCAGGTTTTCCCCCTGTTTCCCCAAGTGTCTATGGTTGCTGCTAAGTGGATCCAATCCACATCATCCGACTCAATCATCCCAAGTAGAACATCCATATAAGGAGAATCTTTCCCAACATCAGTGTCCATTTTACATGTGTAACAATACTGCAATGGGGCCGAGTGAACTGTGGTGTCAGATTTATGATCAATTATAATCTTTCCTAGAGGATGTGATCGACTAGTTACAAGATTCAGTCGAATGACAGAATCTTGGAACTGCAAGTAGACATGGTTTTTACAAGTGCACTATTTTTGCTTCCCTCATGAAAGGGCATCCTAATATCATCTCAGATGCCATAGTGTGTTTGGAGGAATCCATAACAATGAAGGTATTTCTTATTTTATGTCCAAAGACCTTGATCTTGAGATCTTCTAGCATCCCAATAGTTTTAACAATAGACCCATTGGCCATCTTTACTACTATGGTTATGGTCCCAAGGTGAGGTCTTCCCATAGTTTCTAAGAAATTTTTAGTCACAATGCTAACCCCAGCACCACCATCAAGGATTCCCTCCACAGTTAATCCCTTGGTAGTGATTGGTATGGTTGCATTGGATTCATCGCCCTCAAAGTATTGTCCCAACTTGTTAACAGGTATTTCTACAACAAGGTTCTCATCTAGGTTGGATTCCCTTCACAGTTAATCCCTTGGTAGTGATTGGTATGGTTGCATTGGATTCATCGCCCTCAAAGTATTGTCCCAACTTGTTAACAAGTATTTCTACAACAAGGTTCTCATCTAGGTTGGGTTGGGTTGGGTTGTGAATCTAAGCGTTCCTCCTCTATTGGCATCTCCCTAGCTCCATCCATCTGTGCAAATTGTGGTAGCCTGACCTTCAGTTCTCCATTGAGGAAAGCGCAAAGAGCTAAGAATAGCTCGGGGTCTCCATATAGTTTGGACATGATGGTGGTTCTAACTTGTGAAGCCATGAAATCCATCAATTTGGCAATATTTAACGGCATCTTTTGGGCTTCAGTCCCTTGAGGTGGGGAAGATGGGATCTCTATTTCTTTGATAGGATGAGGTAGTCCCTCTGTAAACATTCTTTCCAACAAGAAGTGAGTACGCCCACTTTCCCATGACTTTAAGTCACTTTCTTCTTGGATGACACTAGGTATGGCTAGGGGTCTATAGACTTTGTGAGGTTGTTGTTGCATAGGGAACAATGTGTCTGTAATTTGGATATGCCTAGGTGCTGGTTCTAGATCTCTTTGGGTATCTTCTACCAAACTCCTTAATTTCTTGACTCGCTCGATCTCCTCTGTAGGGATTGGATAAGTTCCTATCTTATTCTTGGATCCTGGCCATTGTGGCTCATGATGATCTTCCTTGTTGGTTTCTTTCTTAGTGGTCGTTTTGGTCTCCATGGTTTCACCTGATTCAAAATCCTCTTCAGCGTGGTTCATATATACAGAGTCATCACCAATCCCTATGTTGGTCTTTGAACTGGGGTCTGACTTTTCTGCTTTTTGCGATCTCTTCCTTCGTGTTTTCTTCTTCTTCTAAGATTGGACAATTGATGCCGTGTCTCTTTCTTGAAGAATATAATTTTGTTTTTGGAGCATCAATCGTGTGAGTACGTTTACTGGTACCACAGGTGTACTATGTGATGGCTCCTCGGTAACCTCAATCAAGTTTAATAGCGTGATCTTTGGTGCATTTGGATTATTCGGACATTGGGCAATCAAATGGTCCATGCCATATCGATTACACATGAGTATCGCCATTGTAGACGTGCTTGCTTGCTTGGTTTGCATTAGTTTGGTGTTCTTTTGTAGCCTAATAGGACACTCGGCTACGTGATGTGGACCTCCACACTCATAGCATTGAAGAGGTGGTCTCTTGGCAATGTAATTGATATTTTGGCCTCTTGCAACAAGACCAGATACTTGATAGACAATTTTGACTTGTCCCCAATAGTGTAGTATTGTGCACTTTCTTCAAGCGCATCAATCCCATAGGCAATATTAGGGTCTATATCTTCCTCATAGCCTTCCAAACAAGCAATAGATGACTCACAACCCACTTGATTCACAAAAGTGATTCTCCAATGTGGTGGTTCCGATCCTAGCACTGGAGGTGGTAAGGATGATGTTTGAACAACATTTTGGGCCCTAGGGACCATGTGTTGTGATGTTTGTTCAAGAGGGTTATGCATACTCTCAGCAATAGATCGGCCGATATCTTGAGCAAATGTTGCCAAGTCACCTAAGTGAGTAGGCACCGTGGGTCAAGGCGCTCCAGAGACTAAAATTGGGCTTGGCGCATAGGAAGACCTTGGGTTCCAAGTTTGGTATGGTGTTGTGCCATGTGGTGGCCCAAAGTTCATATGTGTAGCCCTAAGCCTAGCAGACATCGGATGTGACATGCTAATGCTAGCCGGTATGGTCCCATTGAAATAAGAGCTTGGGTGTTGGAGCATAGGTTGTTGAACAATCAGAGGGGTAGGGGCTACATGAGTACGAGGATCCATAGGTGTATACGATTGGTACGCACTTGTAGGTACTATTGCAGGCATTAAGCTACCTTGTAGCGGTGCTTTACTAACAAATGAGGTCCATGGCGTGTTTCTTGGCATGCCCATCATTGGGGTAGGCATGGTAGCCGTGGTGTCATCAAGGGAAAGATGAGCTAGACTTGGAAAGGTAAAGCTATCATTTGTGGACTCAGATTGCATTGAGACCCCTAGAGAAACACATATGGAGGATCCATCGAACTTACCGAGGGAGTCTCTATTTGCGATAAGGTTGGTTGCCTAGCCTTCCTCATATCCAAGAATCTCATGAGACCCGTTGAAAACATGTGGATCCCTTTGTTCTGCCTTTCTAGCTCAATAACCCTACGGATAACATCACAAACTCTTTGTTGTTGATCCTCTACACTAGTAGCACCCATTGTGGATTGTAGGACATCTAACCAGCCCACATGATAGGTGTGACCTATATATAGGTCGGTTAGAGTCTTCGTTTGTAGTTCATACTCTCAGTTCTCATTTAGAAACACTCCATCTAGGATTGAGGTGCTAGGGGTGTCCTTTGAGCTAGATGCAATGGGTTGGCCCTTAGTGGTTGCTAAGTCAAGAGCACTCGATTGCTCGACTAGCATGGTTGGTGACATAAGGACCTTTGCCTTAAGTTCTCTCCATTGCTCCACCTTGCATAAGCTCTCGATTTCTTTTTACCTCGTAAGGATATACCAGTCAACCTCTTGTACTTTGGCAAGGCTTCTACCATCAGGTTATATAACCTCGAAGGGGAATAGCTCTGAAGAGTCAGGGGGTGCAGTGGACGGAGTATTCACTTGCACACTCTCCAGGAGCATGGGATTTACATTGGTCAAAAATGGTAAATTTACCTCCCCACCCCCCTCATTTGCATCGCTAGCTCCATGTTTGGAGCAAGTGGCTCTACTAAAGGTTTCCTTCAAGCGGCTAAGCACGCTCGGCATGGACCATGGGCCCATGGCATGCATGTCTTTGCTTGAGCTATCAGGATTAGGCATTGCGTAACCCTCCATGACATTGTAGTCAGAGGAAGAGTTACTAGCCGCTATGTTTGGGTCTTGGGTTGTACTACCTTGGGTCCCCGCCGAGGGCCCGGAACCTAAGGTAGGTGGGTATTCAGAACCCGTGTAAGTCAAAGTGCTCACTAGTTGCTCGGTCTCTAGCACACAACCAGAGCGCAGACGCATGTGCCTTTGGCACCCTACAAACGTTGGCGAATACCCTTGAAGGTTAACCGCTTGATTTTTTGGCATTTTTCACCATGTTTTCACTCATTTTTTGATGTTTTTAAATTTCTTTTTACAATTGGTTTTTGGATTAGAGCATGTGATCGCTTGAAATGAGCATATAGCTCAGGGGGTCGTGGTGTGCTTTACAGCACAGCATTCGGTTACCCGAAGCTCTGTTGGTCCTCAAAAGGGTCAATTTTTACTTAGGTGTGAGGCTAAAATAACTAATTCTAAAGGGTGACTAAGGTCTAAGCCTAGGCTTGGGCTTGGGCTTGGGGAATGTTTCCGATCCCGGTCCTACCTTTTTATTTTTGGATAAGGTCCTGCAGTCACACCGCGCGCGCAAGTACACACACACCTAACCTACCTACCTGCAACTAACAGAGCTACTGTTACACGCTAACATAGTCTACAGCAACTAATTGACTAACAGATCTACTTACTGCACCTTACAGATCTAACATTATAGATCTAATAACTTAAAGCTAACACTTTATCAACAAAAAACAGTATCTTACAACAAAAAAGCTAACACCTTATTAAAAGAAAACATTACACTATTGCAGCAAAAACAAAGGTCACAAATCCTTCTCAACAAGCCACACACCTTATTTCTCTACCTTTCCTACATTTCATAATGCACCACAAAGCAGCATAGAGTGCTATTCGAGCTTAGTGCAGGGGATTTCCCCAGCAACAGCACCAAAAATGTGCGCATACGTCGCACGTGTCAAAGCAAGGGACTTGCCGTACACTGTGTGAGCCACAAATGGTTGCAAGCACACAACCAGACTACTCTAGAAAGCTCAACAGATCAAGGGTGTGTCACTCACCACCCTACGCTCACCTTCGTGGAGGATTCCTCGCCGCCGCCGTGCTGCGCTCAACCACCTCGCCGTCGTCGTGCCGTCGCAATGCTCGATCTCAATCTCTCTCTCTCTCTCTCTCTCTCTCACACACACACACACACACACACACACACTCTCTCTCTCTCTCTCTCTCTCTCTCTCACACACACACACACACACACACACACACACACACACAAGGAGATCAAGAAGAAGATGGAGATGGAGCAAGAGCACTCTTCAATTGCACAAATGAGAGAATGAGTGATTTTTAGGTTTAGGTGACTTTTATATGAGCTCGCCCATTCACACTTGGGCACTCATGCTTAGCCAACTAACCCTTGAATGTTCCAGTTAGAGTGCACCTCTCATCGGCGATCACTCTTACCCTTTTCCTATTGGACCAACAAGCCTGGCCCATGACTACTAGAAGTGGACACCGGTGGTTAACACCAACCATTGGGAGGGGGTTTGATAATGTAACTAGAGATGAAGGGAAGGCACTGACATGGTTCCAAACTTTGAAGAATGGAAGCACAATTTGTAGATGCCTTTTCTCCAAACTTTGGAGAATGGAAGCATAACTAGTTTGAACATTCTTAGAAAAAGATTTGTAGATGCCTTTTCTAAAATTGGAATCAAGCATGACACAATAGGACAAATCTACGGCTTCAAACAAAAATGATGTGAGATTGTGTAGGATTGTACTATCTGTATGAGGCAATATGATGCTATATTTTTCATAAGGAAAAATAGTATTGAAGAAAATATGGTCTCATTATTCTTCGAAGGGCTCTAAAATAAAACACTTCATGCTACCTTATATAGCATGAAACAGAAGACTTTGGACTGATGCATCTTGGATGCAATTGATATAGGGAATAACTGTGATTAGACTACTTAAGAATGGGGAATGTCTTGCATGTGCAAGTGGGAGTGGGGATGGTTTATCTACTTTTTGGAAAAAAACGACCGTTGGTGTCACGTGTCACCAATGAAAGCATGCCACATGGCACTAACAATGAATTCTACAAATGGCTGGGTATATAAGGGTGAAGCACATTGGTGCAGTCAAAGCTGGTCGATACTGTGAAGTGGCCTATAGAGTGTTATGGGTGCTTTTGAGTGCAAGACAAAGTACTAAAGTAGACATGAAGGCCCTAGGTGTTAGCGGAAACGTAGGCTAGATGCGATTTTTCAAGCCCAAAAGGCTCAAATGTAGGCCAATTGGGATGGCGTGTCCAAAGTGTTGAAGTTGTGCTCTAGAATTTAGTGTTCAAGATGCTATGTGAGCTGGTCTAGACAACTCCTCAAACGGAGCTACAATGTGAAAGTTAGGGAAGTTCAAAGTTGGGATGCCTTGCAGACCCTGACCGATAGGACAAGTGGAGACAGATGGTCCAAGTTGATGTGAGTGGATGGAGTACTTGTGTTTTGGAGCATGCCGGTCCTTTTGAATTATCAATCAAAGCTCTAGAGTGCAAGTTATGGACAATGGAAAGTTTGTTGGGGTCCAGTAGTGTGCCCAATTGATTGCATTGGTAAGTGTGCAATCTGGAGTTCTTTTGGCCTTGACTAGGTTTGAGAAGGTAGTGGATATCATGGGGAGTTGGAAGGAATTGACAGCACATCAAATGGAGTCCGGATCAGCAAGATATAAGCAGTCAAAGTCGGCGGTGGTTACCAGCCAGGGAGTTCCATATGAATTTTCTCAATATTTGTCATCTTGGTTGGAGGGCCAAACATGGTCAAAACAGGGTGGTGTTTATGCAGTCCAAAGTGGTGGACCTAGTCTACAAGTGGGATTTTATGGCTTGGCAGTAGGAGCTTTGGGAAGCAAGCTGCAAGGTTTTGAAGAGAGGAGGAAAAAAGGTTTCTTTAAGTTTTTATGATAAAAAAACTTGAACTTTTGAGGCCTTGGAGGAAGTTGAACCAAGCAGTGTCATGTGGCAAAGAAATAATCCCACACGGCAGACGTCAACATTGAAATGTGTAGTATACAGGGTAGGGCGTGACCCCTTTGTGGGTATCAAGTGTGAAAGAAGAGCTTAGAGCTCTTAAGCTTGTGGAGCTATGGCGGCCGGAAAAACAGGCACTGTGTTGGTGGTGTGCATGGTGGCGATGGGTGGAAAGATGGCGATTTTGGTGATACCAGTAGTGGTAGGGGCAGTGGACGATGATCGTACCGGCGCTCAATGTGGTGTTGATGTGGCACTATGGCAGGGGTTCCCACACCCTAGAGTTCTTTGAAGACAAGATTCTCAAGGAAGCAACGACGGTGCCGCCGTTGCTCCTTATGAGTAAAAATGGGACTCATGTATACTAAAGAGGGAGAGAGGCATTGTTTCCTAGAAACTTCCAGATGTGAGTGCTAGAATGGGCCAATGAAATAAGAGTTTTCAAAGGACTAAGAAATTTTCTATAAGAGACTTTAAAAAAAACGTTTTTGGGGCCCTTTTTGAAAAAGCTTTTTTTTTAGCTCTGTGAGAGAGAAGAAGCAAGGCCGAGAGAAAAGAAGCAAGGCCAAGGGTGCATTTTTGGTGATCAAAAGCTCGGTGGAGTGGTGAGAGGAGAGAAAGAGCAATAATTTGGGCTATATACACCTTGTAACTATTTTTTTGGTCAGTGAAAAACATTACTACCGCAAATTGGTGTCGTTCCCCCTTCTTTTTCTGACCTCTTCTGTGCAAGTTGCGGTGTTGTGTGCATGTGTGGACGTATGCCGAGCTGGCAATGTCTTCATCCAAAGAGGGTGAGAGAGAAGTATTATGTGTGCAAAGATTTGTGGAATGAGCTTTATGAGGTGAGTGGGCTTGAGTGCAGTGCTATATATGGTGTGTGAGTTTGCACACTGTGTTGGCAATGCCAGGCTGGTGTGAGTTGTGGTTTTTGAAGGTGTATTTGAGAGGATAGGGGTGATGTGACTACATAGAGCTATATAGGGGCATTTGTGTGTGTGTTGAGCGTATTCCCCATTCCCCCTATCCATCTTCTGGTGCCCACATAGTGAGCATTTCATTAGAATAGATTCCTAATGAGCATAGCAAGAGTGCTTGGATGGAGAGAGCAACAAAATCAGAACACCTAGTTAGATAGACATGAACAATACTTCAAAAAGAGAGAGAAATTAAGCTATTGACAACAGTTGAGGACCGGATTTACATGGAGCCACGGTCCCACCTCCAAAAGGCTTTGTATTATAGGTTTCTCCCATCAAGGGAGACATTTTACAATACAATACTTTTTGTTCCTTCAATACTTACTGGTGCAATGAAGATGGAAGCTTCAAGCACCATGCTCACACTTATAAAACACAACATCAATTCCCTCACGGTCTTAGACCCAAGACCTCACACACCTTCAAAGATCGTGAGAGCTAGCAAGGTATGAGAGTAGATTGAGAGGAAGAAGGAGTATTCTTATGAGAAAGAAGTATATCTCCTCACATAGTCACTCATAATAGCTTAGCATACCTTAGTAATTAGCATGATAGAGGAGATGAACATGCATTGGAGTTGGCTCTTGGTTTGATTTGCATCACAAAGCCAAGAGTTGCTGGTGTAGGCCTCCCTTCTCACAAGCTTGGAGTAGATGATAGCCCTAGAGTGATGGGCGTATATATAATGCACGGGGGGGAAAATCTCCTAAAGAGGGAAAAATGCCCCGGCAGTTTCATTAAAGCTTGAGAAGGAGAGAGAGTCTTCTTTGCTTCACACATGAGATTGTGTGAGTATGTGTGTGATAATCCTTATCAAAATCAGCCCCCTCTCTCTCTCTTGGTCGACCCCTCTTGATTTTTACTCATGTTGGCATCCCATTGGACCCTGCAAAGCTTAGCCAATGATAATTAAGAAGCATAAGTGATAGCCTTGTGACATGTCTCCCACTTTCCCCTTTTGTGAGAGCTTTAGGTAATTAAATAATGCAATTAAACTCTCATTGGACCCCTTAGTCTTCTGGCCAATAGAAATCAGGCAAGCCATTGGGTTGTTGAATGCTCATTCGACCCCTTGGGAGACTGTCCAATAGTCTTCTAGAGAGCTTAATTTTCTATTGGTTCTTTTATCAAGTGTTCAAAATGAACTTAACTAAATGTACTCTAGCCTAATTCTCATTGGTCCACCTCTATGGCCATCCAATAGGACTTGAATGCACCTTGGGGCAACTGGGCTAGGGAGTTGACATGTGTCCCCTATTCCCTTTGTGTAAAGGGAGCCTACTAGAGTGTGTGTGTGTGTGTGTGTGTGTGTGTTTCTCTCCTCTCCCCTACAATTTGGGCTCTCCCCCTCCTATCTAGGGATATGTGAAGACTCTATGGTCTTCACATAAGCATTCAATTTTACGTAGAGTTTGACCATTGGACATAACCTTTGAATTTTGGAACCTTAGCATTTTGGAAGTCTTAATGGGCTGAACCTTAATGGGCTGAACCTTAGGGTCTTTGAAGCCCATTTTTGCACATTGCTCTTTTGAAGATGGCCCCCCCTTTGGATCCCTATTTTCCCTCCTTTGGATCCCTATTGTGACTGGTCTGCCAGCTTAACCAATATTCTAGCTTTTTCTCCCCTAGTACTTCCCCATATTAAGTGATCAGTTTAACATGAGAAAATCATTTAGGAGAATTAGATAATAGTTATTATGACAAGGAAGAGGTAGGGCAAGATAGTTTTTGGGCAGGTCCAAAGAATCTAGTGCAGTTAGCCCCACCAAATGGCGGTGAAGCCTCTAGGGTGAATATTATCGGGTTGGATAAGCAAGAAGTGGATGTATTGGACAATAAGAGAGCAACACCTGGAGAAGGAAATAGAAACCGAGTGGAAAACCAGGGCTCGCAAGATGAACCATACAGATTTTCAGCTTGGGCGCAGCTATCCAAAACATGACCTGGTAAGTGATGGTCAAAGTCAAAGAGCCAATATCACTTTTGGGTAGTTATTGGTGTTAAATCCAAAGCTAAGGCGATGAGGCGGTCTAGGGCGAGCAACAAGAGAGGCAACCTCTAAACACCCCTCAAGGCTCCCGTGCTGCTCAATTGGGGTTGGGGAAACCACAAACAAAAGAAACCAGAACAAACCCACAGCCAACAACAAGTGAAGGGGGACCACCTAGTTAGAGAGCGAACTAGGACACCAAAGAGGAGAATCTCTGAGCAATACAAGCGACAAGGAAGGGTACTCATATCAATACTACAAATACACACACCAAACACCTATATATATATATATATATATATATATATATATATAGATAGATAGATAGATAGATAGATAGATAGATATATTTGTGCAAGAATTAAGATTCACTTTAAATCATTGATACGGGTGTATAAACAGCTTGGAGGAGAGTCAAGAGACACAATTAAGTTTGATGATGTTGCAATCTACACATTATCTTAAGGTTATGGGTGGGAACACTCTCACCATACAACCCTCTTATAATGTTTTCCCAAGCAACAAAAAACAAACACAAGAGCTCTTGAGTCACATACAAGCAAACACTACAAAAGAATCTCAAAATGAAAACGCGTCATCTTAAACGAAATGAGATGAGGTTGCCAAGCGTGAATTGGAGAGACTCAAGAGAGTTTTGAACCGTGCTAGCACCCAACTTATTGATTCAATTGATGTGCAAGTGTAGGTACACCTTTGATTGGAAGTTATGAATCACTCACTCCCTTGCAATGCTACAACTAGCTCAAAGAAGCTTTCCTATACACCACAAGTAATGATGTATAGCAAGCTCACTCTTTCTCCCTACAACTAAGATGGCGAATGGTACGCTCAAAGTAGTGAGAAATAGTGTAGAGATCATGCCCTTTACAAAGGGAAAAGGGCTCTATTTATAGGTGAGGAGAGACCTTATTAGGATTATCTCTTGATCAACATTTACATAGAAAACCATGTTTATGAAATTTTTTATATGTTCTTATGAAAGCGGTGCTCTCTTGTCTCTTGAGTCACATGGATGTGAGCTCAAGAGGAGAGAATTATTAAGGCGAAATAGAGAAGAATCTATAGAGGTGAGTGATTTTTGTGTGAGGTTACCTACTCCAAGGTAGAGTAGAGTGGCTGCTACAAGAAAGGGTTGCAGCTAATGTCAATAATCAAAAAGTTAGTAATATAGTTACAATGGGTAGAATGACTTGAAGGATGAGAAAAGTGGGGTGAATGAGATGGGTGTACTCTTGAGATGGTGAATCCTTGAGGGATCTTGCACTCACCCCCGCGTAGATTGTCGAAAGTGATCGCCGTTCTCTTTCTTCTTCTTTTCACGCCACCACCATACTCGAATCACCAGAGAATGAGGGTTTTGTTGAAAAAAAAAACCCCAATTTTGCAGAGATTAAGTATGGTTAGGTTGTTGATTTTTTGCATTCTTGAAAGGGTAGAATAAAATTGTAATATGGAGGTAATAAAGAGAGATATGGAGATAGTGGATGTAGGTAGAGATTCAAAAGAGAGTTACGTGTGTGTGAGAGGGGAGGCTAATGGTGAAGAGGGTGAAAGAAAGCCATGGAAGTTGCACGTTTGAGTGAGGAATAGAGAGAAATGAGTGTGTGTGTGTGTGTGTGTGTGTGTGTGTGTGTGTGTGTGTGTGTGTGTGGAAGTAGGAAAGGAGGTGAGAGAAGACTATGGGTTATTTTGTGAGAAAAGTGACTGGGGTCCACAAAAGATTTCCTATCTCACCGGTGGTAACTAAAAATTATCAAAATTTTTGAGATAAAATTCAGCTCTTGGTCCATATTTTGTCTTTAGTTAGTGCTTCAAATTCAAAGTGGAGATAGATATTAAAAATCCCACCAAAATGCTTATTTTTCTTCACAAAAAAGTCTTCAGTGGCCCCCGTTTTGCTGAATTTTCATAAGGCCCCAAAGGTGAGTCCCTCTTTGCATGAGAAGATAATCTAATAGATTTCTAAAGGTTTGAAAACATGCATGGTTGTGGATTATGTACAAAAATAATATATGGATATGATGGAAAAAAAACAGATTAGTATATAATTAATTCATGGAATCTAGAATAGTGTTAGCTGTATATACAAAAAATAAATATATGGAAATCAAATGAGGAGGGTCATCATTTGTTTTTATTGATGTATATTTATTTACAAGAGATAAAAAAAATACATGTAGAAAATAGAAATTTAAGAAAAGGCCATGACTGATGGTGAAAGGTTTTTTTTTGAGGTTTCTCCTTGAAGTGGATTCACACCAAAAATAAGAGAATACATGGTAGAAAGATTATGGTAATGGTGACTAAATGTACATAGCATACTTAGATAAATAACACACACCTAGGTAGAAATATTTAAATAAATACCAAAATAATTATAAAAAATCCATATATTTAGGCTTTATATACAATGAAATACTTACACACAAATGGGCTGAACGTTTTAAGGAGATATGGGAAAGTCCCCTATCTCACACACGCCTATGTACAGTGAAAGGGTGAGAATAACCACACTGTTTGAGTGATTTTGATAGGGTGAGGTAGCTCCCACTATGGCAATTAGAGAGAGCCAAAAAACGGTTGTCATTAGCCCTCCCCCAGGATGATGGTACATTCATGTACCATCATGAGGCATCTTTTTCAAAGAGAGTGGTTTTGAGTCTTGTGTGACTCTTGTTATCTTGACAAGATTTTTATAGTGTAGCTCCTTGTCACTTTGGCTTGAGTTACATACATGTATCATGCATCAAAACCTAGTAGAAGGCGACTCAAGTAGCGCTTTAGTCGATACCCCGTTTACCTTCCTGGGGTGCTCTTTACCATTCAACTCCATGAGCTAACTTGAATTGAAAGCCTTTTTGACAATGTATGGTCCCTGCCATCTAGTCTAAAACTTGGCATCAAAAGGATTATCAAATCAATTGTCATACCTTAGCACAAGATCTCCTTCCTTGATGCCTTTGTTCTTCAGTTTCTTGTCGAGCTTTTCTTTTGCTTATATAGCTTTCCTCTTATAGCACTCATAAGCCGCTTCTCTCTTCCACTCAAGTTCGACTAAGATAAGAAGTCAATCTATCCATGTTTCTTGATCATCTTGTGTCCCTTTGCCATGAAGCCACATTGTTGGAATGTTGAGCTCGATAGGTTGCAAGGCCTCTTGACCATAGACCAAGTGAAATGGTTTGAACTTTGTTCCCTCCCTTATGTGGTTTGATATGACCATAAGGCACCATCCAAGAAGTCATCCCACAACTTTGTCTTGTTTTGCACCATCTTTCTAATGATGCTTGCAATGACACCATTAGCCTTCTCCACCAAACCATTTAATTTGGGTAGTACGGTGTACTATGACGATCAAGAATGTGAAGCTCTTCACAAACTTCCGTGAGTAAACCCTTCCTAAACCCTGGACCGTTATCAGAAACAATCTCCAAAGGTGTGCCAAATCTACAACAAATATTAGTGTAGACAAAACTGCTCATTGTTTTTCCATTTACCCTTGCACACTTTGAGCCTCTACCCACCTAGTAATGTACTCTAAAGCCACTATAATGTAGAGTTTACCATTTTTAGTTCAAGGGAGAGGACCCATAGCATCAATGCCCCACTTTTCAAAGGGTCCGTTTGCAAGCACTATTTGCCTCGGACCATGCACCAACCTTTTATTTTCATTTACCTAGCAGTTGTGACAGCTTTTACACCAATGTTGGACATCCACATACAGGCTTGGCCAAACATACCCCGTAACCAAAATCTACTTCATAGCTAACTCTTGGGCAAAATGACCACCACATACCTCTTCATGCAAACCTTTGAATGGATGGAATTTCCTCGATATTTGGTACTCTTCTACACACTTGATATAGGGAGCCTTTTAGGTAGAGATAGAAACTCGCCTTCTTCATGAGTCTCCTCTTCTGAGCTTTTGTGAAGTCTTGTGGAAACTCACCCTCCAAAATGTAGCCAATTGTTGGAATTAGGGTTGCAGAGAAACACACACAGCTTGGAGAAGACAAAGGAAGCTCAAGGCACATTATAGAGAGTGTGTTACTTAGTGTGCAATGGAAAGATAGATAGCCCTAGAGTGATGGGTGATATACAATGCTCGGGGGAAAAAACCTCCTAAAGAGGGAAAAAATTCCCCGGCGGTCCTAGTGTGGTCACTACCACATGTATATGGTAACAAATCCCCCCTGAAGTGATGCGGTGAACAAGAGCTGGCACATGAGTAAAGGGAAGTGCCATGCCCTAAGGACATGATCAGTCCACAAAGGGGAGTAAGCCCAAAGCTTTGCGGAAAGCTTCAAGATTCTCAAGAGACAATGCCTTTGTGAAAAGATCTGCAAGGTTGTCCTGTGTTGGCACATAAGCCAAGCTGATCTCTCCTATTGAGAGCCTCTCCCTGACATAGTGGTAATGCACCTCAATGTGCTTTGTGCGAGCATGAAAAACTGGGTTCCTCGCAACTACAAATGCGCTCTGACTGTCAGTGTAGATAGTGCTGGCAGTGTCCTGTCCAACACCCAAATCAGCCATAAGGCGTCTGATCCATACACACTCAACCGTAGCTATGAAGACTGCCCTGTACTCAACCTCACAACTCCAAGTGGCCACAATAGGTTTCTTCTTGCTCAACCATGATATACATGAACTGCCAAGCATGAAACAAAAACCACTTGTGGACACTCGTGTATCAAAACAACCAGCCCAATCCGAGTCCGAAAAAGCATGTAAGACTGGAGGCAATGATCCCCCCTTGGGATAAAACAAGCCAAGATGTAAAGTGCCACTAAGGTAGCGGAAAATCCTCTTCACAGCCTGCCAATGCTTAGACATCAGAAGGAGTTAGAGGATATGGTGAAAAAGCATCATGCAAAAGTTTCAAAAAATAAAAATGTCTTTGGGATTGTTCAGAGATTGGACAATGAAGTTAGATGCCAGATTGAATGAGGAAATGGAGCATTTGTCAAAGACTAATGCTGAGTTGCAGGTTCAGGTTCAAATGTTACATCAGAGATTGATTCCTTTGCAGGAATTGGAGAAGCAAGTAAAAGGTGAGGATGTGGATGTCAATGCAGTGCTTATGTTGGAGGGAGAAATTTCTGTCTTGAAAGAACAGCTGTTGCAAGAAGTTCAGAAAGTGTGGAAGTCTATGAAGAAAAGAATTTCTATACCAATAAAGCATCCATATGAGACAATGAAGCAGGGATTTGTAAGTGAGCATGAGGGTGAATTACTGCAAGAGTTAGAGGATGTCAAAAAGGACAGAGACATGTGGTTCAAATTAGCTCAGGATTTAAAGATGAAAGAATTGCAAGAGGATATGGCTGATGTTCAGTTGGAGGAACAAATTGAGAAAGGTCAAGAATTGAAGGATGATGCAGAGATGAATCAGCAGGTTGAATAGAAGGTTGAACTGCTTGAAGCAGTGGAAACTGTACATGTTGGCATAGTGGCACCTGAGTCAGTAGTTGAAGAGCAGGGTATGGCTGAGCCAGATGTGGAGGCTCAGAATGAAGCTGAACCAGTGTAGAGAGTAATGTTGGTGGTGGAGAATATGCAGATCAATGCGAGTTGGATTTCAAGGAAATCCACCACCGGGCTGTGCCAGGTGTTGACCCTGCACCAGACCATTACTGTACTTATGTCTTAGTCAATCAACACTTAGTCAGTCGGACTTTGATAAGTCGGATTTTGATCAATCAACACTTAGTCGGATTTTGGTCAATTGGATGTAACAGTTATAATTGTCAGAAGTTCCTATTTAAAGGTCATGCTGTTCACGCGAGAATGTAATTTTGGGGTTGAAATGGAAGTTATCTATGGACCAAGATGAATCAATGGTGTAGTCTCTTGCTCTATGCTTCATGCTTGTTCTGCAATCTGCTGTGTCGGAAGTTGGTGAATAATGAAATGCTGATGAGTTGAATGTATTTGCCTTTGTTTTACTCTGTCTTTAGTGTGTGTGACATGTTGTCAACACTTTAGTTCTGTTTGTGTTGAAGAACCCTAACACTTTGGCGATCCTGCTGTTGTGAATTTGTGGAGAATCATGTATGTCACAACAAGAGAGGAGAGTAGGCCGAGTTTATTATACGAGGGCACAGGCACGAGCAGGAAACCTTGATATTGATGCTTTTCATTATGATGATGCCTCTGATGGAGAGGAGTTCGGTGACAGTGAACAGAAGTTATTGAACCAAGGGGCTGAGGGTTCTGTGAGAGCATATGGGAGGCACGTGAGGCAATTTTTTGGAGCACTTGCCTTGAGAAGAAGACCTGCAAGGACAAGAATAAGGCTTCAGTTTGACCCACTACAGGGGGCTACCAGGCAAAGACCTAGGAGACCACCCAGAAATCCTCCCATGGCCCATCCAAACCCTACAGTGAAAGCAGCCAAATTTAGAGGAAAGTTGAAAGAAGATGCAGACTGTCATGCTGCCCAGTTTGAAACAAAGTGGCAGGCTAGTGGTTATTAGGCCTTGCATAATGACCAAACAAAGATGGAGCAATTTGCAGCTACATTAGAAGGCAAAGCCATGAGTTGGTTTAGCCAATATGGTATAGCTCATTTTGCTACCTATAATGCTTTGAAAGCAGCTTTTTTACAGAGATTCAGAAAGGAGAAGACTCTTACAGACATTTTGAAGAAACTCAGGGTGATCAGACAAAGGGATATGGTGGTTGAAGATTTTGCTCAAAAGTTCAGAGTTTTGGTTGAGAGACTTCAGGGCAATGAGAGACCCACTGATGAGATGTTGGCACGATATTTTTTGACAGGTTTGAGGAAAGATTTAAAGAATGTTGTGGCAAGTGTGGATATAGGTACAGGTTTTGTTGCACTAGTTGATGCAGCAGTCAGAGTCAAGAAAAGACTTGGCATACCCAAAATGAAGAGCAGGTCCAAAGATGATGAGGATTTTGATGATCAATCAGACTCCACTGATGCCCATGAAACTGATGAAGATGCTGATTCAGATGATGACACTGAGTCAAGTGATGTTGAAGAAAAGTCAAAGAAGAAGAAGAAAATCACAAAGAAGAAGTCCAAAAAGGATAAAGCAACACAAGAATGGGAATTGGTGAGTAAATTAAAGAGCATTGGTTATTCAGTGTTGGCACCCAAAGCTAAGTTGTATTGTGAAATATGTGACAAAGAAGGACATGCCACCTCTAGGTGTTGGTTTAACCCCAAGAATAGGGAGTAGTCAAATATAGGAAGAGGTAGAGTTGAAGTTGCAGCAAATCAGGTAGCTCCATTTAGATAAAGACAACCATTTAATAGACCACCAAGACCTCCAAGACCTCCTTGGAGAGAGCAAAACAATAATCAGAGAAGAGGAGATAGAGTGATTCCTTGTTTCTATTGTGGATCACCAAACCATTGGGTTCGTCTTAATTGTGAATTATGGGTTAGACACAGGGGAGAAAGAGGGATGCCCATTGTGAGGCCTGGTCAGGCACACCAACAGGGAGTGCAGCAGCAACCACATCATAATCAACCAGCTCAGGCCAATGTTATTTTGGTGGACATTCAGGAGAAGCAGGAACCAGAGTCAGTCATAGAACATCAGGCTAAGCATAAGGAACATGAAGAAGGATGGTATTGTGATTGTTACCAATGTGGTCAGGTGGAAGAAGCTGAAGCATTGGCAGTCACAAGAGCAAAAGCTAAGGGACCAATTGATTGGAGAGATTAGAAAGATGTGAGGGATAAGGTTCATGAAAAAGTGCAGAGAGAGCAGGTTCAGTATGCAGAAGAGAAGAATGAAGAGTTGGAGGTATCCAAGAAGCAGCATAAGCTTGACAAGCCAGGTTTGATGCCAACAAAATAAGACAAAGATTGGTTTAAGGTGCTGGTGAACTCTCCCTTGCAATTGTCATTAGATCAATTATTATGTATAGTTCCAGTCTTTAAAGAGAAATTGTTGAAGAAGCTTCAGGGTCAGCAAGACCAAGTGTTGGCAAACCAAAATCCTGAAGTAATGCTGCAGCAGATTGATCCAGCAGATGTGGATTTTGTAGTACCTGTGGTGGCAGTAATGTTTCAAGGAATTCTATTTCAAGAGGTGCTTTTGGATGGAGGATCAGGGGTGAATATACTTCTTGAGGAGGTTTATAGAAGATTGAAGTTAGGAGGAACATTAGCTCCCGCACCATTTCAAGTGAAGATGCCAGACCAGAGGAGAGTCCAGCCTTTAGGCATTCTCAAGCAGCAAGCAATTGAAATTGCAGGTATGGTTTTCTTTGTGAACTTTGTGGTACTTAGAAAGAAGGATTCAGATTCTTCCTACAAGATGTTGTTGGGAAGACCCTGGTTTAGACAAGCTAGAGTTAAGCAGGATTGGGGAGAAAATGTTGTCATGATGAAAAAGGGGAAGCAGTCAGTAACCATATCAATGCAGGGAAGAAAACAAATCCCTCCAAAGACTAAACCATTATGTGCTCAGACCATAAACTTGGAAGATGCAGTGGAAGATGATGAAGAGGATAATACAAAAGGATTATGAGCTAATCCCACTATTGTGCCTCTCTTTGAGGTTGATGTAGAAGGGATAATACAAAAGGTTGAAGATCAAAGTGAGGAAGAAGTAGAAATAGTTCCAGGATAGGAGATTGTTGGATCACAAGTGTTGCAGATGATGGATTGAAATTCCGAGGTGCCTCAGAAAGAGCAGATTGATCAAGAGGAGAAGGAAGCAAGGGTAATGGCAGAAAAAATCTATGATAAAAGGTTTGGTACCTCCAGCAGAGTAAAAGAGGATGAAGTTAGAGAATTTAATTTGGGAACTGAAGAAGATCCCAGGATGGTCAGAATTAGCATCCATGCGGAAGGGGAATTTTTGAAAGATTTGATTCAGCTATTGCAGGAGTATAAAGATGTATTTGCTTGGGATTATTCACAAGTAAAGGGCATTGATCATGAACTACATCAGCATCACATTAATCTCAGAGAGGATGCTAAACCAATCATACAACAGAGATACAGAATGAACCCCAATTTTGCAAAGCAAGTAAAGCAGGAAATAGATAAGTTATTGGCAGTTGGATTCATCAAGCCAGTTAATGAAGTGTCATGGTTGTCACCAATTATTGTTGTGCCAAAGAAGAATGGGAAGTTGAGGGTGTGTGTGGATTACAGGAAGTTAAATGCTGCAACTATTACTGATCCATTCCCTATGCCATTTTGTGATGCTATGTTGGATGCAGTAGCTGGACATGAGATGTATAGCTTTCTTGATGGTTTTTCAGGTTACAATCAGATTAAGGTATCTCTAGAAGACCAACACAAGACATCCTTCATCACTGAGTGGGGAGCATTTGCGTATACATTGATGAGTTTTGGTTTGAAGAATGGTCCACCTTCCTTCAACTTTGTGGCTCATAAGACATTTGAACCTTATCTTCAGGATTTTATGAGGGTTTTTATAGATGACTTTTTAGTATTTGGAAAGAAGGATCCGCATTTGGTTCACTTGAAGTTATGTTTGGAAAGATGCAGACTATTTCACATGGCCTTGAATCCATATAAAAGTGTACTTGCAGTCAAGAGTGGTATTTTATTGGGACATGTAGTATCTGCTGATGGGATGGCCATTGATGCCAAAAAGATTGAAGCAATTCACGAAGCCAAATCACCTCAAAATGTGAAGGAGCTTAACAGGTTTGTGGGCCAGGTGAAGTGGCACTCAAGGTATATTAGATATTTGGCTAATATATGTGCACCTTTGACTCATCTTACAAAGAAATATGTTGCCTTTAAATGGGATGAACCACAGGAGACAGCCTTTCAAATGTTAAAGAAAATGCTATCAGTAGCACCAATATTGCAGCCTCCTGATTGGACATTTCCTTTTCATGTTTTTGTTGATGCATCGGATATTGCAATTGGAGAAGTGTTGATGCAGTAAAAGGTCAGGGGATGGTATAGACCATTGTATTATGCAAGTAGGATGTTGACACTAGCAGAAAAGAATTACACTGTGACTGAGAGAGAAGCTTTGGGCATGGTATATTCATTGAATAAGTTCACGCATTACTTACTCAGTAACAGGGTGATGTTTCATGTTGATCACCAAGCTTTGTTGTACTTGGTTAAGAAACCTATGCTTACAGGGAGATTAGTAAGGTGGATGTTGCTTTTGCAGGAATTTGAGTTTGTGATTATTCATACTCCTAGGAAAGACCATGCTGTGGCAGATTATTTGAGCAGACTGGAAACAGGGGAATCTCCAACAGGTGTGGATGATCAGTTACATGATGCATGTTTATTTTTAGTTCAGCAGGAAGTTCCAGATTCTAAGGATGATCAGATGTTGGTGTACCTAACTGATGGGGTTATGCCATGAGGGTTTTCACCTAATCAAAGGAAGAAATTTGCATTGAAAAGTAGACCATTTTTGGTGATTGCAGGAGCATTATACAAGAAGGGTATTGATCAAGCGATAAGAAGGTGTGTTCCAGAATTTGAATAGTCAGCAGTTCTACAGGAAGCTCATTATGGACAAACTGGTGGACATTATTAAGGAGACATTACAAGAAAGAAAATTTTGTAGGCAGGTTTGTGGTGGCCTACTTTGTTAAAAGATGCACATGAGTATGCCAAAAGATGTGTGGTGTGTCAGAAGCTTGGTCAACCAGACAATAGGGACGGGATGTCAGATCATCCTATTCTACCCCTGGAACCTTTTCAAAAATGGGGTATGGACTTTGTAGGACTAGTGAAGCCCACTAGCTCTAGGGGGAACAGGTACATTTTGGTTGCTACAGATTATTGTACTAAGTGGGTGGAAGCTGTGGCACTGAAGGATAACAAAGCAGCCAGTGTGGCAAAGTTTTTGTATCATAACATTATGACAAGATTTGGGTGTCCAGTTGAGTTGGTGAGTGATAGGGGGACACATTTTTTGAATGAGGTCATACATGAGCTGACTAAAACTCATATGATATTACACAAGAAGTCTACCCCATATCATCCCCAGGCCAATGGACAGGCAGAGAGTAGCAACAAAATTCTGGTTAAAATTCTGAAAAAGATTGTGCAGGATGATCATAAGGATTGGGACCTGAAGTTGGATTCAGCTCTGTGGTCATTCAGAACTGCTTTCAAAGTCACAACAGGGATGACACCATTCAGGTTGGTCTATGGGTTGGAAGCTGTAGTACCTATGGAATTTGTGGTACCTAGCTTGAGAATTTCTGCTGAGAAAATGTCTCCTGCATTGTCAGTAAAGCATAGAAGTAAGTATTTGATGCAGCTAGAAGAGGACAGGCTGGTGAGTTCTTACATCACTGAGATTATCCAGAGGAGAAGACAAGCCTGGGTAGCTATGAATGTCAAGTTCAAACTGTTTAAAGTGGGAGATTGGGTGATGCTATATAATTCCAGGCTTGGTCCATTCCCAGGGAAATTGACTTTGAGGTATAAGGGTCCTTATCAGATTGTTGAAGATTTAGGCCAAGGCACATTTATAGTAGCTGATGTGTTTGGAACCAGAGTGGAAAAACCAGTTAATGGATTCAGGTTAAAGAAATTTCAAGGTAAACCACCTCACCTTGATTGGTTGACACCAAAAGTGGTAGAAGCTGCTTTGTGTGAGGCAGTTGAATTAACAGATTTTCAGAGTTAGTAAGTATTGCTATCAGGTGACTATGGTATTAGAAGTGATGTTGATAAGGGTTTCAACAGATAACAAGTCATGAAGGAAGGAAGGAGGAGTGCTTGGCAAGGTTCTGATGAGTGGAGATTCAATTCAGATAAACATAATCCAGTATGCAGTCATATAGTGTTGTTCATCGGATGTTGGTTGATCGGAATTTTTAAATTTGGAAGTAAATGGTTTAATGATCAACAATATTTGGGTTTGCGGGGAGATTATTCGCCACTAGAGGTAATTATTGGGGTGCGGGAGCTATCAAAGAGGTCATTCAGCGGATGCATGCAGCGTCATTTGCATGAAATGTTAGTCTCTTCGCCGTGCAAGTACTTAGCTGCTGATTACTTCTTGCAATCGCCTTCTTCATCTACTCCTTCATTAAGCACTATAGCCCCTAAAGCAAAGCCTGTAGCAGCAGCCATGAGACCCGAGGCTGAAACTGAGTCGGCAGAGCCTGTCACGACAAGGCTGAGGAGAAAGGTAATTAACCTGAGGGTGGATGTAAGCGATGAGGAAGAAGAAGAGTTCTCAAAGGAAGAACCGCCACCTTTGTCGGAAAATAAAATGCTGCAGAGTTTGATGGATCCGTACACAGATCTCAAGATTGAGATGGAAGCTGATACAGAGAAGAATGAGAAGTGTCTCAGACAGTTGGGACTTCATGAGTATGCAATGTTGCCATGGAAAGAATGGAAAGGAAATTTTTATGCAAAGTCACAGGCAAAGTTGCTGAGGAAGACCAGAGGAGCAATATCTAATAAGATTGTGTTGTGCCCACAGGTGATTGCTGCAGTTTTCAAGTTACCATTAACAACAGTAGTTGTTCCACCTAAGTGTTCAGATGATTGTTTAAAGAAGGAGTTTGGGTCTAGAGAAGGAGCAAGGTTGTATTACATGCTCAAAAATGTGGAGTATGGCCGCAGGGAACAGTTCAAGTGGTATCTTGAGAGGGTGTGTTTCCTGGCTAAATTTGACTATATGTCAAAAGAGAACTATGCTCCATTGGCATTTTCTGAGCAGGGAGGTTGTTTCAGTTGGGCACATTGGGTCCATGAAAAAATTCATGCAGACGTGTTTACTCTAGATAGGAGGAAGCGTCAGTGCAGCAGTAGATTGGCTCCATTCCTAGCTACATTATTCAAGTATGCTGGGATGGTGAAAGCAGGAGAAACAGTGGTCCCAAATATCTCTGTTACTGCTATTGAGTCGGAACTTCAGAAGAACAAAAGTAAAGATCAGGTTGATGAATTGGACAAGCTTTTTTATGGAGAACCAGCAAAGAGAAAGCAGTTTCAAGATTTGATGGAGGTTGGTTACACAGAGGAGGAGGCTAGAGAAGCTGTGGATAGCCCAGATGTCTTCCAAGACTTTGGTGAGTTATCTGTTTTCTCACAAAAAGTCCCTGAAGATGTTCAAACACCAGTAAGGTTGGGAAAAACATTTACGTTGTCCAAGAAGAGAAAGGTGAGTGCTGGTGAGCAGGGTGTTGCTAAAGCTTTAGATTTTGAATTTGCTACTCCAAGTACATCTTTTAAAACTGAAGGCAGATGTGAAGATGGTGGCAGTGCTATAAGGATACTCCAAGTACATCTTTTAAAACTGAAGGCAGATGTGAAGATGGTGGCAGTGCTATAAGGATGCTTAAGTTGGTGCAAGAATTTGTGTTGGGTCAGCAGGTACAAATGGAGGAGCAACTGAAACAGGTTGCAGATTCAGAAGTAGGTAAAGTGCAAGTAAAGCAGAAGGACATGGAGTTGGAAGCTATGAATTTGCAGTTGGCACAGATTCACTAAGTACATCAGAAGGAGTTGGAGGATATGGTGAAAAAGCATCATGTAAAAGTTTCAAAAAATAAAAATGTCTTTGGGATTGTTCAGAGATTGGACAATGAAGTTAGATGCCAATTGAATGAAGAAATGGAGCATTTGTCAAAGACTAATGCTGAGTTGCAGGTTCAGGTTCAAATGTTACATCAGAGATTGATTCCTTTGCAGGAATTGGAGAAGCAAGTAAAAGGTGAGGATGTGGATGTCAATGCAGTGCTTATGTCGGAGGGAGAAATTTCTGTCTTAAAAGAACAGCTGTTGCAAGAAGTTCA
Organism: Adiantum capillus-veneris; assembly: GCF_014529385.1. Lineage (NCBI taxonomy): Eukaryota > Viridiplantae > Streptophyta > Polypodiopsida > Polypodiales > Pteridaceae > Adiantum > Adiantum capillus-veneris. The sequence goes on from NC_140936.1 coordinate 94,846,738, forward strand.
GGAAGTGTGGAAGTCTATGAAGAAAAGAATTGCTATAGCAATAAAGCATCCATATGAGACAATGAAGCAGGGATTTGTAAGTGAGCATGAGGGTGAATTACTGCAGGGGTTAGAGGATGTCAAAAAGGACAGAGACATGTGGTTCAAATTAGCTCAGGATTTAAAGATGAAAGAATTGCAAGAGGATATGGCTGATGTTCAGTTGGAGGAACAGATTGAGAAAGTTCAAGAATTGAAGGATGATGCAGAGATGAATCAACAAGTTGAATAGTAGGTTGAAGTGCTTGAAGCAGTGGAAACTGTACCTGTTGGCATAGTGGCACCTGAGTCAGTAGTTGAAGAGCAGGGTATGGCTGAGCCAGATGTGGAGGCTCACAATGAAGCTGAACCAGTGTAGAGAGTAATGTTGGTGGTGGAGAATATGCAGATCAATCCGAGTCGGATATCAAGGAAATCCACCACCGGGCTGTGCCAGGTGTTGACCCTGCACCAGAACATTACTGTACTTATGTTAGTCAATCAACACTTAGTCAGTCGGACTTTGATAAGTCGGATTTTGATCAATCAACACTTAGTCGGATTTTGGTCAATCGGATGTAACAGTTATAATTGTCAGAAGTTCCTATTTAAAGGTCATGCTGTTCACGCGAGAATGTAATTTTGGGGTTGAAATGGAAGTTATCTATGGACCAAGATGAATCAATGGTGTAGTCTCTTGCTCTATGCTTCATGCTTGTTCTGCAATCTGCTGTGTCGGAAGTTGGTGAATAATGAAATGCTGATGAGTTGAATGTATTTGCCTTTGTTTTACTCTGTCTTTAGTGTGTGTGACATGTTGTCAACACTTTAGTTCTGTTTGTGTTGAAGAACCCCAACAGCTGATCTAGAACATTTTCAGAAACCCCCATAGGCTGTACATTTGCCCCACTGAAAAGAGGCAACAAAGTGTCATAAATGTCTTGTGAGCTTACATTATTGTCTCTAGTACATGACAGCAAGGGCTGAACAGAATCTTCCACAAACACTACATCCCGAGAAACCAGCATACATTTTGTTTGCGGATGATACAAAGTAACCTTTGCTTTCAGCACTATAACCAACAAAAATACATTTGACAGCCTTATCATCCAATTTTCTACGCTGCACTTGTGGCACCAAAGCATATGCCAAATAGCCAAAAACACGCATGTGCTCAATAGCAGGCTTTCTATCATGCCATGCTTCATATGGAGTAATAGACTGTAAAGGTTTCGTAGGACACCTGTTAAGTACATAAGTGGGACACATGATGGCCTCAAGCCAAAAAGAATGTGGCAAAGCTTGACTTTTGACCATACATAGTGCCATTTCTGTCAATGACCTGTTTTTCCTCTCCGCAACACCATTTTGTTGAGGTGTATAAGTCACTGTACATCGGTGTTTTATCCCATGACTAGCTAGAAATGCATTAAATTCATGAGACATATACTCCCCCCCTCGATCGGAACGGAGGGTGCCCATAGTACATTTCAAGACATTTTCAGCCATAGCCAAAAATTGTTTGAAGCGCATAAAAACTTCGGACTTCGCTTTAAGCGAAAATACCCATGCATGCCTGGAGTAATCATCAATGAAAGTAATGAAGTATAGGTAATTGCCCAAGGACGGAGTTTGCATGGGCCCACAAACATCACTATGCACAAGCTGCAACCTGCATGTGGCCCAAACTGAACCATCCTTTGGAAACTTAGAACACTGCATCTTACCCAAAATACAGCCTTCACAAACATGTTTGACAGGTGCTTCAAGAGGCGACAAAGAAGCAACAATATCATATTTCTGCAAACGCAGCAAACTAGCAAAATTCAGATGACCAAAACGTGCATGCCAAAGTTTTGCATCTGAAATAGCCCTTGAATTTGCAACAGCATTTACAAAATTTTATCCACACTTGTCATACAAAGTGAGCTTATATAGCGCACGGCACAAAAGGCCAGATGCAACAATTTCATCAACCAAAACTGAGATCATGAACTGTACATCTGTCATCCACAAATTTGACTACAAGCCCAAGTCTAGCAAGTGAGGATACAGACAAGAGATTCTTCTTGATCCCAGGTACATAAAGTGCATTAACAAGTGTGAAAGAACTGCCATTAGCAGCAGTAAGCACAACCTTTCTAACTCCTTGAACTGGATAAGAGGCATTGTTGGCTCAAGTGACTGAATTCCAATGAGGGACAGACTCGAGAGAGGTAAACAATTCATGATGTGAGGTAATGTGCTTTGTAGCACCACTGTCGAAATACCACACATGTGAATCTACATCAACTGACAAGCATGCATCATGGACAACAAGATTGTAAGTGCACTCTGCACTAAAAGACCATTCTGCATCAACATCAGCATTACAGTCTCCTTTTACAGAAGACTCAACAATGACTGTATTTGTAGTGGAACCAGCATTTGCAGTGGAACCACCCTCTTTCTTCTTAGCCTTTTTTGCTTTCAACTTAGGACACTGCTTGATCAAGTGATCATTAGCTTTACAATAATGGCAACGCATCTTCTTTTTGCCCTTATCATCACCAAAATTTCCAGATGAAGTGCTGCCAGCAGAAGCATTAGGAACAGTATTTTTGCCGCTCGCAGCAGAACCATAAGAAGTGACTGCATTGTTGTTACCACCCTTTCTTTGAGAAGCAATAAAAGCCTGTTCAACTACATGCTGCCTAATCCTGTTTTTTTTGGAAAGTGACTCTTGCAACAGCAATGTGCATAATGCATCAAACTTGACAACTTCAGGATTTCCTTGGGTCATAAGTCTCCAAGTACTAGCAAAAGTCTGGTATGAATCTGGTAAGGCATCAAGAACAGTCTACACAAGGGAACTGTCTTAAGTGACCACCTGCAGAAATAAGTTGCTCATTGATATGCTTGACACTAGCAAGGAAAGTGTCCATATATATCTTCCTCATGCATAATCTTCGACTCCAGCTCTTTACGCATCAAAGCAATCTTAGCCTCATTGCGACTTTCATAAAGACCAGTCAAAATATCCCAAGCCTGTTTTGCAGATTTTGCTGAACCGATGTGAGGAACAATGGTGCGCTTCACAGACAACGCAATCAATGCATGAGCCTGCGCATCCTTAACATCCCAACGAGCTTGTTCTGCCGTAGGCAAAACAACTCTAACAACAGCAATCCTTGCAGCAAGACGTGCAACATCCTCAACATCGCCTACATCCTCAGAACCACGACGTACATCAATGCCTTGCACAATATTCCAGACGCCCCTTAACACAAGAACGTGTTGCATCATATAAGCCCACATAGGGTAATTGTCCCCAAGCAAACATCTTGAACATATCTGTGTTGTTGTTGTCATCCATGGTAAATGCTGCACCTGATGTGAAAACTGCCTGAAAATAGGAGAAATGGAGAGAGAACAACACGTGCTATATAGCACAAACCGTAGAAGACTATAAGGCACCTGTTATGCAAAAAACGGCACTGACAAAAATTCTGCACAAAATGACGAAATTGCCTATGCAGACCTGCCTATAGTGGAAACGGAGGCCAAAATGAGACCGGCGAACGCTCGCCAAAGCTCACTTATATCGAAGAAAGTGAGCAGGCGTGTATTAGAGCAGCTGGCGACTAAGCCCAGGAGGACGCAACCTGCTCTGATACCAATTGTTGGAATTAGGGTTGCAGAGAAAAAACACACAGCTTGGAGAAGCTGAAGGAAGCTCAAGGCACATTATAGAGAGTGTGTTACTTAGTGTGCAATGGAAAGATAGATAGCCCTAGCATTAGGAAAATTTTGAACTCATTTTTGGGCCTTTTAAGAGTGCCACATCATCAAAGTTGTACAAAAGAAAGAAACCCGGTAGACCCCTCTAAATATTGCTTAGAACCCCATGATATGACCTATCATTGGAAAGTTCTTGAAAAATGGATTCTAAAGAGCCAAGTTCCGAAAAGTTTGGATGACTTCTATGAAAGTTATGCCATTTTTTTTCAATTAGCAAGGTTTTGTTACCGTTATGGTAATCTAAAATCACCTTTTCCTAGATCTACATGAAGGCAATGTCCGATAAATGCATGTTATATATCAATAGATAGCATTTGAAGAGTAGATTCTAAATATCCAACCTCCGACAAGTTTGGATCATATTTGCAAAAAATTTACGGATCCCCACTTTTTGAAAGCTATGCCACATCAACAATTCTTACAAGGCCCATTTTTGAGTCCAAACTTTTCCTAATGAGTGATGGGTGTATATACAATGCTCGGGGGAAAAAACCTCCTAAAGAGGGAAAAAATGCCCTGGCGGTCCTAGTGTGTTCACACACATCACTACCACATGTATATGGTAACACCAATATTGGGAGCCAATGACTCCAATCCCTGGTATCTTGGTTGCTTGACAACTTTTGCCACCATGATGACCTGCACTTCTTTCTCAATACATGTTGCTGCTTGTTGTGGAAGTAAATCAGCATCTTCATTTTGTTTCCTAGGAATATGATACAATTGCACTTCTTCAAATTGATTAAACAACCTACGAATGAAATGAACCTTTGTTCTTAGGTTTTCATTCTTGCATGCCCAAATGCCTAAGATTTGCTTCACAATGAGAAGTGCATCCCCCTTTACCATTCTATACCTTGACTAATGCACATCTTCAAACCATAAAGGAGTATTTCATACTCTGCTTCATTGTTGCTAGATGAACCTGGTAGATTGACCTTCTCTTTCATGACCACCTCTCCATTTGGGTTGAACAATACCAGCCCTCCCCCTGCTTTTCCTGTGGCTCATCAAAAAGCTCCATCAAAGAACGAGGTAAAATCATTAAGAATAATTTTTTGGTGGTTGCAATGGTAGGGTCTTTAATTTTAGGCACCTTAATCTCCTTTCTCATGTATCCTATAAGTGAGAATTTCTACCAATTGTGCACGCACACTATCTTCTACCTTGAAAGAGTATAAGAACTCTTGCAACTCCATAATCCACTTTGAGATCCTAGTACTAACATTCATTTGAGATGACACCCAAGGGAACAAATTTTTTGCATAGTGAGAATTACAAAAGGTTTTGGTAGCAAGTAGGATCTAGACTTTATCATCACAAACATGAGAGAAAGCATCATGAGTTCTGCTTCTGTGTAGTCTCTCTCCAAAGCATTCATGACCCTACTAGCAAAGTAGATGGGTCACATCCTGGTACTGTGGGAATCTTGTTGTAGCAAAACAACACCAATTGTTTCTTTCCCAATGCTAGAGCTAACAAAGAATGTGTAATCCCAACAAGGAGACAGAAGTGTTGGTAGTTCTATATGACTTTGATGTTATAAAAATATTCTTCTAGCTTATCATACCAAAAAAACTTGACTTATTGTGTCAATTTTTGCAAGGGGTGAAGTAACTCCGAGGCTAAGTGAATGAAGCGTGACATATACTTCACCTTTTGAATGAATGAGATGACCTCCTTAAGACTCTTGGGTGATGGTAACTCAGTAAGAGTCTTTGCGTTTGAAGGATCCACTTCCATGCCTTTGTAAGAAACTTTGTGACCAAGCAAGATCACTTCATCCTCACCTATGTGGCACTTGTCGGGATTGACTTGACCTCCCATGTCGTAGAGTTTCTTCAAACCCTCTTCTAGCTTTTGTATATGCAATGATTTTGAGCTATAAATACAAAAATCATCAATAAAAACCCTAATGGACTTTCCAAAGAATGCTTGAAACACCATGTTCATGAAGCGTTGGAAAGTTGCAGGAGCATTTGTCAGGCCAAATGGCATGACTCTGAAAGCATAACAACCCCAAGGAGTGATAAAGGTTGTTTTTAATTTATCCTCCAATGCGATACCTATTTGAAAGTAACCTGAGTAGCCATCGCACACAATATACTTCTCGTGACCAGCTACCTCATTTAGTATCTCATCCTGAAATGAAAGGGGAAAGTGATCTCTTTTTGTTGCCTCATTTAGTGGATGGTAATCCACACACACCCTCCACTTTCTGTTCTTCTTGGGAGTGACAACAATGGGAGAGACCCACTCTAAATTCTCCCCTAGATAAATGAAACCTGCTACTAGAAGCTTTCTTACCTCCTTGAGTAAAGCCTGCTCCTTGATGACTCCCAGCCTTTTTAGCTGTTATTCCTTAGGTGTGGCCTCTGGCTTTAGCTCGATCTTGTGTTGAACATCATCTACCCCATGCACGTCGGTGTATTCTTTAGCAAAAAGCTTAGAAAAATGCCTAGCACACATTTGAACTCCCCTCTTTCTTTCTTTGTAAGTGTGGTTGATAGCATCCCTTTGTCTTGCACACCTTGGTTCTCTTGAGGACCTACCTCCTCCAAGCTTAGGCAAGAGGTTTCTTGGTTGCTTGGCTTAAACCTTACCCCCATGACCTCAATGAAAGACTCATCTTCCGTAGTGCTACCTTCTTTTGAAGTGCTATCAGTCCTCCATCTCACTTTGCGATGATTCTTTATGGAGCTCATCTTGACATTGCTCCTTCATGTCAAAGACAACCTTCTCATGATTTTCATTCCTACAAATCAACTTTCCACTTTCCCAATCCTGCAAAGCTCGCATTTTCATTAGCCATGGTCTTCCTAGGATAAATGGATAGCCACTTCCCTTGGTCGACATAACATAAAAATCCATCACCTTCTTAATGTCAAAGGCCTCCACAAAGACATTTTTACAAATGCCTACGCGCCTAGCCTTGCTATTGTTTGCCATTTTCACTTTGATTTCAGGCGTCTCATGGATGTGCATGCCTAGTCTTTGCATACGTCCTTCTATCATGATGCAAATTTGTGTACCCCCATCCACTAGACCTTTCCTAACCAACCTTCCTTTAATGTAACAATCTAGCATAGGTGTAATTTCCTCATTCATTCCAGCTTGTGCAATTTTTACAACAGGCACAATCTCTTTTACCTTTATCCTAGTGCTAACTTCCTTCGTTAAATCCCTCCTAACTTGTGGGAATCATGCAAGAAATTGAGGCCATGAGATATCAGGGTCCTTACCTCTCATGTCTTCCAACAGGTTGTATGGAGCCATACCATGTCCAAGAGGAAAGTCTTGGAGGTTGATACGATGTCGAGCCCTTTTGGCTTCCTTGGTCTCCTTCGCCTTCTTCTCTCATCCATGGTCACTTTGTGACGTGACTCCTTGTTTCTCCTTACCTTTTCCACGGCCACGCTTGATGCCATTTTCTTCCATGTCAATCTCATTTGAATTTGTCACCTCTACCACATGCACATTTCGATCTGGCAAAGGTGGAACTCCTTTCACTCCTTGTGGAGGTGGTATTGATGCCTTTGGCCTTTGTAGAAGCCGTGGTTGTTAACTAGTTCCTTCACCTGCATTCATCACTGGGTAATTCAAGTTAGGTCTCCTTGGCTCCCCACAGAGCCAAGGAAATTTATATATCCTATGTCCAGACTCTCTACAATTCCAACATTGCAAAAGTCTCCTAGGTCGTGGCTCTCGCTCCTCGGCTTTCTTTGTTTGTCCCTTGGGACCTACAACAGCTTGTGCAAGGTGGATTGAAAAGTTGCTTAAGGATTCATTCAAGTACCTTCATTGTTACCTCATGAATCTCTCTAGATGTAGATGTTTGCAATTTTCCCTTAGGTCTAGGACCCTCTATTGGAACCTCTCCTCTTAGACACATGAGTTTCCTATACTTCAAGCGTGAATTGGAGAGACTCAAGAGAGTTTTGAACCACAGTAGCACCCAGCTTATTGACTCAATTTATGTGCAAGAATAGGGTTTGATTGGAATTTATGAATCACTCACTCCCTTGCAATGCTACAACTAACTCAAAGAATCTTTCCTATACACAACAAGTAGTGGTGTATAGAGAGCTCACTCTCTCTCCCTACAACTAAGATGGCGAATGGTATGCTCAAAGTAGTGAGCAGTAGTGTAGAGATCATGCCCTTTACAAAAGAAAAAGGGATCTATTTATAGGTGAGGAGAGCCCTTATTAGGATTATCTCTTTATCAACATTTACATAGAAAACCATGTTCATGAAATTTTTTATATGTTCTTATGAGAGTGGGGCTCTCTTGTCTCTTGAGTCACATGGATAAGAGCTCAACAGGAGATAATTATTGAGGTGAAGTAGAGAAGATTCTAGAGAGGTGAGTGATTTTTGTGTGAGGTTGCCTACTCCAAGGTAAAGTAGAGTGGGTGCAATTTACAAGAAAGGGTTAGCAGTTAATGACAGTAATCACTAGGAAAAGTTAGTATTATAGATACAATGGGTAGAATGACTTGAAGGATGAGAAAAGAGGGGTGAATGAGATGGGTGTACCCTTGAGATGGTGAATACTTGAGGAATCTTGGACTCACCCTTGTGTACATTGTCGAAAGTGATCGCCGTTATCCTTCTTCTTCTTTTCACGTCGCTGCCATACTCGAATCACCACAAAGATAATGAGGGTTTTGTTGATAAAAAACCCCCATTTTGTAGAGATTAAGTATGATTAGGTTGCTGATTTTTTATGCATTCTTAAAAGGGTATAATAAAATTGTAATATGGGAGTAATAGAGAGAGATATGGAGATGGTGGATGTAGGTAGAGCTTCAAAAGTGAGTTACGTGTGTGAGAGGGGAGGCTAATGGTGAAGAGGGTGAGAGAAAACCATGGAAGTTGCAGGTTTGAGTGAAGAATAGAGAGAAATGAGTGTGTGTCTATGTGTGTGTGGAAGTAGGAAAGGAGGTGAGAAAAGACTATGGGTTACTTTGTGAGGAAAGTGGACAAACTAGGGTCCACAAAAAAAATCCTATCTCACTGGTCATAGCTCCAAAAATTATCAAAATTTTTGAGATGATTATTCAGATCTTGGTCCACATTTTGACTTTCAGTCATTGCTTCAAATTTGCAGTGGAGATAGATATAAAAAATCCCATCACAATGTCTATTTTTCTCAAAAAAAAGTCTTCAGTGGCCCCCCTTTTGTTGAATTTGCATAAGGCCCCAAAGGTGAACCCCTCCTTGCATTAGAGCATGACCTAATAGATTTCTAGAGGTTTGAAAACATGTGTGGTTGTGGATTATACACAAATATAATATATGGATGTAATGGGGAAAAAACAAATTAGTATATAATTAATTCATGAAATCTAGAATAGTGTTATATGTATATACAAAAAATATATATATGAAAATATAAAAAATGAAATGAGGAGAGTCCTCATTTGTTTTTATTGATGTATATTTATTTACAAGAGATTAAAAAAAATACCTTAAAAAATAGGAATTTAGTGAAAGGCGATGACTGATGGTGAAAGATATTTCTTTTAGGTTTTTCCTTGGAGTGGATTCACGCCAAAAATAAGAGAAGTTTGCATGAATTGATTTTTTTATAGAATACATGGTAAGAAAGGTCACGGTAATGGTGACTAAATGTACATAACATACTTAGGTAAATAACACACCTAGGTAGAAATATTTAGATAAATACCAAAATAATTACAAAAAATCCTTATATTTAGTCCCTATATACAATGAAATACTTACACATAAATGGGCCATAATATATATTTATTATTCATTTTTATTTATCTTTTTGGCTCAACTAACCCAATCACTAGCTACCTAAGGGTTTTAAGAGATATGGGGGAAGTCCCCTAACTCCCACATGCCTATGTACAGTGAAAGGGTGAGGATAACCACAGTTTTGAGTGATTTTGATAGGGTGAGATACCTCACTATGGCAATTATAGAGAGCCAACAAATGGTTGTCAGCGATAATGGTCTACGAGCATTAGCACGAGGCTACCAAGGGCTAATGGAAATGTACATGCGGTTCAGAATATAGCCTTGATGGTGGAGATCCCTACGGATGTTATTTCTTTTGAGGAGGCAGTCATCAAAAAGAAGATGCAGATACATGTATATATAGATGTTGGAGCTCAGTTTTCTGTTATGATAGAAGCGTCTATGAATGAGGCATGTGTCAAGGTGGTGGCCAGGTCAAATGTGCACATGAGTATGGCCAACCATGCCAAGGCAAGGTGTTTAGGTGTGGTTCAGGACATAAGAGTGAAGGTAATGGGAATAGAGTGTTTGATTGACTTTTTTGTGATGAAGGCAGGTGACAATGACTACTCTATTACCTTGGGGAGGCCGTGGTTGTTGGCAATAGGAGATAAGAAATATTGGGAGAGTAGGGTGTTCACCTTGCCGGATAAAGAAAAGGGAAAGCAAATGGGGCTAGACCTGAAGATTAAAGAGAGTCAATGTCATCTATGGAAGCAAGAGAGGAAGGGGATTCAACAACAAGCTATGAGAACAAGACTGAAACAGCTTACAATGAAGGCTTTACTAGAACTACAGGAGAAGAGGGGAGTGGTGATGACATGTTGAAAATTGATACTAATTTTTGGTGTCACCATGGAGAATCCCCCTATATCAAGAAAGATATGCATCCTCATGTACATGGCATAGGTGAAAAACAGGGGATGGATATGTTTAGCGAAGACCTGACCAAGCAAGAGAAGGAGACTCCAAATTTGTGCTTCTTACCCTAACTTGTTTGCGACGGAGTACAAGGATTTGCGAGGAGCAAAGGGAGTAGAGCACAAAATCGTACTTAAGAAGGAGTACAATCCGAGAGCCCATAAGTTAAAGGAGGTGAGGTGAAAGTCAACAGGAGACCTTATGGCAGGACATAAACAAGCTGTTGGATGCAGCTATCATCTATCCTGAGAAGGAGTCGGGGTGGGTTTCACTAGTGGCCACACTCTAAAAAAGAATGGGAAATGGAGAGTGTGTGTTTATTGTAAGCCATTGAATGCGGCTACCAAGAGGAACCACTACTCGTTGCCGTTTCAAGATGAGATTTTAAATCAAGTGGCAGGTCATGAGAAGTATTTGATCATGGATGGTTTTTCAGGATATTTCCAAATAGGAATTGCACTTGAAGACCAGCTCAAGACTACATTCATATCTACTAGGAGATGTTTTGCCTATCGCAAAATGCCATTTGGTTTAGTGAATTCCTATGCCACTTTTGAGGATTGGATGAATAGGGTATTTGGTCCATATTTGGGTAGGTTCATAAGGGAGTTTATGGATGATATTGGTTGATATAGCTCAAGGTTGTAGTTGTGTTTCCAGAGGTCAATGAGGCAGGTGGCCAATTTAACCCTAAAAACTTCAAGTTGGCACAACCTTGAGCTCATCTATTAGGTCATGTAGTGCTGTAAAATGGAATTGAAGCGGATCCAGAGAAGATGAAAGCATTGGTATTGATGGAGCCACCATCAAATGCTCAAAGTTTGGCTTCGTTTATGCATATAGTAAAGTATTTTTCATGCTTTTTGTTAGCTAGCTCAAAAATTTTATTCTGCTGAGATCTTGCGCCAATTCACTTAATTTTATGGAATTGGTTTGCCATCCTACATGCATGGCTATGGTGTGTAGAGCTTGGGAGGGGGGTACAAATTGCACATGAGGAGGGCCTTTTGGACCAATTCCCCAAAATTTGGGCCAAATTCAAACTTGTGGACATTTTTGTAGTGGTCGGACAATAAACCTTTCGCTGGAAGTCAAAACAGAGTCGTTCTCTGCATTTTTTAGTAGGAAAACCCATAGCTCTTCATTTTTGCTTGCCAAACCAAGCATGACATGACCTTCCTTGCTTACTGGCATGCATTCCAACACTTTTTGTAGTAGTTTAGAAGGACAAAAGTTCATGTTTCCATCTTTCGCTTTTGGCCTTGATTGGGCAAACGAATCCCATCTCATGATTGGAAAAGCAAGAAGTATAGGGGAAAGATTGACGCCTTCAATATGCACAAAGATATCTTCAAGTGCATGTTCAAAGATGATTCTACTATGTATTGGCTTCATGGGATTCGATTCGTAGGTACATTGTTCCCAAAGAGGAACAAACACCATCCGATGTGCATGTCGAGATTGCTTTAGATGATGATGATGAGCAGTGTTTGGCTGATTTTTTGGCAAGTGAGAAGAGGCATCTAAGAATCTCAAATGTATTTCCCAATGTGGATATGAATTGATGAAGTGAATTCTAGTTGCGATGATGAGAATTTGATGCATGTCATGGATGCGATAAATGATGCACTGACAATGCATGCAATGCTTAATCATGAGGAGCTTATGAAAGAGCCACTTATGCATGAATTGATGCAAAAAAAAACCTATGGAATAAGAGTATGAGTGTGGATATATGCATGCTTTAGTTGTTAGTAGGAGGGACCATCCTTCAAAGTACAACATTGTGGGAAGATTAGACCAAAGTTGTAGCAGGTTGATGTGGTTTGTGATAGTCATGTAGATGATGCCTATTGTATAGCAAAGGTCGGCCTTTGCAAATGCATGAAGCTGACGATTCAGTTGATGAACATGATTCGGTGGGAGAAGAGGATGAATGCAAAGATGAGCTTTTGGATGCTAAAGGTTTGGTTTTACGTGAGAGTGATGATGAGGCCGATTGGTCTGATGTATCCATGCCAATGTGAAAGAGTGGGGACAATATGCATGTGAAGCCTCAGGGGACATTCAAGCAGCTCCCTTTGTTTGTGGATATAGTCAGGTCCTTATATGGGGAAAACTCCACAAGAGCTTACAAAAATTCAGTTGTTTTTTCACTTTTCCCAGTTGACTAAGTTGACATGATTGTACACGAGATAAATTGTTATACATTGGAGAAGCGTGAGCATATTTTATGCCAGTACGAGTCTACAAGAAGATGGATTGATCTTGATAGGCAAATTTTTTTATGATTCCTTGGTGTATCACTTGCTATGTCTTTACAATACATGCCTGATAAGAACTACTATTGGAAAGGAGAGACATGCGGTGTGATGCACTATCCAAACTTCAATGAGAAAATGGGCCAAACTGAGTATCAACAAATTAAACGCTTCCTGCATGTAAGAGATAATTCTTAGAGGCCTCTTATAAGGGGTCCTAGAGAACATAAGCTATGGCAGATATTGCCAAGACTAAATGCTACTTTTCAACTGCATTATAATTGTGAGCAAAAGGTTACAATTGATGAGAGAATAATCCCTTCAAAGTGTAAATTGAACCCTTTTCAGGTATATAATCCAAAAAAGCAACACAAGCCTGGCATACAATTATTGAACTTATGTGATTCAAAGATTGGATACAATTACTTGTTTTGGGTGTATGAAAAATTGCCTTGCACAAAATTTTCTTATCATGTTGTCTCAATGCTTCTGAATGATTTGAAGCAGAGGGGTCATCATGTATTTTTTGACAGATGATTTACATCAGCTAAGCTCTTGATGCATTGGACTAAGGAGGGATATAAAGGCACAGGCACTTACATGAAAAAGAGGAAAAACTTTCCAGATGTATGTATTTTTAACCTTGAACGTGGTGATCATAGATCATCAGGCTTGCATATGATGCAAAGAACGGTCTTTTGGCTTGTAGTTGGATGTATAAGAAACCAATATATTTTGCTTCTAATGTGTATGGTATGTGGCAAGGAGAAGTTGTAAGCATTAGGAAGAGAATGGGGTCTAGAAGGGCCTCTTTATATGGCAGTTTAAGAAAGTCAAACCTTTCAAATTAAGAAAGTAATGAAAGGACAGCTTTTCAATTCGAACAGACAAAACAGCTAGTTTATTTGAATTCAAATTTTCCCTCCAAAATGGAATTTGAAATCTAGGGGGCAAAACTATATCATGTAGCATATCTATGGAAAGAGATTGGTGTGTAGATTGCAGATCTATGATCTCCACTCAAATCAAAGATCATATTGTGGGAGTTATGGGAGGTCAAAAACTCCCCCCAAAAAAATGTCCACCTCCTTTTTGGAGGGAAAAGTGCATCCTCTCTTACACACCCACCATTCTTGCACACATGGCATACACGTATTTGTCAAAATGTTAATCACCTCCCTAAGCTCATGGAAAATAAAGAGGCTCTTAGACCCCGTCCTCTTCCTAATGGACAAAGTGGGAGTGGTCATATAGTTTCACTTGCCTGTCTTGAGGTAGCAATGATGTATAATAAGTGCAAAGCTAGCTGTGATGTTTTTGTGTAGTATGGTTTTGGGTAGTGGCTATAGTCTTGATACCACTATCCATGGTTGGACTAGTGGCATGCACTATTTTGGGGAATGTTAGACTCTGTACAAGCAAATGCCTATATCTTATGGAAGTGTTTGCATTGTAAGAATAATGAAAGCCATTTTTAGTTCATGTTGAGGTTGCAAGATCAGCTGGTTGATAACCATTTCGTGGATCATGTTGCACCGAGAACATTAATGTACATAGGTGGTGCAATGGGTGGACACACCTTAGTGAAGTTGAGTGCAAAGGCAAGCAAGCATTGCTTTGTTTGTGCGATAGAAAGGAAGAAGCATATACATGAAGGGAACCTAAGCTATCAAGAACAGTGTATGGCTATCCTAAATGTAAAAAGTTCTTGTGTGTGGATCCATGCTTCTCCAAATACCATGTCATGGTAGGCTATGATCGCATGGGTATAAGCGTGAATTGAGTTGTGCGGTCATATAATCGTCCAGTGCAAGTTTGAGATCCATTTATGCATCTTAAGTACATTGATCTGGGATCTTGGACTCTTGTGATTGGTTATGATCATTTTTTTAGTCCACATTGTCATACGCATTGTTTGTATCAATTTGAATATGCTGCCATGCGTGCAGTAAGGAATTGTTGTTTTGTTGATCCTAACCAAAAAAGAGGACAAGGGGGCTAGGCAATGATGGTGCATCAAAGTTGTTTGATACTATGAAGTGGCATGTACAATGTTGTGGGTGCATGTGACTGTAGGACAAAATGCTAAAGTAGATGTGAAGGCCCTAGGCAAGCATGTGTTAGAGGAAATATATGCGCGGTGCACTTTTTCAGGCCAAAAGGCTTCAAGATGGGCCAATTGGGATGGCAAGTCCAGGTGTCTGAAGTGTCAAAGTTGTGATCTAGAATGTGGTGTTCAAGATGCTCTTTGAACTGGTCTAGAAGTCTCCTCAAATGGAGCTACGGTGTGAAAGATAGGGCAGTTCAAAGTTGGTATGCCTTGCAAATCCCTGACGGATAGGACAAGTGGGAACAAATAGTCCAAGTTGATGTGAGACAATGGGGTTGGAGTGCTCATGTTGTGGAGCATGTCGGTCCTTTTGAATTGTTGATCGGAGCTCTAGAGTGCAAGTTATGGGCAGTGGAAAGTTTGATGGGGGAGAGTTGTGTGCCCACTTGCCTACATTGGTAAGCCTGCTATCTAGAGGTCTTCTGGCCTTGGGCAAGTTTGAAATTGTAGTGAATATGTTGGCAGGGATTGATGACATGTCAAACAGAGTTTGAATAAAAAAGATAACAAGTAGTCGAGAAGTAGTCGAAGTTCGTGGCTGTTACCAGCTGGGGAGTGCCTAATGAATTTTCTTAGTTTTGGTTGGCTTGGTTGGAGGGCTCGGAAAGGTCAAAATCGGGTGGAGTTTATACATTCCAAAGTGGGGGACCAGGTCTACAAGTGGGATTTTGCGGCTCGGTAGTAGGAGCTCTGGACAACAAGCTGCAAGGTTTTGAAGAGAGGAGGAAAAAAAGGTTTCTTTAAGTTTTTATGATTAAAAAACTTGAATTTTTTAGGCCTTAGAGGAGTTAGTTGAACCAGACACTACCATGTGGCAAATAAATAACCCCACAAGATGGACGTCAACCTTGAAATGCATAGTATATAGGGCAACTTTGTGGTTCAAGTAAGAAAGAAGATCTTCGAGATCTTGAGCTCGTGGAGCTATGGCGGCCCGCGAGGGGGCGCTGTGTTGGTGGTGCACGAGGTGGAAATGGGCGGAAAGGCGATGGTTTTGGCAATGCCAATAGCGGTAGGGGCAATGGACGGTGGTCGGGTTAGCGATCAACGCACTTCTAACGTGGGACTATGGAGGAGGTTCCCATGCCTTATAGTTTTTTGAAGACAAGATGCTCAAGGGAGCAATGACGACGTTGTCATGGCCGCTTATGAGTAAAAATGGGACTTATGTGTATTGAAAAGGGAGAGAGGCTGTGTTTCCTAAAAACTTCCAAATGTGAGTGAAGGGGCCAATGAAATAAGAGTTTCCAAAGGACTAAGAAGTTCTCTATAAGAGACTAAAAATAAATAAAATTGGGGGACTTTCTGAAAAAGGTTTTTTTTTAACCTCTGTGAGAGAGGACAAGCAAGCCAAAGGTGCATTTTTGGTGATTGAAAACTTGGTGGAGTGGTGACAGGAGAGAAAGAGCCATGGTTTGGGCTATATATTCCTTGCAATAATTTTTCTTTTTGTCAAATAAAAGCATCATTGCCGTAAACTCATCTCGTTCCCCTCCCCCCCTTCTTTTTTCGACCTCTCTTGTGCAATTAGCAGTGTCATGTGCGTGTCTGGATAGTATGCCAAGCCGCTAGTGTCTTGAGTTGCAAAGAGGGTGAGAGAGAAGTATTGTGTGTGCAAAGGGTTGTGGAATGAGCATTGTGGGGTGAGTGGGCTTGAGTGTAGTGCTACATATTGTGTGTGATTTTTGCGCACTGTGTTGGCAATACCAAGTTGGTGTGAGTTGTGGTTTTTGAAGATGTATTTGAGAGGATAGGGGTGATGTGACTATCATGAGCTATATAGGGGCATTTGTGTGTGTGCTATGTGTGTTCCCTGTTCTCCCTCTCCAATATGTCCATCTTTCCATCGACCACATTAGATTTTCAGATTGTTGGTACAACCAAAGATAGTCAAATCTAGAAGTTGGCATAGGCAAGGGGATGCATGTTCACAAGTGCATGCCAAACTGCTAGAGGAGTGTGAAGATTCTAAGCAAACAGGTGGTTTTTGGGATGTATGTCTATGGTGGTTTTTTAGTCAAAAAGTCCATGATGGGTTAGACAGGTTTGTATATCAAGGTGACCCAATTTCTAGAATTTGTGGCAAGATGTAATCATCAAGGTGCTCTAGAAGCTGATCCAGACGACTCCCCAATCGGAGCTACAGTGTGAGAGTTATGGCAATTTAAAGGGGGGTACTTTACAGATCCCCGCTAGACCAGATAGGTGTAGAGGTGCGATATGATCAAAAGTGAGTGCATGGGTCTAAAGTGCTTAGTTTATGGAGTATGTCCGTCTTTTCAGATTGCCAAGCAGAGTTCAGATGCTGAAGATATGGCCAATAAAATTTTTGTCTAGGGCTCGGTATGTGCCAATTTGATCGCCTCGATAGACGTGCTATCACGAGTTTTCTTAGCCTCACCAAGGTTCTCACTGGTAGTATGCAATTTATGGGGTTAGCTAAAAGTGAAAGTCCCTCAATTAGAGTCGCAATGAGTAGGATATGCACGGTCAAAGTTTGTGGGTAGCGGCGGTAGAGTGGAATCTGGTGGTTTTTCCCATTTCTGGGTCGATTGTTTGTAGCCATCAAACAGTGAAAGTGCGGCGGGCTCCTCAATGATCAAATCCAGAAAGTCATTTTCATGTCGTGGCTCGTACATAATGTGCAATAAAAACATTCACCTCACTTTTGACACCTTTTGATGCATGGAAATAAAAGCAATCATGTACATATGGTGATATATGCTGAAGCGGCTACTGCGGTCGCTATCATGTACATACCTATCCAGGGAGTCATGACCTTGGATGTGGCACCTTTCTATGTTTGACCACTTGATAAGATGTCTATTTTTGTTTTGTGATGTATATATTCCAAGCGTTTAATGGCAGCACACTCACCTCACCTACAAATTTTGATGCAGGTAAAATTTGTCGAAAATAGCAACTAACAGGCATCATCGTAAAATTGCATGGAAAGTGACCCAAAATGGAATATTGATGAAAGCGGATGTACATCTATGATTTTTGTGCTTATGCAAGTGATCCCAAAAATTTAGGGATTTTTTTTTACTTTGTTTGGAATTTTTCACGTCAAAAATGCTTTTTTGGGTCAAAATGACCTAGTTTTGGTCTAAAGTGGGAAAATGGTCCAAAAATTAGCACATCAACTGCAAATTCTGTGGGAAAGTAAGGGAGGGCTTCTTTTTATTGAAAAAACCTGCAATTTTTCACTACTGTGCAATTGCTTCCATGGTTGCTCAATCTATGTGTAAGGCACTCCTGTCTCTTTGCAATCTTGTATCTGAGCTTGTGAGGGAGTGAATTAGGGTTTTTCGTTATCAAAATGGTGTGTAGGTTTCAATGTAGAAGCTCTTAAATATCTGCAAGATCAAAAAATGGTATCCGTGAAGGTGAAAGCTCGCATATTTCTTTCAAATGTTTGATGTTACGACTATGTAATTGGGGGCGAGGCTACACGATTCCATGAAAGAGGTTTTGGTTTTGATTGGGATTTGTGCTTGTATGAGAATAGAGGTTTCATGGCTGAAACTTTAGTGTTTTAAATTCATCTTTTTAAGTGAAATTGAATATGATTTGGTGATCCTTTCATCACAATCTTGACTACATAAAAAGTAGGTTTTTCTGTCATGAACGCTCTGAGAATTTAAACCGCCTTTATGAAGAGGGTTGGTGATTTTCCATAAACACTTTTTCACAAAGTGTTTGTGATTCCCATCACGAACTTTCACAGCCATAGGCTTCACACCTTCCCAGCTACCACACACAACCCGATATTTCTAGTGAACCTGACACGAAGCTGCTGGGGTGGGAGTTTGTCAATTGATCTACACACTTTGTAGCCATGGATGAAAATCCAGAGACACACAATATGCACTTTGATCCTGCAGTCGTGCAAATGTTTCAAGCATTTTCCATGTATATGCAACAACAACAAGCGGTAGAAAGAAGCTAGATTTTGACCACCAAAGCACTGCAATCCATTGTGAATAGAACTAACCAATTTAATGGCAAGGAAATCACAAAGTATCTACGAGATTATATGAAGAAAATGGATTCTAACTAGTGTGTGAGGAGGATATGGTTCAAAGTTTTGTGTCTCAAAGATCAGAGACCGTTCATTAGGGAATTTTGGAGGTCATTCGGAGGGACTTCTAAGAAAATACATTTTTTTGCGTTCTCTCTTTGGAAAATTGGTGTGCTAAAAGAAAAAGTGTCCTCATCAACCATTTAAAATGTGTAATTCCAAGTGGATTCTTTCAACAGAGTCATAATGGCCGTGATGATTGAGGAAATGTCTCTTTTCAGTTACATTGAATGCACCTCGTCATAGTGGAGGGAGTTTCTTCTCCAAATGATGTATGCACTAGGGACTAATGGCATTCTTCTCTTTCGTTTCTTGATTTTCTTGCACAGTATATTCATGTCTTCTTCCTCCACCCCCTCAAACTTCCTCACCAAACAACATAAATATCATCTACACATTGACTTGGATCTTGAATATGAGCCATTACGCAAGCAAAGTAAAACAAGCACAATAGTAACACCCACCAAGAAAGAAAAACTCAGAGTAGAGGGAGAAAAACACGTAGATATAGGACAAGTGGCTCACTCTATCCTTTGAATCCTATGACCAATGCCTCCTCTGCATTTTGCAAATCCCACTACTTTATTGACCTCTGCAGGTGATGGAGAGAATAGCTTGCTTGGCTATTGCAAAGCTCCGATTGGGAAATCAAAAATTTAGAAAAGAATAGTTCATCATTAAGCAAATGAGATTCTACAACTTTCTAATTTGCATTGTGAGGACCAGAAAACCATTTTGTAGTGAACATAGGAAGTACAATTCTTGAAAGAAAAGATGCGGACCTTACAAACAAAAGATACAAGATTAGGTGCTCGTGTGTAAAAGAAGAAGCTACGAAATCTTGAAGCCTTGAAGGTTGGCTCTGGCAATCTTAAGGAAAGAATCCAAACATTGAGGTGAGGATTGTGAACCTTCTAATTTATTTCACCTATACCTGGTTTTTTCTTATGGTAGTTATGCTTTCTTTGTAGACATGCTATATATCCAGACAAAGAAAACACAGATCCGAAGGCCATTGTAGGAAAGCAGTTGAAGCCATTGATAACTAGTTGTCTTGCAAAGGATATAATCCATGACAAAAAGTTTAATGTTTTGCAGTGGGATGTTTTTGACCATTTTATTTCTAAGAATGCAATGCCTACCAATGAAATGTAGGGCACACTTAACTACCTTGAAGTGAGTAAGAGAGGGTACTCACCTATTTAGCGGTCTATCTCCTCCATGTTTGTGAAAAAGGGAATAAAGTGTAAACTTTTAGCAACATTAGCAAGTGTCTGGAAAGAGAGACTTCAACTCAACCATGCACAAACAAACTTCATTGGATGTCCATTTCATATTAATGGTATTTGTAATGGAATTGGCATATTTAATTTGAGAGTAGCGGAAATTAATGAGAGTACTTTTGAGAAATGACTTTGTGAGCATAGCGGGTGAACATAATTGAAGATAGCAACATAATCATAGCAATTAGTTAACTTGGCATGAAAAATACTTTTGCAAGAGAGAGAATTTAGAGAAAATGATAACAGTTGAGGACCGGATTTATGTGGAGCCGGTCCCCCCTCCAATAGGCATTTGTATTATGATTTCTCCCATTAAGAGAGACTTGTTACAATACAATCTTTGTGTTCCTTGTGATGTAGGTGATGCAATGAAGATGGAAATCTTCATGCATCACAAACATAACATAAACTTGAAGAAAGCTTTAACTATTCCAAGCCTCAGTCCCAAGACCTCAAACACCTTCGAAGGTGGAGAGAGCTAGCAAGGAATGAGGGTAGGGAAGAGGAAGAAGAAACATTTCGTAGGAGAAAGAATTAGTTCCTCACTTATCATAACTCTTGTTGCTAGCATACATAATAGCATAGTAATGAAGAAGAAGGAGATGGCAAGCTTAAGCATTGAAGCATGGCTCTTGGTTGGATTTGCACTCCATATCCAAGAGTGTTGGTGTAGGCTCTCAACCTCTACTTGCTTGGAGAAGGAGAGGGAGTTCTTGCACTTTGCATAGCACACAATGAGAGTGTTTGTGAGTGTGTGTGGGTGAGTATACCCCCTAAGCAACCCCCTAGCTTTATTGGGTCGACACCCCCTTGTAGCTCATGCTTGAAGCTCATTGGACCCCTCCAGGCCTAGCCAATCACAAGCAGGAGGCATTACAAGCAGCAAGGGTAGCCTTGAGACAAGTGTCCCCATTTCCCCTTTGAGAGAGAGGGCTAGATAAATGCTAAATCAATTAATTAAATCTCCTAAATTATTATTGGACCCCTTGGGTGGCCAACCAATAGGCTTCAGGCACACCATGAGGGCAACATGAGGAGGAACTTGACAAGTGTCCCTTTTGCTTTCTTTGTACCATGCATTCCTTGTGTGAGTGTGTGGGTGTTCTCTCTCATCCCCCCTCATGTAGGGATAGCCCCCTCCTTGTAGGGATTGAATCTTTGACTTTTTGACACCTCAAGCCCCTCATGCTTAGGCCCAGTTCCCACCACAAGCTTGGCTCATAAGCACTTTAAGCTTGGGTTGGGTTCTCACCTCAAGTGCAACCCTAGCATTTCAAGCATGTCAAGCACCTCAAGCATCTCAATAATTAAGCACCTCAAGCATCTCAACCACCTCAATCATCAAGCACCTCAAGCACCTTAGTCATCAAGCATGACAAGCAGGACAAGCACCTCAAGCTGGGTCGGGTTCCCACGCCTCAAGCTCTTACCTAAGGTCAAAGGCCTTTTACACACATTATTGGAGGTCTTCAATGAATCTAACCCTAAGGTCTTATGCTCCATTTTTTAGCCTTGCCCTTTGATAGACCATCTCTCATTTGGTCCCCTTTACCATTGGCCCTGTGTTGAGATAGATCTATAAGCACATGTCTATATCTTAACACTTGTTCCCGTTTATTCTCCCACATTAAGTGATCAATTTAATATGAGAAAATCATTTGGGTTGGTTAGATATTAGATATTATATTTTATGACAATATTTATAGATCTCAAGGAACAATTGTAACCTATGATGAGTACACAATATCTTCATGGACCTCACTTTGTTGGAAACTAGAATGGTTGAGTTCTACAATGTAACATTTGAAGAAACAATGGCGTTTTGCATTTTGTTTTGAAGCTAGATGAGTGTGAGATTCTTAAAGATAAAAAACTAGAGCGAGTCACAATAACATTGATGAATAGAGCTCTTTTAAAATGCCCTATTGATGATCCTTCATACTTCAATGTTCAATTAGAAACAAACATATGGTGACTTGGTGATTTTCAGGTAATCCATTTACATCAATTCTTCAGCTTTTGTGAGCCCCCTTTTTATTTAATTTTAGATTACTTTCACATCTCATAAGGATTTGATCTTGTAGGTAAAGAAGGAAGACCATGACATTTTATATTACGTGTTTCATCAAACCTTTATTCCTAATATAATTGATCGACAAATGAATCAAGGAGGGGTGTTGGCTGTAGATGGGAGGGGAGACTTTCAACATCTTGCAAGTGACCTCAAAACACTGAAGTGTATGTATAATTACGGAATGGGTGCCATGGAAAAGTCTCCATGCTTGTATTGCATGGAGCCTGCAAAGTTGATGGATCCAAAGTGGTGAGAAAGGCTATCGTCACAAAATGAAGATCCAAATTTTTACCCAGTTCTGGCCATGGATATTCCACTTGTTAATGTCCACATTTGTACAATCACACTCTTTGCAGAATTGTGGAGAAGTTGGTGAATCTGTACATTGGGTTCGCTTGGAAAATCAAGAAGTCAATTATACGACGGGTTGTTGTAGAGGCCCTTAAACTAGTTTTGTCATATATGGGTCTCCATGGGGACCATGTGAAAATCCAACGGGACGAGAAAAGGTCAACCAATGATAAATATGTACCGTGCAAGCCATCCACTGGTGGGGTCAAGGTACGTTGTTTCTTATCTAAACCAACAGGCTTGAAAGATAAGAAGCTAACCAAACGTGGAAGGATATATCAGTCTACCTACGTCAGTAAAATTGAGTTTCAGCAATGGAAAAATCTGCATAAGGCAGTGAAGGACCAGGAATCAATAGCTCGCAATGCCAAGGGTGATGTGTGGCGATCACTCAATGCACTATTTCACATTTGTGACAAAGACGATTGGGTCACAAAATGATCTCAACAAGTTTAAGGAGAACCTTCAGCATGGACTAAAACTCGGATTGCTCATTTCATGGTATTGTTAAAGCACCCTTTCAAATAAAAAGGACTAAGAGGATTTTTAAAATGTTTGAAAACTTGTTTTATTTGTAGCACATCATTTTCAATCACTTACCATACTTCATTCAAAAGTATAGAAACCTAAGCATATAGAACACCCAAGGTTTGGAAAAGTCTCATAACATGGCCAGGAATGCATATTTCAGACACACACAGCATGGTAGCTCTTGAGAGTTGTTTCAATGGTTTTATCACAGAATCCTTCACTGCCAGCAGCAAAAAAATGCATTGGATAGTTTAACAACAACGCAGGCAATTAGGCATTTGCAACAAAAAAAAAGGAAACGACCAGAGATATTCAACAACTCAAGTGCTTGTGAAGGCCAAAGAAAGTGGAGAGAGACAATGCAATATGTTAACCATAGGTGGACCAAGAGAATTTGATTTTAGGTCACAAAATGTACAAGAGATGCCTAATGATTTAAGAGATCCTATACAAGTCACAAATCTCTCAACTTGATGACGATTTAGGGATATTTTTGGCGCATCACTCTTGTATCGGAGCATTGTATGTCTTCAATAATCCAACAGTTCATTTTAATTTTGCATTCCTTATAGAAAATGATATTGTAGGTGTGTGTAATAATAAGCCGCACGACCACCTGTGTACCCTGGATAGTATCCAAAACAATCTCTCGCAAAAACATTGTCGACGAGGATAAATTTGTCTACATTTTGTGGTAGCATTGGTCCACCTAGGAAACACGAGAGCATCTTGAAGGTCAACGTTGTAGTATTTCCCTCTTGGGACATTTCATTGTGAAAGACTAGTACGGGTGCCTCACAGAGTTTGGCAAGATATTGTCCTAGTGCTACATCCCATCCATGATACTTTCTCGTCCGACGACAAAGAAAGACATCCTTTTCAGTAATCCACGACTGTACACACAAGGATGAGTTAGAGAGTAAGAGTGAGAGTGACAATCGGCCCGGGGGGGGCTTACCATGAATCTCTCATCTTGCGTATATAAGTCATCCTTCCATAGGTCCACTAACCTCGTCAACCCTTGTGTTAGAAACTCGCTGGACACGTGAACCAGTCCTCTACTTCTTGATTGTTGGTTGATGGCCTAAGGTTGTTTCTGATACCTTGGAAGGTAGCCTCATCCAGGAGTGTCTCTCTATACTTTTGTGCCTTGTCAAAGTAGAGTTTGAGGCACTCCAATGGGTTACTAGAGGTTTCCATCACCTCGTCGTCACTACTGTCATCAGATACAAATTCATTCCTCTCCTCTTGAAATTTGGAGATGGTGACAAGTGCAAAGTCCTCCCATAAATAAAATGTACTTTGAATGTCATGGAGGAAAATGTATGCTCTCTCACTAAATTTGAACTCTGGCAGTCCAGGTAGCATCAAAGTGGCTTGCTTCTCATTGAAGCCAGACACATCTAAAGGTAGCTTGATTTCAAATGTTTTAACTGAGAGGGTTTTGCTTCTTTCCTTTAGCCTCTGCCTCAAGATTAATAGCCTCCTCGATCTTGGACACCTCATTGAACTCCATGTCCTCCTTCTCTTGTTCATCGGGTGGTAGATCCTCTTCCTCGATGACCTCTGAAGGCTCCTTAATGAGACTAGCAAATAGAGAATTTAAGAATAGAAGGAAGCCAAAGGATTCTTGGATTAGCTTGCACTCTCATTCGTGCATGGGACACCATGAGGGTCTATAAAAGAGAGGCAGTTGATGGTACTTCTTATATGACCGTCTTTTGAAATCACAATCTTTCAAGTGCACCATCGACATGTTAGTAAGAATCACCGTACCCTTTTGGACCTCGAGCTCAAAACTGTCTTGAGTCAGACTTTAGGAAATCACTGTACTGAGCTATAAGGTCATCAAGAATGAATGGGGCATTAAATATAGAAGAGAAAACATATCACCAGCTCCTACAAATATTGCATAGGCAATTGAAGCTTCAGGTTTACAGGGACTTCTTCATTTTTAGATGCTTTGGGGTGGTCTCTCTTCTACTTCTTGTTTACCAAAGAGAGTCTCTGGATCTTTTCTTTGCCTCTTCCTTCTGTGTGTAGTTTCTTTGTCACTATCTCCCTCTTTCTCTCCCTCTATAGCTCGCACAAGACAATCGATGGATTGTAACACATCAATGCACGTTGTGGAATGAAAAAAGGAGCCTCCTCTATCTTTCAATATTTACTCCAACGGTACGCATAGAAGAGTGTAGCAGCACTATGTGCATACAAGCGTGTCGTGGGACAAAAATGAAAACTCATAGATATCTATCACATACATAATTATCCTCATGCAAAATTTTGCAGCAGAAGCATAAATTTTTGTTACCTTTTCTTTGGCTTGGCATGGCTATCTTGCAAAGATGAACACTTCAATGGTACATGGGGCACGCCTCTAGTTTTGTATTTATCTTCTTTGCAAGAAGTACCTCCAATCAAGCCTTCTCTCTCTCTCTCTCTCTCTCTCTCTCTCTCTCTCTCTCTCTCTCTCTCACATAATCTAAACAATCATCTAACCATTGCCGACATGCACAATATTTTAACAAATACATTCCTCACATGTGTGAAAAGTATAATTATGTCTATTGGGTATTTAATGTGTCATACGGTTTCAATAGAGAAGTCAATTTTTCACTACATTCCGCTGGTGTGCTTAGTCTAGCACAGCAGAGAGAAAAGATAAAGGGAGAGATAGAGTATCCATCATAGAGAGAGAGAGAGAGAGAGAGTCTGACAGACTACGGCTCCATCCCAAAGAGGGTCAGAACTACATCCCATGAGGTTAGACAGTTCAGAGGAAAGTCTTAGTAACTCAAAGGCTACATATATTTGCAGGTATGTGAGAGAGAGAGAGAGAGAGAGAGAGAGAGAGACAGAGAGAGAGAGAGAGAAGGGGATAATTTATGGGAGGAGAAGCAGAGTTGGGGGTCGGAAGGGGGAGAGGTGGAAATGGAGAGAAGACTCAATTTTCTATAAGGAAGTAGCAATATGGGGCGCGGGAAAAACACTATCGATCGTAAAAAGCGTCTCGCACGCCATAGTGCTACTTTCAGAGAGAGAGAGAGAGAGAGAGAGAGAGAGAGAGAGAGAGAGAGAGAGAGAGAGAGAGAGAGAGAGAGAGAGAGAGAGAGAGAGACTATAGCTTGAAAATATATAATTGTCCGAATGGGGCGTTAGGAAGTCTCAAAAAGACGCAAAAAGACACCCCCGTGCCATACACCCACATTCACACACACACACACACACACACACACACACACACACACACACACACACAGAGAGAACCTTGGCGTGGAGCTAGGCTGGAGCATGTAGCTCAAAGGGGGAGGGGAAGCGAGATAGAGCAGCTACAATTGCACACGGTGGAGATTATAGGTTGCTACCCCGCAGTTCGAGGAGGGAGGGAGAGAGAATCTTGAGGACAGAACACTTGAGAGTCACGAGAGAGACGGAGCTAGTAGCTTAAGAGAGAGGCTGAAATGTCGGATTGGCTCCCATGATGGCTAGGATGAGGATCCGAGACGGGGGAGGTGAAGTCTGTGGTTGCATGGATTCACAGCACTCATGGCCCGCTGGCATCACATGAAAATCAACCACTGACTTTGCATCATACGCCTCCACTTCTAAGCTCTTTACAACACCCAAACATTTTACTTTTTGATGGTTGGCCAATCTGATCCGGAAGCCTGACACCCCAGTTACTGTGAGACCCATCTTCTCAACACATGAGTGTGTTATGACACATATTTGGGCTCCACCATCCACATAACCTTGTCCCAGATTTTTTCTTTTATGCCACACATCTACTATCGTGCAAATGTTCGGTAGCTCATCGATTGCCAACACCTTTACTGAACCTCTCTTTGGCTCTTTCTCCATTGGGTTAACCATCCTCTTCCACTGTCGCTTTAGCTTAGGTACCATCTCTATAAGCTGCCCAAAAGTAACATCTGCTTTCCTGCTTGTCATATCCTCCTTCAAGTCATAGCTTAATTGCCCATCCCCTAGTGGAAAATCTGAAACATGAAACTTGCGACGAGCCCTCCTTTTTCTCTTGGCCTTGACATCTTTTCCTTCATGGCTCTTTCCCTTCTTCTTACTAGGACCTGGGGCACTTCTTCCTTCCTTATCCTCTGTGGTCCTCTTCCCAATAGGCATCACTAATGTATCCTCTAGATTTGATGCCTTCTCCAAGGTGACTACACTTATCACTTTTGTCTTTCCCTTTTCCTCCTGGGTTAATCCATTGGTTCCTTCTTCTCCTTTAATTTCGATGCCATAATCATTTGACCTAGTTAGAACATGTCTTGGCAATGGATACATGTCTCCACCCATCCTTGGTGGCTTATCACATTGCGGGCTTATGTGACCCAACTCTCTGTAATTATAACATGTGGGCATCTACCTCCAGAACCTACCATTGCTTTGTCCAACACCATTCCTAGGTCTTTCTTCACCTCCTGGGTGGCTGATTTGCAAACCTCCCTCGACCTCGATTATTTTCCACTTGACCTAGAATGTTTAGGCTGAGATTCTTCATTAAATCTACCACTTGCCTCATGTCTTGCCTTAGCCCATCATCTTGCACTGTTGTAGTGACCACTGCTGGCATAACCTCATGAGTAATAGAAACCACTGGTTCATGATGAAGCCCTCGCATGAGACCTTGTAAAGAGTCCATTGGCTGAAATTCAGACCTCATGGGCAAAGACTCCACCCCTAACTGGCTCATTTTCCTCAACTTCCACTCTTTGTTCCTTGCCACCTCCAATGCATCTTCATATGTTCTAGGCTTCTTTAGCTCCACTCTCCAATGTATATTCTCCCAAAGACCAGCCAAGAACTTGTCCTTCTTCATCATGTCAGGTGGGGGTACCTATGGTGCTAAAGCCTTGCACATCCGCTCCCATGCCAATGAAAACTTACGTATGTACGTATCTACTGGCTCACCTTCCTTTTGCACCAAACCTTGTACTTCTTGCCACACTTTGTCAGGATCTTCTGTCTTCACAAATTCCACTTCCAATCCATGCCTTAGATTGTCCCAACTCAATCTTACAGGTGGATCAACCACACACAACTCCTCTTCAAATGCTTTGGACCAAACTCGTGCATCACTCTTCAAACAAATCTGGAGAAGACGTAACATATGCGCCGGATCATGAATCTGGTTGCTAATGCAGGCAACCTCCATCTTTTCCAAAAAGTCTTTCACATCTTCATCACTTCTTCCATAAAACTCCGGATAAGAGAAAGCCATGGCTACCCAAGCTACGATGCTTTGAGAACCCCTTCGAACACACGTGCAAGAACCCAAAACTTTTGATTGAATCAATCCCTAGAAACTTCAATGGAGCTTGTCTTTAGATGAGGACAAACACATGCACATAAAATGAGTTTTCATAGTTAATCATTGGGATTACAACAGGCAAAGGGCCTTCCAGTATCTCTCTTAATATTCTTGGCCCGAACATAAAGACTATGCGTTGCTAGAAAAAAATCTTCCTGGACACATGACATTTATCTGGATTCTTTGAGTTAAATGAAAAGGAGTGAATTGAGGTCCATTTTGATCATCCATTAAAGCCAACCATGAAGCTCCCAAGAAGGCACACCTGACTTATCCTCTAATTTTGCTAGAATTTCAGCAGCATAACAGCATAAATGGCTCAAAAGACCAAAAAACCAGCCATCATAACTTGGAAAATTTTTGACAGAGTTTCCCCAGAAGTAGAGCAGTGAGAACCCAAAATATAGACTGTATATATATGCATAAACTAGCAACAATAGAACCCGAGCATCAATTAGGAATCACTAGTACATAGCCTATGGGGAGGTTACGAAAAGGGTGCTCCAGCTACCTGTATCACCGTAAGGATCTCCACATTTGAGAATCCCCTAGCTCAATAAAACCTCACACTATCGACCCTCTCACGAAGGCTAATGCAAATCGCGTATAGTCAAGTCTCAAAAATGACTATCTTCTAGACCAAGTCTCAAAAATGGTTGGGACTGCCATATAAAACCAATTATGTCTCCACAAAGGCGTACAACGGCAGTTTCCACAAGTAACATACAATACCACTAGACAATGCGCTCAAACAAGCGCCCACAACAACTGCAAGTGACTCCACTGCCAGTATATCACTCTACTCCAGCTACTTGTACCTGTGTGAATCACCTGTACCTGTACTTGTCCCTCTAACCATTAACTGTAATCTGCAACCTGTAATCCCAAATCTCGAAGCTTGAAGCTCGAAGTAGAAGGTACTCGAAGAAGATCCTCCGTGGGGGCGCCAAAAGAATGTGAGCGGGATAGAAACACACAGAACACCTCTATAATGACCTGACACACACTCTTGGGATGATACACACACACACACACTATGGGGCACCACTCGACTTACACAACCCACCTGGCCGAGACATGGAACACACCGACGGAGTGAGAGGAGAGAGACTATCCATTTGCCCGCTCTACACAGAGAGACACACACACACACCCAAAAAACTCAGCTCAAAAGAGGAGGATTTCTGATATTTAGATGCAATTGAGCTTGGTCCAACACCAATGGTGCAAATAGCTCACACAATATGGGTAAAATATGCCAGATACAATCACAAATTTGAGCAAAAGCTTCGCTCCGCATAGGAGAAACTTACACAGCCAAAACAACAAAAAACTAGTGAGGAATTTGGAAAAATTGACAGTGCCATCACCTCCGGAATGGCCCAAAACCCCAGTCTACAATGTCAAAGTGCTCAAATCCGACCTCGGATGAGTAGTTTATGGCCAAAACAGGCTCCAAAAACAACAAAAACACAGTTGCGGCTGTTCCTCCTCTTCTCTCCATATTTTTTCTGGTCTTCTCTCTATTTTTTCAGTTCCCACACTTAGCTTTATTACTTGGGCACCCTTGGCCTTTTAGTTGACCTCAAACGGACCCCGAACAGGCCAAAAAGTGGCCTCGCAGTGCATAGTTGTCACCCTGCTGCATCCATCCGCACACCTGGCACTCAACTGTTTCCAATAATTCATCCTGCCACCACGTGAAGTGGTCCCAAAATATGGTCCTCATGATGACCTTTCTGCATAATTATCACAAGAAAATACCCACGTTGTGTCCGTACTCATCCACATGCAAATATTGACCCCATTCGGCCTCCTGACGCCACTAGATGCAATCTGACACACCTACTTACCTCATGTTGTTGGCCCGCAGATAGCTTCCTCGAGAAGTTTTACACTCTACCAACTCCTCATTATTATAGAAAAAACACACTGGTACTGGTGATGATAAAAATCGACGCACTATGTACACCCTATCCTACCCGTACACATGTGGGCCCCACGTAACCACCTGGCTCTGGAAAATGGGCAATCCTTTGTTCGATGCACCATGCATGTGTATGTATATATGCACAATCCATTGCTCCAAAAAACTCCTGACAACGCCAGCAAGGAAGCCA
The DNA here is from genome assembly GCF_014529385.1 of Adiantum capillus-veneris. Lineage (NCBI taxonomy): Eukaryota > Viridiplantae > Streptophyta > Polypodiopsida > Polypodiales > Pteridaceae > Adiantum > Adiantum capillus-veneris. The sequence continues at coordinate 94,877,372 of NC_140936.1, forward strand.
TATGGTTGGCTCGTCTAGTGGGAGATTTGGGCATTCACGAGGTTTCAGTACTACATTGTGATAGTCAGAGTGCCATTGCTTTGGCAAAGAATCGGTGTTTCACTCAAAGTTGAAACACATAGAGGTCAGATACCTTGTCATACGAGATGCATTGGCTGGCAAGCGCATCGAGCTTGTCAAGGTTGTCAAGGTTCACACTGACGACAACCCCGCAGATGCTCTCACAAAGAGCCTAGCCTCGGAGCGATTTACACATTGTATAGAACTTATGGGTGTAGGATGAAGCCTCGGAAATGCTTCATCAACTTTGTATAGACTAACTATACTAATGCCACTATTGGCCACCATGACCTTCAAGTGGGAGGTTGTTGGGGTGTAGGCCGGGTGGCCATGGGAAACCACCCTTGTACACTTGATTTCACCTAATCAATATAGGGAGAAAAAGAGAGAGGGTTGACTCTACGAGACGGGAGATGTCCTACTCGCAGATGGTGCTTTCAAGGGGCAAGAAGCTTCAGTCACTCCCTTAATCGGGAAATTGAGGCTCCATGTCCAAAGCTATGTGGACAAAGAGGACTTCTTTATCTCTCCTCTCAAGCATGAGGATGTAATCCTAGGGGCACCATCGTTTGATCGCATGGCTGCCAATGTTAAATTCCCTGAAAGGAGAATCTCCTTTAAGTTCAGGGAAAAAGATATGTATATGGATGCTAAGGAAATGGGTAACACTATACCCATTGTACATACACAAGCTTTCAAAAAATAGGTTTCCCGTTCCACGGGTAGAAGACCTATTTGATAAGCTACAAGAGTCCATCTACTTCAGTAGGATTGACCTAAAAAGTGGCTATCATCAAATAAGGATAGTTGATCAAGAGATTGTAAAGAACGCATTTTGCACTACGTTTGGTCTTTATGAATACATTGTCATGCCTTTTGGCTTGACCAATGCACTAGCCACATTCAACCGCTTGATGGAGAAGCTATTCATGCCTCACCGAACCTTTATTGGAGTGTTCTTTGATGATATCATCATCTACTCTAATTCATTAGACGAAAACAAGTGACACCTCCAGGTAATATTTCAAGTTCTAAGAGAGAATAAAATTTATGTTAATCGAAAGGAAAGTGAATTTTTCTTACAAGAGATGTAGTATTTAGGTCACATTATCTCTCAAGATGGCATCCAAATGGATCCATCAAAGTTAGAGGTAATAAAAGGATGGCCTAAACCAAGGAATCTTCATGAATTAAGAAGCTTTATAGGTATGTGTGCATACTATAGACGCTTCATAGAAAATTTCTCACTAATAGCAGGACCATTACATGACCTAACAAAGAAAAACGTTAGGTACACATGGTCTGCCAAGGAGAACAATGCTTTCAAAAAGCTTATCTCTCAACCTGTGCTTACACTACCATATCTCTCAACGCCATTTGAGGTCCAATGTGATGCTTGTGGTGATTGCCTTGGAGCTGTTTTGCTTCAAGAAGGGCACACCATAGGCTATGAAAGTCGAAAGCTCGACCCTGTTGAGAAAGCTCTAGGCATATATGAAAAGGAACTTTTTGCAGTTTTACATGCCTAAGACTCATGGAAGCACTATTTATTGGGGACTCCCTTCATTCTACGAATGGATCACGAAAGTTTTAAGTACCTCATGATGCAGACCAAGCTCTTCGACAAACAAATGAGGTGGAAAAATTTTCTTTCGCAATTCCATTTTCATATTGCTCACATTGCTGGTAAGCATAATCAAGTAGCCGATGCATTCTCAAGATGTCCGTGAGCGGTTTCCATAGCAACTCACAATGATCTATCTTCTATGATAGATGAGTATGCTATTGATCCGGATTTTAGAGATATGATTTCAGACCTTGCACTAGGGAAGAAAGGGGAACCATTTACTTTACAAGATGGTTATCTTCTCTATGGCAATAAACTATGCGTTACTAGCTCACTACGTGAGAAAGTAATGCATGAATCTCATGCTCCTCCTTATGCAGGACATAGAGGGATTCAGTCTACTCTAAGCGGGATTGAAACATATTTCTATTGGCCTACCATAAAGCAAACATACAAGAGTATGTTTCTAAATGTGTGGTTTGCCAAAAGACAAAGTTTGATAGAGGGAAGCAAACTGGCTTGCTTCAACCTTTCCCAATCCCTAATTCACCATGGGAGAGCATATCCATGGATTTTATCTTTGGATTGCCTAAGTCTATCCATGGGAATACGGGAATATGGACGATAGTAGACAGGCTCAGTAAACAAGGTGATTTTATACCTATCAAAAAGACTATCAAAGCCCATCAAATGGCAACCCTCTTCATTTCAAAAATCTTCAAGTACCATGGCTTGCCAATGTCCATAGTGTCGGATAGAGATCCTAGAATGACCACTAATTTCTGGAAGGGTCTCTTTGAGAATTTAGAAACAACGCTAAACTTCTCTTTGGCCTATCACCCGCAAACGGATGGCCAAAGTGAAATAGCTAACCTAACAATTCTCGATCTACTAAAAGCCTATGTAACAGAAGTAGATCAAAGATCCCAATGGGAGAAGTACTCACCCTTCGTGGAGTATGCCTACAATAATATTGTACATACTTCCACGGGAAAAGCACCTTTTGAGTTAATTGAGGGAAGATCAAAAAGTCCCTTGCTACTTAAGGTACACAGGAAGATCTTCGCTTCAGATGAGTATAGCCGAGACCTACAAGAATCTTTCCAAAAGATTAAGGATGATATCTTTATCTCACAGCAAAGGAAAAAGGCTACTACTGACAAGCACAAAAGAGCCCAAGCCTTTAAAGAAAATGATTGGGTCTTACTCAAATTTCCCAAGGCTCGATTAAGGCACATGACAGGCAAGAATACTACGGGACACCAAAGTACTATGCTTAACTAGCAAAAAGGTACTATGTCCCTTCCAGATTCTTAGGCCAATCAATGAGATGGCCTATCAACTCAAGTTTCCCAACCATTGGCTCATACACAATGCTTTCCATGTGAGCCTACTAAAGCCTTACAAAGGAGATCCACCTCAAGAATCAACTATTGAAGACCCACCAGAGATCAAAGACCAAGAAGAGATGTTGAAGCCCGACTCCATTCTCCGACATGAAGACAAGGTACAAAGAGGCGGTAAGACTATCCGACGATATCTTATTAAGTTTAAAAATTATCCTTTTGAAGATGCTAGATGGATGCAAGGAATACAATTAAAGGATAACCTAAACCTTGTCAATGCTTATAATTCTTCCCAAGAGTAACCAAATGTACAAATGTTAAAAATGAACAAAAGTTTTGTCTTATAAGACTCTCTTTTTCTTTATTGTGCACAAAAATGAAGTAGTATGCATGCTTAGATCAAGTTTGCGGAGACAGCGTCTCCCGAACACCAAGTAGAGCTTGTTACTCTACTATGGAAGATGATAGGACTAATGTGCAGACATGCTTGCGGCAGCCTCAGGCTCTCAAGCACCAAATGGACTAGTCATCCATTGTGGAATGATGTCGTAGGGTAACATAGGGATCTTCTACCCGCTAAGAAAAGGACTAATGAATATGCTTTATCTTCTCTACCCCATAGTCGAGGACGACTATGATTTCAAGAGAGAGGTAATGTCGTAATAATCAATATATAATTCTCCTAAATTATTTTCTCATGTTAAACTGATCATTTAATATGGAGAAGTGCGAGGGGAGAAAAAGCTAGAATATTGGTTAAGCTAGCAGACCAGCCACATTAGGGATCCAAAGGAGGGAAAATAGGGATCCAAAGGGGGGGCCATCTGTAAAAGATCCATGTGCAACAATGGGCTTAAAAGACCCTAAGGTTTAGCCCATTAAGACTTCCAAAATGCTAAGCTTCCAAAATTTAAAGGTTGTGTCCAAAGGTCAAACATTGGGGGAATTGGATGCTTTGAGTGTGTCCAAAAGCCTTTAGAAATCCCTACATAGGTGGGGGCAAGCCTTGCAAGTAGGGTATGAGAGAGAAACTCACACACACACACACACACACACACACACACACACAAGCTCCCTTTACACAAAGGGAATGAGGGACACATGTCATCTCCCTAGCCCAGATGCCCACAAGGTGTACCCAATTCCTATTGGATGGCCTTGGAGGTGGACCAATGAGAATTAAGCTAGAGTAAATCTAGTTTAATTAATTTAAAACACTTAATAAAAGAACCAATAATAATTAAGCTCTCTAGAGGACTATTGGACAGTCTCCCAAGGGGTCCAATAAGCATTCAGCAACCCAATGGCTTGCCTGATTCCTATTGGCCAGGAGGCAAAGGGGTCCAATGAGGGTTTAGTTGCATTTATTAATTACCTAAAGCTCTCAGAAAAGGGGAAAGGGAGACACAGGTCAAAAGGCTATCACTTAGGCTACTTAATTACCATTGGCTAGGCCTGGGGAGGTCCAATAGGATGCTAGCAAGAGCAAATAGCAAGAGGGGTCGACCAAGAGAGAGAGGGGGCTGATTTTTCAAAGGCATTATCACCTACACACTCACACTAGCTGATGTGTGAAGTAAAGAAGACTCTCTCTCCTTCTCAACCTTTAATGGAAAGCTTATCACCTACTCCAAGCTTGTGCGAAGGGAGGCCTACACCAACAACTCTTGGCTTTGTGATGCAAATCCAACCAAGAGTCAAGCTTCAATGCATGCTCATCTCCTCTACCATGCTAATTACTAAGCTAAGCTATGCTAATATGAGTGATTATGTGAGGAGTTTACATCTTTCTTGTAAGAATACTCCTTCCTCCAATCTACTCTCATACCCCGCTAGCTCTGACCATCTTCGAAGGTGTGTGAGTTCTTGGGTCTGAGACCGTGAGGGAATTGATGTTGTGTTTGATAAGTGTTTTGCATAGTGCATGAAGTTTCCATCTTTATTGCACTATCTAGTATTGAAGGAACACAAGAAATTGTATTGTAAAATGTCTCTCTTGATGGGAGAAACCATAATACAAAGCCTTTTGGAGGGGGGACCGGCTCAATGCAAATCCGATCCTCAACTGTTGTCAATTGCTTAATTTCTCTCTCTTTTGAAGTATTGTTCATGCTATCTAACTAGGTGTTATGCTTTTTGTTGCTCTCTCCACCCAAGCACTCTTGTTAATCTCATTAGGAATCTATTCTAATAAAATGCTCACTATGTTCATGCTATTTTCCGCTACACACAAGTTACTAGGCCATTAAATGTTACAGATGGGTGCTTCATAACGCTTCAAGAATTGTTGATTTCCTCAATGAAACCCTCAAAAAAGAATGTCCATAGACAGGCAAGAAGGTCGTCGGAGGTCAAGCTTGGTAATGTTGACAAAGACACAAAATGGATTTCATGTGCATCAAAGGGTCTCGGTCCATTTACTTTGTTAATGGCTACAATCAAATAGATGTGCACGAGTGAAGGTGCATACTATTATCATGATTTTTCCATGCATGCATCAAAGGTCAAATGGGGAGATCCGCAAACAAAGAGCATGTGGAGGGGTGGGAGTACTTGCAAATACAGCTGACAATTAGGGATGAAAGGAATGGACAAGCCTCAATGAAGGATGAGGACAAATATGCCCTTATATACATTGGCCACCACAATGACCTGAGTGATGTCTTGATGGTTGGCCAAAACTTTGAAAAGACTATAGAGGAGTCGGGCATAGACTTCTACATCCTAAAATGCACAAAGACAAAGACCTTGACCATAAAATTTGAAAGGGATGAATGGCACAAGCGCATTAAGAAAAATTCATTTGTCCTTGAGGGACTATTCTATGACCAGGTAAATGGGCAAGATAATACCTATGGCATTTAGACAACAAGCCCACTGCTCTTATCTACTCCCACCTTGTGTGATGCATCAAGTTTCTAATGTGCCCAAGGGAAGGTGAGCCTTATGTATATGATATGTCAAATTATGTATTTGAACAAATCTATAATAGCATGCCCCAAAGGAGAACTTGTAAGTTCTATCTATGTGATCATTCAAAATTTACCCACAGTTTGTACTCAATCAATAGGAGTAATTTAACCAAGTGAAAGCATTTGTCTAGGGCTTCACCACCACAAAAGCACCACTTGACAACACTTTACAGGACCTCACCACCACTGAACACTACTTTTCTAGCACTTCATCAAAGCACATAACTCCTTGATAGCACTTTTCAGCACTTACCACCAATAAGCACTATTTGACATCACATTTCTAGCACTTTACCACCACAAAAGCACCACTTGAAAACACTTTACATGACCTCACCACCACTCAGCACTACTTTTCCTCCACTTTACCAAAACACAACACTCCTTGATAGAACTTTCTAGCACTTCACTACCTGTAAGCACTACTTGACAACACACTTTTAACACTTTACCACCACTTAGCACCACTTGAAAGAAAATTAAGAGCACTTTACCACCCTTAAGAACCACTTTACAATACCCACTTCACCAAAACACAACACTCCTTGATAGCACTTGCCAACACTCAACCACCAATAAGCTTTACTTGATTGCACATTTCTAGCACTTTATCACCACAAAGCACCACTTGAAAAAACTTTATAGGACCTCAGCACCACTGAGGACTTCTTTTCCTTCACTTCACCAAAACACAACACTCCTTGATAGCACTTTCCAACACTTTACCACCAATAAGCACTACTTGACAGCACACTTTCAACACTTTTCCACCTCTTAGCACCACTTAAAAGCACATTTAGAGCACTTTACCACCAGCAATTAGCACCACTTTACATGACCTACTTTACCAAAACATAGTACTTCTTTTTTATAGCACTTTTGAGCACTTCACCACCAATAAGCTTTACTTGACAACACATTTCCAACAATTTACCACCACTTAGCACCCTTTGAAAGAAGTTGTCATCACTAATAACAAACACACTCTAGAACTTTATAACACACTCAAGGTAACAATAGAGTACACACCAATACGAAAAAAAAAAATTATGAGTGTGGATTCATTATATTTGGTATGAATCAATGTTAACATATAAAGACTATGTAAATTTTCCCATCTTTGGGCGCTTGTATGGGCCTTTTGGAGTATGCTTGGGGGGGGGCACTTTTGGAAAGGATGAAGAGGTAATTTCATGTTGGGACCGTACCTTACAATGCACAATTTCCCAATTCCATTGTGCAATAGGCTCCTTCCTGGCATCAAATGGACACTCACAAACAGTTTTTTTCTCTATTAGCACTCTCAGCTCATTGTAACACAAATTTGGCTACATCCTATTTCTAGGAGCATTATCAAGCACTTATAAGAACTTTTAAGCACTAGCAAGTACTTACAAGCACTACCAAGTACTTAGAAGCACTTTCAAAAACTACGAAGTACTTACAAGCATTTTAAAGAACTTTTAAGTGGTATGAAGTGTCTCAAAATTTTGTAAGCGTTATCACTTCTCATGCACTTGGTAGTGGTACTAGAACTTTAAAGTACTCTAATCACTTTCAAGAGCTCTCTCAAGTGATTTCCAAGCACTTTGAAGTGGTCTAATCACCTAAAAGGTCACAACAATTTAGAATTGTAAGAGTTTAGTACCTGCATTACAGAATCCTCCTCCTTCATATTTGTAGCATTAGTTAAGACACCACCAATTGAAAGTACCCTCGTCAGCACTCCAATCTCAGCTTCCTATTGGACAATAAGACCTTCATTATCTAATGGAGATGCTTTCAATAGGTGAAAATTTGTTGTGAGCCTCTCCATATTTGCAATAACTGGAGCACAAGCTGAGTAGCTACCTTCATTGTGCAATCATAAATCGTGATTTTCTACTAACATAGATTTAGCGCAAGTGACCTCCTCTTCACGTTTATGGCCTAGTGATCAAGTTCATTTTCAATTTAAACCACCCACTCTATGTACAACGGTTAGGTTGCAGTCTGAGTTTATTTCGAAGGGAGATTGGATGCAACAAGACAGTAGGAGTCCACAACAAACTCCTTATGTTCTAGTAGCACGCGCACACCATAATCCATCATGAACGTCATCACTTTCCTATTCAAACCCCCCTTCTGTGATTTGACATTCTCCAAGACCAAGCCACACATCACTGCCCATGCAATCCTGTGGCTTTCAAGTTTTGTTCAGGTTGTTGCACAATTTTCATAAGCAAAGCCCCTTGCAAACTTGGTCATGAGTTCACCGCTGGAGGGGGCAGCCTGGTATACCTTCCGATAAAGGAGGCGACAAGCGTCATAGAGGTGGTCGTGCACCATGTGGAGGAAGACACATTTAGAATTGGCACTGACATATAATGTATTACTTGTGAATATTATCAAATAATCGTATAGAAGGGCTATCTATCAATCATAAAAATAACCGAACGATAGATGATCTTTTGTTATTGCTGCAGTTGTTGTCGTAATCTTAAGGAAGGAATCTCTTACCTGCCATCATCTAAGAAACAGAAGCCCGTCAGAATTGGCATCACTTGGGAAGACGGGTGTCAACGACTCCCTCCCCTTATTATCGGTGTCAAAAATTACAACAAAAACCACCAACCTAACACAAATCAATTATTATGTTTAGAGATTGAGCCATTTGTTTACATCTGTTAATTCTTTAAAAAAATTGGACAGCATCTCCTTTGTAAATTGGATCAATTTTCAAAAGTCTAAACTAAAGCCATCTCATTCAAGACCCCCACATGAGGATTAAGGCTCTTGTAACACACATAGGACTGATTTCAAATTACTAATACTAGTTTCAAGAATTATGCATTTATTCACCAAAAAAGGTTATCATCAAAAAGAATTTTACAATTTTGAATGCACCACTGTATACTTACCTTCACCAAAAGTGAGTTCCTATACAAGATAGAAGTATAAGAGCTTTGTGTCCTACACCATGTTCATGTAAAGTTATTGCTACCGACATTTCAATCAACCTTAGTCTAGCATTTTAAACCCAACAAATTTGTGAAATTTGAGCCCTCAATATCATAACAGATGGACAATGACATGTCGCTTAACCTTTTAGAGCCAGTAAACCAGCTTTGATCTCTTATAGATAGGTAGCAGGTAGATAGAAACCCGATTAATAGCTTATATGAACATCAAATTGTAGGTTCATGTAAATTGGCGTACTAGCTATTGACACTAAAGCTACAAGTAATGCAAATTTCCACTTTTGCAAAGCTAGTAGGTCAAGTTCAAAATAAACCAGAATCCGTAGGCATAGTCTCAAATTGTAGGTTCATGTAGATTGGCATACTAGGTACCAACACTAAAGCTACGTGTAATGCAAATTTCCATTTTTGCAAATCTAGCAAGTTAAGCTCAAATTAGAGCAGACACCTTAGGCATAGCCTCTTATACGCATGCTTTGAGAGTTCAAACTTGTTGCAAAAACGTCTACTATTCATAAAGGGGGGGTTTTTACAAGGTAGGCCCTTGCAAAATCAAGAAGTCTACATGTATGTGTGTAGATCATTAATCTCAGCTTTGGTGTGACTCCAATCAATTTTTTAATAAACTGATTTACTACCACTTTTATAGCCTACACTACAACATAACACCAAGATTTCGATGCACTAGATTTCGATGGTCGTACCTTTCCACGCCTTTTTGGACGGACTTGCAGTCCGTCGATATACACGTGGAAAGGGGCGTCGAAATGCGCGTGGAAATACGTGTGGAAAGATAAATACGCGTGGAAAGATAAATATTATCACGCGTATTTCCACAGGTATTCCCACGCGTCTTTTGGCGCATATTTCGACGAAAAACAATTGGGGGAAAAAAAGGAAATCCGCGCGCAGGCGGTCATTTTCGCCTGCGAGCCCTCAGATCTGCTCTTGGCCGAAACCTCTTGCGCAGGTATTATGAGCTCTCCCCCCCCCCCAACCTCTCTCTCTCTCTCTCTCTCTCTCTCTCTCTCTCTCCTACACACACACACACGATGCGATGTAGAGAGAGAGAGAGAGAGAGAGAGAGAGAGAGAGAGAGCTGTGTGTAGGAGAGAGAGAGAGAGAGAGAGAGAGAGAGAGAGAGAGAGCGGTGTGTGTGTGTGTGTGTGGGAGAGAGAGAGAGAGAGAGAGAAATGTGTGTGTGTGTAGGAAATTAAAGAGAGAGAGAAACGTGTGTGTGTGTGTGTGTGTGTAAGAAACTAAAGAAAGAGAGAGAGAGAGAGAGAGAGAGAGAGAGAGAGAGAGAGAG